>NW_009258898.1:99708-129923 GCF_000687185.1 Egretta garzetta
GACAAGGGGTAATGGTTTTAAACTAAACCAGGGTAGGTTTAGACTAGATATAAGGAAGAAATTCTTTACAATGAGGGTGGTGAAACACTGGAACAGGTTGCCCAGAGAGGTGGTGAAGGCCCCATCCTTGGAAGCATTCAAGGCCAGGTTGGATGGGGCTGTGAGCAACCTGATGTGGTTCAAGGTGTCCCTGCTCCTGCAGGGGGGTTGGACTGGGTGACCTCTGGGGGTCCCTTCCAACCCAAAACATTCTATGATTCTATTCCCCCTGTCTTTCAAAACTGTACTGAACTGCCAAATGTTTCATGTATTTATAAATCTAGACTTACACATCAGTACGTCTGCATAGAAAGATGTGTTACTGTGTCCAGGCTTACCGAGTTCGGTAGTTCAGGATACTGATGTGTGGTAGAAAGCATCGCTCCTATGGTTTGGTGCAGATTTGCATTCCTTAAGGATATCTGGTTATTGCGGTGGTTGGGTACAGAGTGACAGAGGTAGGTAGCAGAACTTGCAAAGTGAGGTCCTACACAGCCGTTTTTGGCTGAAGGAGCATAGATACACATCACCTTGGATGCAGCGAGTGGGACTTGAGGAATTAGGAAGGAAGAAGCAACACCAGGTGTTCTCCCTGGGCTCTGCTAACACTAAGCTGCGGGATGGTTTAATTCCTGTGTACCGATTCCCTCCCCCCATCAGTCCAGCCTGGCCTCATAGTTCGGCTGTTTGCATCTACAAATAGATCCAGGGCTGTGTAAATGCCGTACTGCTTCATATTTGGCTTGATTTTGGATGCCCTTGCCAAATGGTTTATAAACTCCAAGGTAGACCCCTGGTTCTGAAGGCAAATGTTTAAATTAAATCAACATCGTGTTTTTCTTTGTGGTTAGAACCAAATATAAACACCTTGCTGTGGATGTTAGTGTGCTTTTCAAAGCGAGAGCCACAAATTAGGTAAATCATAAGCATCCTCTTTGGAATAATTAGTAAGAATCCTGCTGCACTGGGGTAAGCATTTAATATTGAGAGGAAGTTTTGTGGGGTATTTTACCATTTGTCAGGATTGGAGTAGTTGTTACCAGCATTGCACACCAGTGGTGTGCAGGATGCTGATTCGTGGTGGTGTGCAGGATGCTGTTCGTACTGCAAGCTTACGGTTTGACGGTACAGCTTTCATTACTGGGCACAGCAGAAGACTTCCCTGCCATGGCATGAGCACGGTGCTGATGGACGGGCTGTGTGGCAGGGGCAGAAGGAGCGTGGCAGTGGTGCTTTCAGTCTGTGGCTGTATAGTCTGGGGTAAATGTGGTAGATTTATTTGTCTGAAGCAAGGTAATACAACATGGAATTCTGGCAGTGGGGGGCGTTTCTTTGGTTGCTTGCCTTTGTATCATTCTGGATTACTCAAAGTCTTCGCTGATTTGTTCGGTAACTACAGCGTGGTGTTGGATTCAGTTGGTTCAGTTAATTTTAAATGTTCATCAGTTACGAAAACATCCCTGGGGCTCATTTGGAACAAAGTAGTCTGTTTTTCTGTTTCAGAGGTACATGCCACAGGGTTCAACTATCAAAATGAGGATGAAAAGGTTACTCTCTCCTTTCCCAGTACTCTTCAGAAAGGTAAGAGCTATTTTCATGCTTTCTGCTTGCTTCAACTGTGTGTTTAAGATGTTTGCACTTGAAAAAGCTGGAGTAGGACAGCTCTGTCTCCCCTGAGGTTTGACTGTGATTGTAGTGCTCCCTAGGGAGTCTGTCCACTGCAAGTCACTTTGTGAGCCTCTGGAATTGAAAATGCGGTTTCACTAATGGTGATGTTTGCTTCCAGCACCTGAGGTGACTCTAATTATTTGCCTGGTATTGGGAGTTAGGCTCAGAAGCTATTTGTGTTAGATACTGATGATCTGTTTTCCTCTTACCGAGAATGAGCTCATCTGAATTACTGCAGTATTTTCCTAGGCGTGAATGCACTAATTCTTTTGAAATGGCTACGGTTTTTTGCTCTGAGGAGTTTGTCAGTTGAAACTCAGCTCCTCAGTTTGAATAACACAGTTTTATTTCATCTTGACAAATACAAATATAAAGATTCCAGGGTGGTAAAACTGTAGTGTTCCGTTCTGTGGGATATTGGCATGCTGCCTCTCTGGTCGAGATCAGGTTTCCCCTTTTGCGCTGAGACATCAAGGGCAGAATAAATCCTGAGACTAATTGACTTACAAGCTTGAATGCAGCCAGTGCTCCATCTTGGCTTTTGTAGTAGATTTCATAGGATGCTATTATTACTTAGTAGCTGTCCTATATTTTTGCAAACTTTACTCAGAGGTAAGGATTGTAGGATCGGACTTCTCACATGGTTTAAGGTAGGTCTCTCTTGGTTACTGCATTGTGTTTAGAAGACAAGAATGAATACTGCAGCAGCCTTTGCCGATCAAGTGCTACAACGCTGTGGTGAGCCTGCCTCTGCCGGCGTTGCTCTGCTGGAGCTTATTTTACGTAAGGAGAGTGAAGGGTTTGAGGGAGGCTGGCAAAAAAAGTGTTGGGTGGAGATGAGTTGAAGGGACATCTTATCTCAGAAGGGCAGTGGGCCAGCTGAGTAGCCTGGCCTGAAGGTCCAGACCAAATAAAAGTTCTGTTTGGCATATGCAAATAACAATGCCCCATCTGTTTCTGTTACAGGGACAGGGACGCTAAAGATAGACTTTGTAGGGGAGCTGAATGATAAAATGAAAGGTTTTTACCGAAGTAAATATACCACCCCTACTGGAGACACACGCTATGCTGCTGTCACGCAGTTTGAGGTATGGGCTATATTTTTGTTTTCAGGGAATGTCTTTCTTAACATAGGATTTATGCTTAGAAGAAGCAAAGACACAATTTTCTAGCTTTAGCTATACCCTCTGGGTAAATTCCAAAAATCTATATTTATTTGCTGCTTGCTCTTAGTGTGGATGGGTAATACTAAAAGCAGCCTTTATATTGCGACTTCAAGGTCAGTAAATTCTGGATCTGGCAAATTCCCCAGCCAAGGATCATGCTGATGTGCAATACATCGTGTATATACAATTCCTGCAATGTTTAAGAACAGCTATTTATTTAGATGTGGTCAAATATCTCTGTATAACTTTCCTTTTTGAAGTATTTTTTTTTAATAGGACATTCTGCCTTTATCTCAGTATCTTAATGACATCCAAAATCCGAGCCAGATACTGCCTCAAGTATTATGTAAACCCTGGACATAATGACAGAATTTTATACCATAGTGTAATTTCATAGTTATCTGCCTGGTTACATAAAACCATGGAGTGCTTACCTCGTACAAATAGAATGTTTCTTGGGTGCAGTCTACTGACAGAGTATAAATAGGTGGTCTTGTGTGTACGGTCTGTGAACGCCTGGGCGCCCTCTGTGCTTTCACATGACTGAGCTTTGCTCTTGTCATGACTCTGCTAAATTTTGCTCAGACTGTAGAATTCCATCAGAGCACAGAGTGCTTTTCAGCTGCTTTTTTTTTTTTTTTTTAAAAAAAAACAAGAGTGAAATAAGTTATCACAGTAGGAATAAAATGCTGTAATGCAGAGGTCAAGAATGTCAGTGAGGAGACTCTCTACCGATGATTAGCCATCATTCACCTAACTTCTTGCCTGTAAAATATGCTGAATTTTTCTATGTGTTTTATTTCCACAGTCTCTTGTGATTAATTTGTTTAATGCTCTTATTTCCTTCAGGCTACTGATGCTCGCAGAGCTTTCCCTTGCTGGGATGAGCCTGCTATTAAGGCGACATTTGATATTTCTTTGGTGGTTCCTAAAGACAGAGTAGCTTTGTCAAATATGGTAAGTTCCTGATGGGCAAGTAAACAGTGTTTTAAATAAGACTGTAGTAATGCCAGGTGATTATTTGATAGTTAATAGTGTGTCTTGGTAACAGACAGAATTAGGAATTGCTAGCTATTACTAAGCAGCTCTAAATTGAGAGAACTTTTCAGAAGATTATGTTGTGATGTCAGATGCTAGCACAAAACCTAAACAGGTTGCACAAACCACAGTGGTGTGTGTTTAAAAAAAAAAAAAAAAAAAAAAAAAAAAGTCTTAGTGTATGTCATGCCACGTGCTGCTTGATTAAAAGTGACTGGGGAAAAAAAAAAGCGCCTTTGCGTGTTTATATAGCTGCTACGGCTACATGAGCAGACATAGTACTTGAGATAAATAAGTGTGTTTTCTGCCCTAGAGAATTTTTGACCAGAACTGGGTACAATGTGTGAGTAGAAGTACCTCTGTCACAAATACAAGTGGGTATTTCCAGGTTGTTCCTCTAAATATGGTGCAAATATTTCTAGAAGATGTTGCTGGAGAAGAGCAAGTCCATTTAAAAATAGACTTTTTTTTCTTCCCATAGCTAACTTTCATAGTTACCTGTAAAGTCTCGCCTTGCCCACTGACCACATGGTTATGGTTTCTATTTCAGAATTTAAAGTGAAAGCCTGGTGCCTTATTGGGATGTGGGTAATATTCTCTTTGGAGGACAGCAGCTGAGAGCTGGTGTGTTCAGCTGCCCTTTCAGTAGTGGAATATAATGTATATATTCTAAAAGTACATCTCCGTACGTGATGAGGTGTTTCTAGTTAGGAGGGGAACTACGTTGTGGTCTGTATGTTAAAATCGTAGAAGTCGTCCTTTCATTTTAAATGTGTGACTCATAGTGTTGGAATAGTTAGTCAAATGTATTGTGTAATCCAGTTTCACTTCCATAAAATTAACTGATTCCCTTTCATGTTGAAAGAATGTCATTGACCGGAAGCCGTACCCAGATGATGAAAATCTGGTGGAAGTGAAGTTTGCTCGCACCCCTGTAATGTCGACGTATCTTGTAGCATTTGTGGTGGGAGAATATGACTTCGTAGAGGCCAGGTCCCTTGACGGCGTCTTAGTGCGTGTTTACACTCCTGTTGGCAAAGCGGAACAAGGAAAGTTTGCATTAGAGGTAAATGCGCTCAGGGTGACTTCGTTATCGCTGTAGCGATCTCCGGCAGGCTGGACAGAGCGCTCTCCTCTGCTCAGTCACCTCATGAGGGTGTGTTTTTCCTTTAATGGCTCGGAGAGACTGGGCTTGGTATTAAACAGAATTTCAGTTGTGGACAAACTAATGTCTACAGTGATGAAAACATACGGTTTAATTCAGTTCTGATCTGGTGATGTAGAGTTTTGTCCAAAGATGATGAGAGGTACTGAAGGGTAGGCTGCAGCCCGGAAGAAAAAAGCCATGGGAATCTTCCAAACCATTGTGCTCTAGAAGCTGGAAATGGGGCTTCTGGAAGAAATCTTGTGTATGCCGCTTTCTTGGGCTACTTTCAGTCATAAACGTTCAGGTTTTACTGGTTGTTCCAAGTTAACATTTCTCCCTCTTGTTTCTTACAGGTTGCTGCTAAAACTCTGCCTTTTTATAAGGACTACTTCAATGTTCCTTACCCTCTTCCTAAAATTGATCTCATAGCTATTGCAGACTTTGCTGCTGGTAAAGTAACTCACTTTATTGATGAACTGTATTTTATTTGAATTTTAAACATTTAGGAAGAGGTGTGTATCAATATCAATAAACCTTTGTATTTATTTTATAAAGGTGCCATGGAGAACTGGGGCCTTGTTACTTATAGGTATGCTGTTAAAATACTGTCTTTCCCCCTCTTTGTTCACTAATTCTTGGAAATAATTGGATTAGTTTTAGGGAGCTGTAATTCTTGGGTATCATCCCAAATAAGACTGAGTAAATACCTTCACCTCTTGCTTCGGTTTGGATAATTTTAACTTCTGCAGCAGCGTGCATTCTTGTACAAATCTTAGGAAGGCCAGAATGAGCCATTACAACTACTGTCCAAGGGTGTGAGATTTTTGAGTGTCTGGCAGCACTGCCTGTTCTACAAGAGAACTTTCTTGGCTGCTTTTTTCCCCACAAAAGTTACGTACTCACTGACACAGCTGGAAGAGTTTCTTATTTTGTCTTGTAGGCAAGTTGGTAAATTTAGCAACCACAGTGTAACCATGTGGATATGAGTAAATCAAAAATAATAACTTGCCTTTCTTTTCAGTTTTTTTTTTTGTTCATCTGATCAAGCTTTTGTACTTTTGCTTGATATTATTACGTTATCTGTGCTCATTGTTGGAACAATTTTCCTTCATTTTATAGAACATTGGTCTTGTAAGCTTTGGACTTTAAATCCTGAAATAGTTTGAATTTCTTCTGCTAAACTTTTAATTTGGCCTTAAAATTGAAATGGAAATTTGAGCCCAGGTTTAAAATCTACTTGTCTGCTTATTGCAATTCGGATGAAATCTGATATTTTATTCCCTGTGGGGGGGAAAAAAAAAATATTTGTCCTGGATGAGTAGAATTTTTGGAAGCCTTTCTTAATGGTGCTGTTAATTTTTCCCCCCCTTATGCTCAGTTTGGCACGCTCGCTTTATCCCTTTGGGGACAGAAGGTTGGCATAATCTGCAGGCACCATCTATGTTTTGAGATGCACGTTTTTCCCCTCTGAGTTGCAGCAGTCCAGAAATCCTTTCTGGCTGACCCACTAAGTCCTGACCACGACAGGGGTGTTCGTAGCGGAAGGTTGTGTGCCTGACCCTAGGCAGCACTGGTGTCTGTGCGGGTGTGTGCACGTGTGCCCTGCGTGGAGAATCTTGTGCATCTGCAGTGGCGAGTGGAACACGGCTGGTTGTGCGCTTGGAAGAGCTGGAATTCCTTTGGGGCTGAGGGAGGCAGAGAAGACTTGCTGTGCATACGTCACGCAGCGCAAAGGGAGTTACAGTTAAGGTTCCTAGGTTAGGTAGGTGAGCTGTTTTATAAATAAAGGAAAAACTTTCTCGTTCCTGCCTGGGTTTTTGCACTTGCCTTCTTGCATGCCATAAGGAATTATTGCTCCAAAGCATTCCAACAGCTGTGGAACTTACCAAAATAATTTAATGTCTCAACTGAAATAGCTTTTGGTTTTCTTCAGTTGTACTGATCGCTTTTTAGCTTGCTTAGGTAATTTAAGCTACTCTTGATTGTGTTTTTTCCCTAGGCACATATCACTCTGTTCAGTTCTCTTTCTCTCTTAAATACAGGGAGACTGCATTGCTCATTGACCCCAAAAATTCCTGTTCTTCATCTCGCCAGTGGGTTGCTCTGGTTGTGGGACATGAACTCGCTCATCAGTGGTTTGGAAACCTTGTGACCATGGTATCTAACAGTTACAAGTTCTTCTAGTTCTCTTTGACGTGTGCTTCGTACTGTGTGTGTTCAAGTGCCCCTTAATAGCAGGCATGCTATCTTTAAAATAAAAAATTAAATGTTTAAGTAGTGCTTTATTACCACTTTCTTCTTTGCTAGTGTGTTCTGTAGACGTATTCCTAGATCTTTTCTATGTGATGTAATGTTCAGTTGTTTGAATACAGTCCTAGCTAGAGTTGAGCAGGCGTTCCATGGCCATTATTTTGGCTAGTCAGATTGCCTAGAAGCAATAATCTACGGTTTTCCTTTCAGGTAGGCATGACTTGCTCATCACGCTTTCCTACCAAGCAGGCCTATCAGTACCAGCTCAGCACTGCAAATTGTCCTAGTCCAGTAGCTGAAAAGTTGCTCAGCAGTAACTCATATGAACTGCTTGGGAGATATATGGGAGCCAACTGTCTGAACGGGTTGATGCTTAAGTGATTTTGGTGGGAATAAAAGCATATCTGAGGCAGCAAGCCTGAAATCTGTAAATAAATTCCATTTAGTGCTAAAAACTGAAACCTGTATCTGTCGGAGCTTCTGCTGTTAACAAATGGCTTCAGCTTACTCTGTTAATTAGAGCTGACATTCCTTCTCCCAAAACCCTGCAAACAGATGCTTGGATCCAAATATTTCACAGGTTAGGAAGTTTCTTGTATTGTAAGAAACCAGTGTGTTTGGCAAAAAGAGCGTGGCTTGTGGAGCCCCAAATCTGCGTTGTTCTGGCTTTTAGGCTGCCTAAATGAAGTGTGAGTGAATGGAGGAAAAACCCTGGTGTGAATACTAATTACAACACTAAGCAGAGGTTCTCAAATTTTTCCACAGTGCTGTGCCTCTTAAAATCTAGTCAGCTGTGTCCATTCCTGTTTGTGGTAGCACAGGTAGGAGCGCAACACAATGTTTAAATGGAAAAGTAATATTAAAGTAATATATTTTTAGCTTGTAGTACAGTCGAGCAGCTGGAAGCAAGGAGAGCCAGCATCCTGTGAGTAGACAAGACTGTAGGCTGCCAGCAAGTGCCTTGGGGACTGTTAGTGACCCACGAACCATTTGTGGTCCTTCCGACCATTGAGAACTGTGGCAGTAAGCTTGAGAAAGTATCATTTACAAGAATTTCTAACATTTATATTGAATTAGCTTTTTGTTTTCCTTTTGAAGTTCTAGGTCTTCCAAAAATTTTCTTTAAGAATTTTTTCTCTTTGGTTATTATTTTATTTCTCCAATGCAACTGTGAAATATGCAAAGACATTCCAGTGTTACTTCTCAATTTCCAGAAAGCCAGCTTTTTCTCCTCTATAATCTGAGGTGCTTACAGCACAGCAGAAAGCCTCAGTAGTGTCACTGGTTTGGTTTGCCAGTACCAGATCCTACCAGCCAGCACAGTATGCGGGTTCTTCTATAGCAAAGATAAATGAAATCAGGATACTTCCAGGGGAAGAAATAGATTCGTGAGCAATTAGGTTGCCCGTGGGATAAGAGAGAAAAACAGGGAGGTGAAAAGATTTAAAAGTCCAACCTAATTGCCCAAGAATCTGTTTTGCAGTTGCATTAATCCTTTGGCACCAATCGGTGTGTTTTGAGAAACAGATGCGATCAGAAATGTAAAAGAAAATTGGATAGTCTCCACTCTAAAAATAAAGCAGGGCTTATCAGTGTAGGGTTTCAGTAACAGCTTTCCTTGTTGAAATTCCACCCTCCCGGGGTAAATGTTTCATTCATAGTAGAAGCTGTAGTTTTCTTTGTAGAACAGCTTACTGGACTGATTCGACATCCTGTCCAGTTTCTTTTACTTAAGGGCCCATATCATCCCAGCCATGCTCGTCTGCGTGAGCACCCCCACTTACATTTAGAGCATGGTTGGAAAGTGCAGTCATGGAAAAGGGTGTTTTCTTCCTCAGTATCCGTACCTTGTTTCCTTATCTTGCCTACTTCAGTTAAATATTAGAAATGAAAGGAAGAGTTTTAAAATGTCAGGGTAACAGTCGTGTCTTAAAAAAACAAAGCCCACCTTTGGGTGGTGAGAAAGAACTTTTAACTGTTTACTAGATTTCAGGTTTCTGTAGTCTAGAGCGCTTTCTCGGATTCCAGGTTTTCTCCTTTATGTAAGCATATTTAGCAAAAAACCAAACCCACAACCAAACACAATTGCTCTTCAGCAGCTCCTGATCTTCAGTTTGGAAAAGACACTGTCATTGCCCACAGTTCTGCTGCTGTACTGAACCACGGCCTTGCATGTCACTGACTCTTCTCCCTAAGCTAGGTGACATTCACGGCTGTTCCCTCAGTGGCTCTGCTCTGACCTCTAGTCTAGTCTCCTGGAATTTCATTTGTACCTGGTACAGTTCCCATGCAGAGTTTCTAAAATTTAAGACAGTTATAGGGTGCTGATTACTCTTCTTGGGATGATGACTTCTTTATAGATAAGCATTTGTGCTTGCAAGTGTTACCTGTTTCCCTGATCTGTACTGAACTAGGCCCTTAACAGCTTATCTTTGCTGCAAACTTCTCGTTGATGAAAGGAACCTTGGAATTTTGTTCTTTATTCTGCCTTCTCATCTTCCCAGGAATGGTGGACCCATCTCTGGCTGAATGAAGGATTTGCCTCCTGGATTGAGTACCTATGCGTAGATCACTGTTTCCCAGAGTACGATATCTGGACTCAGTTTGTTTCTGCTGATTACACACGAGCTCAAGAGCTTGATGCTTTAGACAACAGTCACCCTATTGAAGTAAGTTCTGTCTTCGCTATCGATTGTTTCCCGTTTTTTCTGTCAGTTGTGTGTCAGATTTTTTTTTCCCTCTGAAGAAAAAAGGGAACTTTGCAGACATTCACAATGCAAAGGAAAATCTAAGGTTGCGTTTACACTTTGTGGATTTTCCTCTGCTTGAATTAGTATTTTGGAAGTGAGGTCTGAGGGTCTGAAGATGGCTTCTTCTGGAGTTTTTCTGCTTTGCTGACTGGAGATGGCAAAGTTGTGATCAAAACTCGTTGTTATTTGTGTTGTGGTCTGGTTTCTGATCAAAGCCGTAGTTTTCTGCCCCTTGAGCATGGTGAAGTAGCTCCTGACTTACTCCAGTGCTCAACAATGTAAAGCAAAGCGCGGTATAGCCCAGAGCCCAAGCTACCAAACTGTGCTGGGCTTGTACTGGTTTCCAGCTGAGGCCACCTTGTGTGTTTCTGCGTTGTGTTCCCAGAACTGCGAGTGTGATGCAGACAGTCTTGAAATAAGTAGGCTCTAGCTGGGCTTGCTGCTTTGGAAACACGGCGGTGGTTCGGTGATGAAGAGAAGGCAGCAGCAGCGAGCTCAATTAGAGCAAAACTGGGAGCTGTGCTAAAAGAAGACTCCCTTGTAATTCCTGGAGATGGCTGTGGACAAGTTTTCAGATGGCTTAGGAAATGTTTGATGTAGCAGATGTTGGGAGATGACCTTGCTTTGTACAACAGGTCATTTTAGCGTGACTTACTCACGGAGTGCATTTCCTGAGCAGGTATTGTTCGCTGTCCCAGAATTAAACAACTTCCACTGTTTGGTTTTTTTTTTCTCGCTCTTGGTTAAGTATTGAACCAAAGGATTGAAGCAAGATACCCAAGTCAATTTGATTAAATACTAAAACCTAGGTCAAAGTATGTTTAACCTATAAACTGATCCTAACCCAGTCATATGTGAATAAGATTAAGTGACTGGGTACAGAGATTCTACTAAGACAATTTAGTGATGGATATGCATGCGCTTCCTTCAGTGAGAAAAGTCAGTCCCTTAAATGCTAGAACAAGCAAAATCAAAATCTTATGGTGGTTAGAATTGTTCTCACTGTTAATTATCCTCTTTACCACAGGTTAGTGTTGGCCATCCATCCGAAGTAGATGAAATATTCGATGCTATTTCCTACAGCAAGGGAGCATCTGTAATCCGAATGCTACATGACTACATTGGTGACGAGGTAAAAAGATTGTTGTTAAAAAGCCAAATATAGACCGTCAAACCTTTTTACAGTTAAAAATACCGTTTTAAAAAATACTGTGTATTCTGTATTTTGAAAACTTTTCTCCAATTTGTATTTGGGCTCTATTTGAACTTACCTAGGAGAAATAAGATAGCGGGAAAATATGGAAGGAGCTACAGATGTACATACTGAGCGTAAGATTCCTTGCCTGATTCTTGAGTATAAATGCAGTGCGGAGAAAGGACCTCCGTTCTGGTGCCATTACATATTCAATTGTATGTTCCCAGGACTTCCGGAAAGGAATGAATTTATATTTAACGAAGTTCCAGCAGAAGAATGCCGCTACAGGTAACTGGTGGTTATTAGATGCTTAAGAAAAGTGATTTCTGGGGACAAAATTTTTAGTGCTAATGTGATG
The DNA here is from genome assembly GCF_000687185.1 of Egretta garzetta. Lineage (NCBI taxonomy): Eukaryota > Metazoa > Chordata > Aves > Pelecaniformes > Ardeidae > Egretta > Egretta garzetta. Next base: position 111,320 of record NW_009258898.1, read on the forward strand.
GATTCTTAAACAGCTGGTTTTTTCCACCTGAGATAACTGAAAGGCAAGGAAATAATTGGCTTGTTTCCAGTTTCATACGTGTCCCCTGCACAGCCAGAACTCAGCATCCTCTAGGGGTTCTCTGTCTCAGGAGTGTGCGGCTGAGGCAGTCTGAAAGGGCTGCATTTACCGTTGATAACCATGTCTGCCTAGTAATCTAATTTAGAAACAGAGTATGTTAATTTGCCACGTAAGCCTTTTGCAAACTTCCTTTTGCAGTATTGATTGCGTGAGTGATTAAACAGTTCAAAGTCTTGTCTAATTCTCATAGCGCTTTCTTTGCTTAAACCTTTCTGTGTATCAGGCATAAATGTAGAAGTGGAACATCGTGCTCTATCAGCCAAAACCAGCCCACGTTTGGTCAGCTCTTCTGGCATAATATATGAAAAACTTAAGGAAGAGATTCTTCTATTTACCATTTTCAATATTTAATGCTCGTTTTTATTATACTTTATCACAGTGTGTATTGATTGCCTTTTTTTAGTAGCAAGAAGCTTTCTTCTCCCCTCTCTCCCCCATGAGTGGTTTAAACAATTTCCTTTTTCTTGCCTATTGTCTGTTACAATTCGATAAAAACGTGACCCAAATCATGAAGGGCAAACTGGAGTAATAATAAAGCCTCCCACCCTCCAGTGCCCATACAGCGTCCTTAATAGCGTCTGACATGTCAAGACTCTGGGAGTCCTTATCAGACTTTTCTTCTGCAGAGGACCTCTGGGAAAGCCTGGAAAAAGCTAGTGGTAAACCTATTGCTGCTGTGATGAACACATGGACCAAACAGATGGGATTTCCGCTCATTTATGTGGAAGCTGAACAGGTAAATCTAACTGTGCGTTTTTCAGCACTTCAGCTCAAAAGTTCTGCCTTTAACTGCATTTTAGGATCAAATTTAGCAGTATCCAAGTATTTAAAAATTTGTCTTTGATCAGGAGGCAGTACAGTGGGTTGCTTTATGTAGCGACAGTTCTGTTTCTGAAGGGAGGGAAGTGCAGCCCACTTGAGGAACCTAGTGCAAAGCCATACAGAGTTATTCCACGGACGCTCTTGATCATGTGCCTGGAGTTTGCTGACATAGCCCGATGGCTCTTTGTGTGTGAAATGTGTGTTGGGGGGAGGGAATGTCTGCTTTAGCTCCTCTTGCTACACGTTCTGCTTCTCGCTCCCGTTTAATTATGCTTATTCTACAAGGTTGCAGGGTGAGTGAGGATTACTGGCTGGAAGCTGAAGTCAGACAACAAATTCAAATGAGAAGTAGGGCACGTATGTTTTAACAGTAACAGTGATTAATGCATTGGAATGGTCTGTGAGGTAGCTCCTTTTTCTGGAGGAGAATACAAGTTACTCTATTTAACAGAGGGCACATATTCATGTGATGCACAGAAGCTGAGATTAGATGTTCTGATAATTCCTTTCTCCCCCCCCTGTTTCTTTTCTTTTCTTTTTTTTTTTTTTTCCTCAGCAAGAAGATGACAAAGTGTTGAAGTTAGTCCAGAAGAAATTCTGTGCCAGTGGACCATATACTGGTAAGATGGGTGCTAAGAGCAGGAGTGGAGTGTTCAATGCTTTTCATGCAGTGGCAGCGATTTTGAGAGATGAAACAGCTGCGCTGCAGAGCAGGCAGGTGCTCTGTGTGGATCCAGGTGTTCAAGTATTTGTTAAAACCTTAGAAAATCTAAGGTCAAATCCTCTCACACATGTGGTTGCCATGTCCTTCTCACATGGAGAACAGCATTCATCTGCAGTCTTTGGTTCAGTTTTCATTCCGAGCTGCTTCTCTTCTGATGTCCAGTTTAAGGCCAGTGCTGCCATCTGAGGAGCTCTGTAAGCTGCTGGTTTTAGAGTAGTGCTGAAATAAAAATGCCTCATATGGAAGCCAACTCTGTCTTAAAACACAGATTCCACCTGTTTTTCGTGCTTATGGAAATTAAAATGTTTAGCTTGAAAGGTGAGTTAGAGATTCTTGGATTTTTAACTCTAAAAGTGCCATTTTCCTTCAGATTTGTGCCTTTTTAGATTTAAATTCAAGTAGCCTTGCTTAAACTGCTGCTGAAACTTGTTTGAACATCAGGCAGATTTTCGCAGTGTTGTGTGCATACTTTTTTTTCCTTAGGCCTTCCTTTTTATTGTTTCTTCTTTCAGGGGAGGATTTCCCCATGTGGATGGTCCCCATAAGTATTTGTACGAGTGACGACCCCACCTGTGCCAAAATGCAAATACTGATGGACAAACCAGAGCTCACCTTGGTTTTGAAAGATGTCAAACCAGACCAGTGGGTGAAGGTGAGTTGTCACAAGGGAGAACATGTTACTGGGAATAAGTTTTTTTTATTGTCACTTTAATTTTCCCTTGCATTTCATTTCCCTCTTTTTTTTTTTTTTTTTTTCCTTCCCTCCCTCTTGCAATCTTGTATCTCTTATGGAGGGGCCTTTCTGTGCTGCTATTGAATATTGGCTCCTCTCTATAATGCTTGCTTAGTGTAGTCCTTTGCCTGCCAAGAGTAGTCTAGACAATGTAAACTTGAACCTTTTAGGAGTCCGAGCCTGGAAAAACAGTGTGCAATTAGAGGCAGCTTTTGAGTTGAAATGGGGTGGCTTTTTTCGTATCCCATGGCAACCACAGTTTAGTTAAAGTCCGTCCTGAGCAAAAATAGTCCTGTTTATCTTTCATTAGTGTGAAGGTTTTCTACAGGCTATTGCCAGACAAGTACAAATCTGCAAGTGAAAAAATTCACTGTTGCGGCCTCCTGCAGACAGCAGTCAAACTGTGAATTTAAAAATTGAAAGACAGCAGCTGGCTGGGACTACTGCTGTATGAACTACTGAGGTCGAAGGGTAATTGTTCCTAAGCTGGAGCTGTACTCTGAGAGGTCACTCCCTAAAATAATGTTAAGGGTTAGTCTCTTTATTTTTTATATTAATCAAATCTTCCTATTTAACTAACATGGGCATTCCAGCTGTCAGCTCTCTTGAATCATCGCATCTGTCTGGGTCCTCCCTGGTAATAGAGAGGGGCATGAAATGAATGAACAGCTCTGAAAATGCCCTGTCTAAATGAGGGTAAAGTTTGATATTTCTGCCTGAGAAGGCAACAGTCCAGCTCAAGCCAAGATGAATTTTTGGGACTGCTGGCTGCAAAGGTTGTTAGTCTGTGGGGTCTTTAGTTAGCACCCTAGTCCTCAGGAACTGGCAATTGGACTGATCAAAATCATAGCAGCAGCAAAGGGGGCGACCTCCTGATGAGCTCAGCAATGTTTTTGGTTTATGCCAGGTACTGTTGTTCAACCACCTGCAATATTTGACCATCTACACTAAAACGCTAGTGGGTAGCAGCGTGTAGCCAGTGTAATTCATCAAGCTTATTGAGCATGACTCGCTTTTACACCGGGCAGCGGTGCTTGCTCTCCTTTCTTAAGAAAAAGGTTCTCTCTGTCAGAACTGAATGGAGCAGGTTGTGGGAGAGAGGTTACAAAAATTAAGATTCTAGCGCCTGCAGTCTCCTGCATTTTATCTTCTCTGTGCATGACTACCCTTACTGCACTTAGGAGTTACCCCTACAAGAGAAGCTTCTCTTTTCTCCTAGTTTTAGCTCTGGCCTCTGATTCTTTGTCAGCTCTCTTGCATCTTCTGTACTTCTTAGTGAGCATTTCTTCTCTGAAATCTTAAGTGTTTCTCCCTTACTTATGATTTGATTTTTCTTTTTATTTAAATGATCATGTCTGACTTCTCTGAGCTGTGATGCTTTGAGAAATTTCTAGTGGTTCAAAAATAAAAAAGCACTTCCTTATTTGTTCCTTACTTTTAATTTTTTACTCTTTTGGTACATTTCAGTTAAACCTTGGAACAGTAGGGTTTTACCGTACTCAGTATAGCCTTGACATGCTGGAGAGTTTAATACCAGCGATCAAAGACCTCTCCCTACCCCCTGTGGACAGGCTTGGCCTGCAGAATGATCTTTTCTCTCTGGTAAGCAACCCTTTGCTATTCTGTCTAATAATGAGAGCTACAGTAACTGCAGAAGTCGGTGTCCGAAGAGTCAGTCTCAGTTTCTGGAGGCAAAGTGTCTTTGGGATTACTGCATACATCTAGCTATTAATTAGCTTGACAAATTCTAACATATTAGAAGACTTAAACCCTATGGAAGCGGTCTGTCTAGAACTCCTGTTGTAATGTTCTCTGTAGGGGGGTGTATTACAAACTTTACAAAATTAAGTGTTTTGCTTTCTTTTAACTCAATCAAATAAGGATATTTTAATGACACCCCCCCCAATGACTTTATCAAATGCTATCAGCACCATGTGCTTTACTCAGTTGGGCTGTTAAAACCATCCTTCACTGGAGGACGTGGCTGTTGGGGATTCTTACCGTTCAAAGCAAGGGATTACCCCCAAAGCAGGTGTTGCTAGCTCTGAACATTTAGTTACTGTGCTCTGTGTTTCAGATTGCACTTTCTTATTCTTGCTAGTCAGCAAGTATATGGAAACTTTTTAAAATGTGGGTTTGATACCTTGCCTCTCTGGCTTCAAAGCTTGTAACTCTTGTCACGGCTTAGTTGAAGGGGTTTGAAACCATAGCCCGAGTCGTTTCCCAAGTATTGCAAGACTAATGGGATAAAAAAATTGAGCAAATAATACACGTAGGAACATTGCGTTAGACTCCTATTTTGGTTTCAGTTTTAATCATGTTGTTATCATAGGTGAATATAGCATAGACAATAAAATTGATCTTCACCTCTTTTCCGGTACTATAAATTACCGGGCTGGTTCCAGATTAACAAAAGTCTGAGCAATCTGGCTGGAGATACCTACTGTGGGTATTACCAGCTGCACTAAGCGTAGAAGTGTGTTCGTGGCGCCATGAAGCAGTTAATGCAAAACTTGCCTGGCAGAGGTGGAAAGGCGGTAGTACTTCTACTGATTCATGGGAAGCAGGAAGCAAAAATTACTTCTGCAGTTTTACACTCTCAGTTTAATGAAGAGCAAAAATTAAATCCCGAAATTTTTACAGTTTTTAGTTAAAATAAGATTTTGGTGGGTGTAGTATCTGGCTGAGAATAACTCTGGGGGCTTGCTTTTTTCTTGCCAGCATTACTGCAATTTTGTTAAGTCACTTAATCCCCTTGGCTGTTTCTTGTTTGCAAAATGTGCTTATAATTATGTAGCTGTCTCCTTGGAAAGTGCTGACCTGTGTATAAAAAGCATTGTGGGCAGACAGCTAAGGTGCTTTGACTAGTGTTAACTCACCTGGCAGAGCCCCACGACAGAAGAAATAGAGTTTATGTGCAGGCTGTGCAAACTGAACAGGGACAACTGTAAAAATAATGCGATGAGCTATTAAACGTCTTAATTCTTGTTGGAAGTAAGACTAATCTGTGTCTTTTCCTCTCCCAGGCCCGAGCTGGAATCATTAGCACTGTAGAGGTTCTAAAAGTCATGGAAGCTTTTGTGAATGAGCCCAATTATACTGTGTGGAGCGACCTCAGCTGTAACCTGGGGATCCTCTCAACTCTCTTGTCCCACACAGACTTCTATGAGGAAATCCAGGTGTTCGTGAAAGATGTCTTTTCACCAATAGGGGAGAGACTGGGATGGGACCCCAAACCTGGAGAGGGTAGGAAACTTATGCTGTGAAATCCGACAGTGGTTTGGAAAACCCATGTGTAAATAAGCCATCAAGGTTTTAGGAAAGGGGAGAGAAGGGAGGAAGAGGAGTCTGAAGTAGGCATTTGGGGGTATTTTTATACTTAAAACCAGACAGACAAACGCAAAATGCCAAAACAACCCTCTGTTATCAGGCGCAAGCTTTAAATGGTAAAACTTTTCCCTGCCTGGTCACTGACTGATAAAAGTTCTTTGCTCTACCTTTGCATCTGTTGGAGTGCATGAAACCTATTGGACTACCAGGATGGAAAGCCATGCACATGCATGTTTACTTGTCCTAGTCAGTCCTGTTGTAGATGCAAATGGCTAATATTACTGACTTATCTCGGGTTACAGGCCTATCCCATTGCATTTGGGCCAGAATAATCTTCTCCTGAGCCTCTTGCTGTAAAAAAATCAATATATACTCCCGTTGGCACCAAGGATAGTAAGAAAAGGCTTAGTTTCTTTAGATATCCTCAGGCACGCGGAAGGATTGTTATACAGCTCTGCCCTGAGCACTCTGGGTGGAAGAACACAATTTAATTGCTGAATGGTGTCTCCAAATAATTTTTTTTTTTTTTTCTATTACTCACTCACCAGGTCATCTAGATGCCCTTCTGAGAGGTCTGGTCTTGGGCAAACTAGGAAAAGCTGGGCACAAGGCAACATTAGAAGAAGCCCGACGCCGATTTAAGGACCATGTGGAAGGAAAACATGTGCTGTCAGCTGATCTGAGGAGTCCTGTAGGTTATTGTACATCTTGGTTCCCCAAAGGCCGTCCCCACGCCCATAGCACTGTGTGGACTGAACTCTTGTATTTCCAAGAATAGGCAGGCTAGAGGAAACCAGTGTCAAGTGTTGAAAACAACTGGTTTTGGCAGAGGTGGTGGGAGCTTGGATAAGTCCAGTTTTGAAGAAAATGATCCTGGGGAACATGGTACAAACACCCCTGTGTTTCTTGAATCAAGTAAGCCTCATCAGTCATGGCCAGTACTTAGTCGTAATTAATAAGCTCAGCTGTACCCACATTGACTGCCACAGTACAGCTCTGGTCTCTGGATTTTATTGCTTTTTGGGTTTTGAAGACTATTCAAGTGCTGAACCTGAGCCGACTCCTCATTTACATCCATCCATCCATCACCAACCTTCATCCCCCAGGTTTAAAACACTGTGGTAAACCTCAGGGATCGTGGAAGAGCTCTGCAGGTCTCAGCTTGGCCCTGCAGAGCACAAAGGCTACGTGAAGTACTTACTAGCTAGGTGTTGCGGGGTACAAAGACTTCTGGTGTCTTACTGTGGTTGAAATTGCCCAAATTATGATGAAATTGAGGAAGAGGTAAAGGAGTTGATGCATCTTTAAAATCCAGTCTTGAAACATAGAAGGGATCAGTGCTGGTATCGTCCAGATCTATTCACTTGTCTGAAATCTAACCCAAAGGTGTAGAAATTGATTGTTGCATTTCTAAAAGTGTAGATTTTGAAGGACTTTCCTTGTTTATGCTCTATCTTAGGTATATGTAACTATTTTGAAGCATGGAGATAGTACTACTTTAGACACTATGCTGAAGGTGAGTAGTGCACGCTCTGTTGTTAGCACTGCCAGCTTATGCAAGAAAAGCTAAATATTCCACCCTGTAAGTCCCTATAAGATGTAGTTTTGTCTGCACGCAGGCTCAGTCCAATGTTTTATGGCTAATGTGAACAACTAGACCTTGGTCGTGGTGTTCCTTGGGCCGTGTGTAGTGTGAAATTGCCACCTAGTGGATTGTTGCATCTCTCATTTTAGGATTATTTTTCATTGCTTGGAGGCACAGTCATACTTGACCTTCTATAAACAGTGGTGAAGATCAGTTTATTACTAAGGGTGCTTCCTGCTAAATACCTGTAATGAGGTCCGTAATGTGGATAGCTGCGGGATGATTCATGAACAAGTTCACTTTGTCACTTACTAGGCTTGAAGACTAATCCAGCAGCTCTGGCGTATACAGCAAGTTCAATAGTGCTAGGTAAGAAGTTGGCATTTAATACCATGCGCTAATATTGCTCACTTTGGCTTTGAAGCTTCACAAGCAAGCAGACATGCAGGAGGAGAAGAACAGAATTGAACGAGTTCTTGGAGCCATCTCTCAACCAGAACTGATTCAAAAAGTTCTCACCTTTGCACTTTCAGTAAGTTATAGGCAAAGCTGCCGCTTCCTTACCTCGTGTGAGTGACCAGTGCGTTCAGAGCACTCGGTGATTGAGCACTGTGCGCACATAACGGGCTAGAATAGTCCTAATGATTAAATCTTTGAGTTGTATCTTACACTTTGGGGGGAGGGAGCTATCATGGAGAGATTCAGCATAGAAATGCATAAAGCCAACACGCTGTGTTGAAACAGTCTTGAATACTTGTCTACATTTTCATCTTCAGGAAGAGGTACGTCCCCAGGACACGGTATCTGTTATCGGTGGAGTAGCTGGAGGCAGCAAGCAGGGAAGGAAAGCTGCTTGGAAATTTGTAAGGGACAATTGGGAGGAACTTTATAATCGATACCAAGGTGGATTCTTAATATCCAGACTAATAAAGGTATGTGCAGCTGTGAGAAAAGTCCTGTTCACATACACAACTAACACTAAACTTTTACATCTGAAATGCTAAATACTTACCCTCCGTTAATATTGTTTTTTTTTCTTCAGCTAACAGTGGATGGATTTGCAAATGATAAAATGGCTGCAGAAGTTAAGGTAAGACATTTTAATTAAAGAAGCGATTAACTGATAAACATTGCATGCTCTAGACTGTAGGCATCTGATGCAAGAGCTGTGAGTTCCTAGGTGGTTTTGGGGGTTGAACTGTGGCTCTGCATCTTTTAACTGTTGCCTTGTCCCCAAATTGCACTGCTTTAGGCTGAGTTATTTTCTTGAAATGTCTTAAATCAGCATTTTCACAAAGTAACGTCCAGCTTCTAGTGATTTCTATTTCATTAGCTTCACTCATTTAAACTTTCTATAAAATCCAGCATGGTTTGTGGCAGTGGTTTTGAGACAACCCAGAAGACAACCTTTAAAGATAATTCTAGCAAAATCTGTAGCTGTTACAACTTCCATAGTAAGCTGAGGCTTACACCAGCGCTTTGTTCCTCCCCAGACTGATACGGCACCTTTGGGGCTGCCTGCGTTAGCACCCAGAAACTCCTGGGGGAATTAACATGGCAGAAATTGGCTAAATTCCATACCGTGGCTCCCAGTTTGATCTGGTCACTGGGGCTGTGCGCTGAGAGCAAGGCTTGGAGGCAAGGCAGATTGATGTGTTTGCAGAGAGTCTGTCTTCAAGTTGGGAGCTCAAGGTGCTGCGATTTCATTGCCGGACTCAAGCATCCCCCCTGACTTGGGAGTGTAGGTGCAGGTCTTGGTAGTGTTTTAAAAATATGCCTGGGTCTGATTATGTACTCTTTGCCCTCACTTTTACAGGGACTCTTTCTTGGAAGGAGAAACTTAAAAATATGGCCCCTTGATTACCACTTCCCTGTTAGGAAAACGCTCAGGAGTTGTTTGTATTTCAAAGATGTGCTGAGCCATGAGCTCTGTCTGTCTTTTTCTTTATCATGTAGTGATCTCTTCTTAGAAAAGATTTAGTAGCATAAGTGTTTTACAGAGAAATCTTTCACTATAGTTATTTTTCTTTCTTAAAGAACACTTTCCAAAACATTTAGCAGAACCATCATCCATAACTAAATCATAACTGCTTTCCAAGAGAACTTCCTGAGACAGATACCTAGCTTTTAGCTGGAGTACTTTAATGTGCCTGAGTCCCGATGTCACCTTGTCGTGTACATTGGTGTGGGGTGAGCTGCCAAATACTGGGAAACGCCTGCTCATGTGAAGATGGGGTGACTCCCAGCTCTGCCAACTTATTCTACTCTTTAGCCATTTGTAAAGTGCAAAGTCACAGCAGCCCCTGGTGCAGTTTCTTCAGCTATTTGCAGCAGATCAATATCGTTGGTTCTGGAGGAAGAAATGTGAGAATATTCAGCAAAACTCCTGAGTGCTGCTGGTGCTTGGAGGTCATTATGCAGCTTGGAAAGAGGCCTAGGTGGAATGCTAAGAAATCTGATACCTAGACAAATGCTTTTGCAAAATGGCCTTAAGCTTCCATTAGTGTCTTCTTCCAAGTATCCAGAAATACACACTTGATTCGCTGCTCGTTTGTTGCCTCCCAGTGAGACTGAATTAATCTCTTCAAGTGCCACTTGCTGTCCCTGGCAGCGAGGACAAGACAGGACAGGAGGCAGCGTTTGGGCTAGTTCGTAGAAATGGCTTTTCTTTAGCTGGGAAACGGAGGCATTTAGCTGTCCTCACTCTGTACTTGGGGTTACGTGTCTTGCAAACTCGGCAAGCACCTTGCAAATTTTTCAGAGTCCGTGATGTTGGTGGGAGCAGATAGCACAAACTGCAGTCAGACAAGGAACATAATTCACAGAAGCATCTCTGTATAACCTAGGGAATTTGGCGACTTAAGAATATAATCTTATCTATGCCTGTCTATACCCTTATGGATGGTTGTCTGCTTTTTATACAGGCCTTCTTTGAGAGCCACCCAGCTCCATCGGCAGAACGCACTGTCCAGCAGTGCTGTGAAAATATTCTGCTGAATGCAGCTTGGCTGAAGCGAGACGCCGAGAACATCCACCAATATTTTCTGCAGCGCAAGGCCCCACCAGCCATGGTGTGAATCTGTGCATGCCACTGCTGCAGTCCTGCTGCCGCCTCATGGGGAGAGGGAGGAGCTACCCAACAGCTGATTCATATGCCAAGAATTTGGAGTCTTTTTCTCAAACCAATGGGGATTGGACAATGAATGTAGTTAACTGGTTCCTGCTCACACTCCAGATTGAAATTCTATTAAAATTATCAGCAATTCAGCAAAAAAAAAAAAAGAGAGAGAAAAATCTGTAAATATGATAGTAATAAAATAGAGCATAACAAAACTGTGAAACTTCCTCAAGCCTTGTCAGTGGTTAAAATATTTAACACCCCCTCCTGACACTTATTGACAGATGTTCTGTTTTTTACACCCTCCCCCAGCCCTCCCCAAAAAAAGGAACCCCATGGTTTCTAGGTCAGTGGCATTTTGTGGAGAGTCTGGGGCAAGAATGGGTTAATGCCTCTGAGCGTTGTGCGGAACAGGTCACTCGGAAAGGCAGGTAGCTGGTATAACATAGAGTCTGTGCGTCATTCGAAGTGCAAGGTTTTGGGGAGACGTTCCTGCACCCCCCCAATCCAAGGATAGTAGGTTCCCTCCCTTTTGTGTTACCTCTCAGCAAAAAGAAAAATGTTCTGTTGCTCTTCGGTTTCTCTCCTTGGTTCCACTTGCTGATGTCCTTCTTAGAGATAATGGAATTGTAAGGAAACATCTTTCATAGCCACATTAAATAAGAGAAAAAGATTCATGCGATTATTTTTTTTTTTTTTTTTCTTACTAAATTGCACCCTCAAAATGCATGCAAACGAGGAGATGACTACTGTGTGACTGGTTCTCCTGGCTGCTGTTAGGGCAGGTCTCTTCTGTGCAAGACACCGTTACTTGTCTAAAAGATCCAGCTTGTTCAATCTCCTCATGGCCGTAGCAACACTAGCTTTTCGTTCCTTTCTGTGATGTTGATGGTAATTTGATTCAGAAGCCTTAAATTAGTGATGACTGGCGTGATGATGAAGTCTAAGCTGTGTGCCATCATTTACTTCACAAAGCAGTGTGGTCTACTAACCAGACACAACACCCTCTAATACAAAGGTTGGACTTCCAGACTTTTTTTTCTTTAACAGGAATTCGTATTTGGTGTGGCTTAACTGTATTTCAGAAGGTCATCAGACTAACTGTCAGACTGCTTCCCTGAAACGTTTTTGTGCTATTGTTTAAAAAAAAAAAAAAAAAATTTAAAACAGTTGGCGTTAATAAAAATGTCAATGTGAAATTCATGTCCTGATCTTGTGTTCTGTTTGAAGCCTGAAAGAGCGGTGCTGCTTTCAAAGGACCTAAACCTCTGAGGGAACAGCGGAGGTCGCTGTCGATGGTGTCTTTAACAGCCCCAAGGAAAACCTTGCTCGCAGCCTTCTCCTCCTCTGCGGTCAGTGCTAGGTCTTAGGGCGGCTGAATGAGCGCGTACCACACTGATCGTAAGTAGATCTTGTGTAACCCGAACAAAGATTGTAGTCAAGCGCTAAAGAACTCACCAGGACAGAATTTGGAAGGTAAAGGAAAGGGAAAATAATTGTAAATAAGCAAAATGGTATTAAGCAAGCACCTGAAAAGTTTTGAGGGACTCCGCAAGAGGGACTAATACTGTTCAAGCGCTGCCGGGGCAGGGATATGCACCAGAAATGGGCAGGTTTCTAGCTAGTGGAGGTGCAGTGCTCTTGAACAGTGTTGCACTGGTCAGTATCCCTGGGGCTAGTGCAGCTACATGGTCAGAAATGAGCCTGAACCGGGAATTCTGTTTGTCCTGAGTCATATCTGTTCACTTGACTGATGGTTTTTCCTGCTGTCAGCACTGCGGAGCCAATGGAGTTTCGGAAGAGTAAGCTGGTTTCTCTTCTGCTTCTTGCACATTGACAAAATAACATGCAAAGCTGTGATGCCAGCATGACTGGTGATGGATGAAATGAGAAGTACTGTAGCTGCAAGTTGAGGTGATCTTGTTTTGACTTTAAACAATGCAAATGACATGCAAGCAGTTGAAGGAGAGTGACAAAAATAACAAGCTTGTGGTCAGTGAGCAAACTGAATAGTCTCAGCAGACTGACTGGTCCTAGTCTCTTCTGCATGCAAAGAAAGTAGATTTTAATTCTTCATGAATTAAGTTTGGGATTTGTCTGCTTGATATGAATTTATTTTTTTTTTCCATTGGAGACAAACTGATGCTCAGGAGAAGGTCAGGACGAGAACAGCAAGAGTTACTGTGGATGAGGAAAGGGATGGAATGGGGCTCACGTGATGATTAGCGAGGATATTGCCCGTAAGAATTGAGTGTGTTCGCTAGGGCCACTACGGGTGCGGTGTCCCAGCACGCATGGGGGATACCCACATGATACAGAAGCTGGCTTTGAGCAAGGACTCCACTGAAACGCGTTTGAAGAAACCTTGAGATATTCTTTCTTCCCTCTCAGGCAGTTTCAGTGGTTTCTGTGTCAAATCTTAAAAGACCTAAACTGTGTAGGTAATAAGCGGGGTCTTTTATTCCTACTACGGGCTTATAATGGAAATAAAAGCAATGCAAGTTTTCCCAACAGGAATAGGAGGAGTTTGCCTCCATGTCTCCTCCATCACTGTCAGGCGTAATGAGGTAGTCCTGCCTGGATGAGTCTTCGTGATTGAGTGATGACAAAAATCTGCATTGATTCTTGCTCACGAAAACACTGGGGTGAGAATCGCCTTCAATGGCTGGGACGGAAAAGCTTTTCTGAACGATTAAACTTACCGTGTGCACCCACTTCTTCACCGAGAGGGCGGTCGGTCACTGGAACAGGCTCCCCAGGGAAGCAGTCACAGCACCAGGCCTCTCGGAGTTCAAGGAGCGTCCGGATGATGCTCTTAGTCCTATGGTTTAGTGCGAGGAGCAGGGAGCTGGACTCGCTGATCCTTACGGGTGCCCTCCAACTTGAGGCCTTCTATGATTTGTTGCTGCTTTAACTTACTTTTTTGATACAGCGCTCGTACCTGGCTTTAATCTTGGCATTTACAAGTAGCCTTGTCCTTTTGCCCTCTGTCTCCCTTTCCCCCCTCCAACGAAACCACAAAAAGCTTTCTTTAGAGACCATCCAAAAGAGACTTGTTCCAAAATAAATGACGTGCGTTGCTGTTGCCTTGCCCTTCTCTTGTTGTTCACAGTTCCAGGTAAACTTAGGGAAATGTTACTTCTTGCAGACCTCACTTTTGGTTTCTGTCGCAGGCGGGTTGGCCGTGCTATGTCTGAGGTAGGGCCTTGCCTAAAGGTGCCCCTTTAAAGAAGTCGGAGCTTGATTCCTGCAAAGGTGGAACGCTGGTCTGATAAAACATGGATCGATAAACCAGGCTGCAAGGCAGGGTTTGCCCAGCGAGCTGTCTTAGTGCCATGCCAAAGCTGCTGGCTTGAGGTTTCAGGGGCTCAGGCTTGGGGCGGCTGCTGCCCTCACGGCAGGGGCTGCTTCCTGCTGGCGAGGGGACTGAGGCAGGGGGTCACGAAGAAAAATGTGTCAGAGCAAGGTAAATGACTTGGTCTTGAGCAGAGGACGCACGAGTGGTTTGCGCGATGTTCTGTTAGCCGTGAGAACGAAGGGTTAATTCATATTTTAATCATTTCTGAAACAACTCCATGCTGCAGATGGTTGGGGGCTTGGAGGAAGGGGGCACGGCTGGGGAACAGTTTGGTTTTTACCTGTCCTCCTTTTAAATTGCCTCCCTAATCATCTTGCATTTGGTCGTGATTAGATGTAGCAGCCTCTTCGAGGTGGATCTTCAGTTTGAGACCCGTCCTTTTTTTCTACCCCATCGGCTTTAGATAATGGAATTTAAGGAAATCTCAACATGTTCATTTGTTCACTTTCCCTAGCAGGGGCAGCAAAAGTAATGAAAGCAGTTGAAATCTAGTCGGTGTTGGTTGTGACTGGAAGCTGACACAAAGCCAGTTTGATACTGAGCCAGCACGGAATGGTCAGGCACCTGCACTGCCTTTGGCCCCCTGACACCGAAATGCCGAGCTTCAAATAAGCTGGAAATGGGAGCTTTTTGAATCGGTTTTAGGAATGCCTATGGTGGGTGGAGGACTGGTGGCCTCCTGCCCTGCCGTTGCTGACGCAGATCCAGTCCTGCCGCTGACACAGCCAGGTTTGCTCAGAAAGCGTCCCCTCCGTTTGAAAAATAATAATCGCACGCGTGAACCCTCCAAAGCGATTTGGAAAAGCTGATTTTTGTAATAACAAAAATACGCATTCCTATATATAGTCATTGCTTTGATATTTGCAAGACTCTTACACATGGGGTAGAATAATATTTAATCTGTCAGGGAAAAAGGCACAAGCTGGCCAGGCGGATGTGGAATTAGCTGGGAAAGAAAGTTTCCGAATCTGGTTTACTGTCCAAAAATATCCAGATTTCAGACCAAAATTTTGTCTCACATAAGTGGAACTGCAGCATCTGGAAAGACATGTTATTTGCTTCCCCAAATGCCAGGCTCTTTTCCCTAACGTGCTTGCGTTAAGAATATGCTCCATATTTTAAATTACAGTAAGATTAAATGGTGTACAGCAAAAAAAAAATAATCTTGTGAACCCTTTGAAAAACAACCAAAACCCAGCAAAAGCCCAAACTTGAGTTCCCAAATCCTGCTCTAACATGTGCCCACTTGTTTCTATACAGGGCCAGGAGACGCAGCGAGGTCTCGGTGCCATCCACTGTTGCCTGTCCCTTGTATCGCTGTGTTTCAGAGACTTGTGCTGTTAAAAGGTACCTTAATCCGTGCAAAATACCTGTACAAGGGAAAATCTGTGACAGGTGATGGAGAAATGAGTTTTGGCCACCAGGATCAGAACAAGGCTCACGGCAGCCATGGGATTGATGGCAACGTGAGTGAAGCCCTCTTCTAGTGCCGAGCAGATTCTGGCCAGTGAGGGAGGATGCTGCCTGGCTTGTGACGATGTCAAGATGAGAACCCTTCCACCCCCATGAAGGAAGAACCGAGCACTAACAAGCGATCAAAAATCAGGCTGAGCAGTGGCTGGCTCAGTGACCTTGACTTAGGCGCTTTCAGACTTTCTTTTTAGTAGAGGAGAGCTCCATTTCCTGTGCTAAATGTGTGGTGTAAAGTTAAAATTATTCATGTTCAAGTGAAAATGTGTGGGGAAAATACACACGTGTGCCAGGACTCGGAGCCAAAGAGGATAGTGCTGTGCTCCACTGTAATCTTTTTCGCTGGGTTGATATTGTGGACTCATTAACTTTTCTCTTACAGGGACCCAAACCAGGAAAGAAAAATGAGGTTATTTTAAGACGGCATAACCCAAGTGCTTGGAATCGTCCCCTCTGAGCAAGGAAAGAGCAGGTGAGTGTCTCTGCTCAGCCTTGTGTAACTCGGTCGTCTGTGCCGGCTGGATTTCATCCAGTTGTTTGGTGGCTGGTTTTTTTTTTTTTCAAACTGGATTTCATCACGTGACTTTGGAAAACACACCTTCTCTGTGCGGCACATAAGTCAGCCTTCAGGCCACTCCAGCGAGGTGAGACGGAGCGCGCAGAAATTCACCACGTTGGGTTCGGTGTTAGCGAAATACCGAGTCCTAAGCAGCCTTTAATGTTTTTGCTTCCTGCAGAGGAAGGGCCGCCCCTGATGCATGCGTTGTCCTTTCAGTGCTCGTTCGTGTAAATAATCTTGTTCTGGATTCCTGTGTTAACTTCTTAAACCCAGTGTCATCTAAACTCTGCTTGATTTACGGTGGTTTCTTAGAGGTTTCCACTCAACTCCAAGCTCTGGGTATACACAAAATCACAGACAGTTCCTGCCCTTCAGAATTTATGTAGGATTTTCTGAGAAACCTGAAGGTACTGAGCAGCCTCAAATAGACTTGGGAAGGGGAACGTGGCCACGTAGTTCTTGTTCTAACAATTCCACTTGGTGAAATAACCCCAAGTACCCTGACTGTCTCTAGAGTTGTTCCAAAGGTCAGAAGCTTCTTGGCATTTCTCACCCAGATTCTGTAGTCCGTTTATGAAAGCAGGAGATGATACAAGCCCCTGTAATGTGAATGCTGACTACGCCATTTATGGCAACGAAGAGAAAACCAGTGCATCTAGCTCAAGCGTACAGCTCCAGCCCAAGCACTACTGGGGGGAGCTGACTCCGCCAGCCTCACTTACTCTGATTTGACACTGGGGTTTTGGGCTTTCATTTAATTTCATTTCATTTGTACAAAACTCTTTAATCCTTCTCTGGCTTTCCTACGGGAACAGTCCCCTAGGAAAAGTCACCCTGGTCAGCACCACGGAAGGGTTGTAACCGTTGGAGAAACTGCACTTGCTGAAGCACCGAGCGCTTCTGGGTTGTGTCCTAGAGCTTCGGGGTGGGGAGGGGAACGGCAAAGCGTGTTGGAGCAGGACGGTGTGCAGCTAACCCCAGCAGCTATCTGCAGCTGTGTGAGGCTCCTCCATTCCTGTCTCGTCCCTCCTCCCCTCTGGGGAATAGCTGCAGGAGAGCGAATTTCACCCCATTTCAACCCAAATGCTGCTCAGGGAGTTGACTTGGAGCTGCTCGGAGAGGCGTACGACAGTGGCAAAGAGGGCTGTATGCGAAGCAAACTCCGTTCCTTCAGGCTGAATAACGTGTCCGTTCTGTTCCCTGAGTCAAGCTGTAAATAGTAATTGGTCTTAAACGAGTCAATTATGTGAACCGTTTACAACTCTGCCATCCAGACGCCTTCGCGGGTGCAATTTCCCAGGGAGAAGGACCCCTCTCTCCTCCTGCTAGTGCCGCTGTCCCTGCCTCCGCACCCTGCGCTCCCTCGCTGTCTTATCTGGGAAATCGCTTTGCAGTCGCTGGTGAATGCAGTCCCCGTCACCTTCCGGAGGTTAGGCTCAGCTTTGTTTTTCCAGCTGGAGGGGCTGTGACAGATGCAGGCGAGACACCGTAAGAACGTGCAACAAGATGATGGCAGCAGGACAAACAGAATTCAAATCCCAGTGTCTGGTCAGTTTTTAGCCCCTTTGTCCTCGTTCATAACTGCATTAGACCTGCCAGTGTGATGCTTGGCACTCCTCATACAGAGATCTCAACGCGCTTTACGGAAGAAGCTGATCTGGATTTGTCCCCGTTTTAAGATCTGAGACTCAAGGCATAGGTGGACAAAAGTTTTCTGAGATTCTCCTGCAGGCCGCTGGGAAGGACAGGGACAGTACCGAGGTCTGCTGAGCGCCAGCGAGCCCGTCTGCCCCTCTAACTTGAATCTCTGTAGGGGAACGATGAATCCTTTTTGCGTTGCATAGCTGTGGGCAGGAGTCTGCAAGGATAAGACCAGTCCTCAGCAGCCAGCACTTGCTTGGCTCTGCAGCGTAAGACTTTTCCTTGAGCAACAGCTTGTGCATGCGTGCGTGGGGAAGGACAGCAGCAGTATGGGACAGGGAGGCCTGGAGGCATCAAGGAGGAGTTAGACCACTTCTCCCCATCTTCCACTTCCAGCTGGACAGGGGAGAGAAGCCTGCCCGGGGGAGCAGCGGTGGTGACCCAGCCTCTGGAAGCTGCTGGGCTTGGCAAGGTTGGGGAGCACCCGAAGCCACGAAGGTGCTGTTGTGCTCGTGCATGATGTCCCCTTTCTTGCAGCTGGCTGACAAAGGCAGTTGTTCACAAGTGAAATGAAGGCGTGCTGTTAGCTGCACACGGACTCTGCTGCATGGGGCGGGAGCATCGGGAGAGCCCATCAAGCTGATGATGTCAACTATGCCCAAGTATTTGTAACTCTAGAGTTTTCCCCGGTCAGCTAAACTTCTCCTCTTCCCCTCCTTTACCCACTCAGAGACGGCTGCATTTGATCAGATCCCATTTCTGGAGTGATTTCCTTTCCCAGGAAACCAAAATATATTCAGAGCAAATGATGATTAATTGAAGAAGTACGAGTGGCAGGGAGGAGGAGCAGAGCCCAAAGCACGTCCCAGCACACGTCTGCCTGCAGCCGAGCTCGCCGCGGCCGTGGCAGCAGCTTCCCTGCGGGAGGGGACAGGGCTGGCTCCCCGGGCCCTCGTCCCTTCTCCCGGGGCCCGTTGTATTTAGTGCCAGGACGCAGCCCGGTTCTGTTACTAATTGCTCTAATTGCTCTCCCTGGGGAGCGAGCTCCAGCCCTGCCCATTGCCCGAGCCTTTACCCGGCTTTAATTATTCAGCTCCACCTTTGTCAAGCCCTTTTTTTCAGGTATTCATTTTTCTTTTTTTTT
>NW_009258898.1:131977-151574 GCF_000687185.1 Egretta garzetta
GTGTGTGGAAAGGGAGCTACGAACCCCCCCCGCCCTGCGTCTCGTCCGTGCCCTGGAACGGGGGGGGCGCGGGGAAGTCGAAGCCCCCGGCGGCGGAGCGGGATTTCTGCTTAGTCAAGGTGCGGTGCTGCAGCCGCTCCGAGGGGAAGGGAGGCTTTGCGGAGCACCGGGCTCTCCCGGAGGGCGGCCGGTCGGTGTGGCGGGAGGGGTCGGCTCCTGGCACCTTATCGTGGCGAGCAGGACTGGCATCCTTTGGGGGAGTTTTTTTTAAGCAATTACACACGCTGGTCTCCACTGGTGTAAACTGGGAGAGTCACAGAGCCTTTATTTCTGTTGCTCCGTTTTAAGGCGTGCAAAGCGTCCCTCAGAGTCAGAATTGAGGTGGCCTGAGCGCTGAATGCCGGTTTTGAGTCAAAATTCTCTGAATTGCTGCTTGTTAAGTCTTAGGATCCCCCCGTTAGACTGAAGCTTCCCAGGCTGTGTTAGGAGAAGCGTTTCAGGGCGATGTACTTGAGCTGCTCATGATCCTGGGTTTTAGGCTTTTAAATCAGCTGAGGGGTACACCATTTATTTTTTTTTTTAAGGTTTTGTTTATACTTTGCTCCCTTGCGAGAGCCAGGTCAAGGCAGCAAGCGGAGGAAGCAGAGCTTATGCCGGGGCTAAAACTTGTGCCCTGGTGTGGGATGGGGATGCGGAACGGCCCAGCCACGGAAGGGGCAGGGGTTGAGGAGCTCCACGTAGGCTGCGAGGGTGGTTAACAGCTCTGTTTTGCAGGAGGATGAGGTGGGAGAGTGAGGATGAGGGGCTGAGGGCTGTTCCCATTGCGGTATGTGGTGGGTGGGTGGGAAGACCTCTGGCCAGCCCGGGGAGAGGGACGGGGTCTGCACCCAGGGCTGCAGCCGAGCACCCAGAGCTAGAAGCGATCTCCCAGTTAGTTAATGGGGATGCTCCCGCAGAGTGGATTGTTCTTCCTCATCCCCTCCTCCTCCCCATAGTTAATTTAGACCCTTCTCTGAGGTTTTCATTGGTGCTTCTGTTGGGGTGAGAGCTGAGGTCGTATGCATCTGCATTTGCTTTGAGTCTCAAGTCTGGAACACTTAATATAATGCTTCTCACTTGTAACTGGAATTATTCTTATAGCTCCACGGAAAGGCAAAATTTTTTTGCTAATTTATGAGTGAGAAATCCAAGGGCACTTCTTCACCTTTGAATTTTAGAACAGTTTTCTTTGAAAGGTGGCAACAACCTTTATTTTGTCCTGTGAACTTTTTTTTTTAATGGCTCCTCACTTTTAGTAAGATCAGTGTATAAAGCGTGAGCAACCCTGATGGCTGGGAAGTGCTCTAGTGTGCCGTGTTTGTAGGGATTTTATCTATTACATTAAAATTTCAAGTATCTCTAACGGCTTACACTCTTCAGTTTAAGCTGAATTCTGCAATTTGAATGTTGAAGAGAACTGGAGAGCCCAACTGAACGTTATTTGTAAGAGCTGTGCTTGGTCATTGAAAATGTGGAGTCCAAGATACCGGACTTATTCTATGTTTCTGTTGGACTTCTGAAAGTTAAGATAGTTTCAAAAATGGCTTCTTGGTGCCATAAAATCTTTGTATCTTCAGTTCTGTTACAGGGATTATAGAAATGGGTTACGTGTAACAGTATCGTAAATGTTTTCAGGAAAACCACGCTCCTGCTTGACGTGGAAGGGGGTTGAAAATGGCGCAGCTGTTTCCACTATTTCCTAGAAAGGTTTTCTTAGTAGGCAAAATGCTTCGTGGGGTCAGGGAAATAAAAAAGCTTTACTGCTGAAACTTTAGCTGTGTCTTGTACCCAGCGGAAGTCTCTGAAATGTAAAGCTGTCAAATCGGGAAGGGATTAAAATGCGGAGGCATTTCTCGCTAGCTCTCACCAAAAGCAAGTGGCACGAATGTCAGGTATTTTTATCCATGCGTACGCGCTTTTTGGTGTGGGGGGGTGATCTTTATATATGTCTGTGTACCTCTGATTGCAGCGAAGCAAGTTTGTAATCTTACAAACCTACTCGTCATGCACCAGAGGAGCATCTGATTTCACATTTTAACAATTCCTCTGTTAGATTATAGTTCGGGTGTTTGCCTTGAAGCGAGGAAATAAGTAGGAGAGAGTTACTCTTCGCCATGTTTGATATCCATCCAGAAAATACATATCCTGGCATATGACCTGAGTAGTTTATTTAAAGGAATACTTAAAGCAGGCAGGAGCACGGAAGGTAACAGTCTCTCAAGTAAGCTGAAAAAAAAAATCCAGCGAAGTCAATGCCTACTTACACCGCTTCCCAGCGGTTCTAATTAGGAGCTTAACGCCGGTAATCTCGGGATAGAGCCGCCATCGTTGCGCAGCGGTGACGGTTCGCTGTCAGCCTGGTGGAGAAGGAGGTTCCCTGAGTCGTTGTCGGGTTTTGCTGGGTGAATGGGGATTTTTCTTATTTTTTGCGGGCGGAGGCAGGCGCGGGTCTGAGCCCTCCTCTCTCCCCAGCCAACCTTCCTGGTGGAACTGTCCAGAGTGCTGGCAAACCCCGGCAACAGCCAAGTTGCCCGTGTGGCGGCCGGCTTGCAGATCAAGAATTCCCTGACATCCAAGGACCCCGACATCAAGGCCCAGTACCAACAGAGATGGCTCGCCATCGACGCCAATGCCCGCAGGGAAGTCAAGAACTACGTAAGTTTTGTGACTTTTGGTTCTCTGCCTGTTTTCTCACGGGGTGGGCGAGCGATGAATGTCTTCTCAGGTGGAAAAGGACGGAGGACTCTTCTCTTGGCTGGCTGCTCCCTTTCACAAGACAAGCAATGTCGCCTGCACTTGCTTGGGTGCTTTGCTGCTTGTAGCATATTTAATCAGTAGAATTATTAGGGTAAAAGACCAAACAAGTATGAGGCTGCTGCTTTTCAACTCACGCCTGTAAATATCTCTACAAGGAGCCTCTGAATAGTCTCATGTGATGGCGGGAGCTGCTGGGCACAGCTTCCTCACTGGGCGATTGCGACTGGGTTGGTGTTTGCTCTTTCTTACCCTTGAACAGCTTCCTCAACTGTTTTACAGTCCACATCAACATCTTTGAAGTGCACTCTGTGTCTGAACACACGTGTTTACGCAAGGCCTAACCAATTTTTAAGAGTAGAATATGGTCAAAAATTCCCAAGTTCCAAACAGGAAATCATATTCTTAATTTTTGACGCAGTTGGTGGATTTGCCTGAGGACTCCTTTGTTCTTTGATAGTTCATGTTCAGGACTTGCAATGGCAGAACTGGTGGCTCAGTGGTGTTTGGCTAATGGGAACAAAAGTGTACGTCGATGTACACAGCATGTTGTACTCGATACGTGTTGGCCGTAAACTTTACGTAAAGTTTTTGTGTTAGTAGGACCCGTATAGAGCAGAATAAGGTTGGGTGAGTGATGATGATACAACTTCAGCCTGTTATTTACATTGATGGTAGCCTATGGGGAGCTTACACTGTTCACAGGAGCTGCCGTACTGTTGTGTACTGCAGCTGACAAAAGCAGTTTATTACTGTTCTCTGTCAGGTACCGTTAGAAACACGGTATTTCTTAAGTGGATATATGGAAAATGAAAACCTATAACTGGAAATGCTGAAACAAACGCACTCCCCTTCATTTTTTAAGAAACAGTTACTGAAGTATATGAAAAAAATCATTCTTCTGATTGACTGCAATTAAAACAAAAGAAAATTATTCAGTCCTATTCAGATTATCTTGGCATAAACAGTCTGGTATTTGGGGGGGGATTTTTAATCCACAATTTGTTTAGCTTTCGCAATTTTGCTTTATAATACAAGCCGGGAAGAATTGTTCAGTGAGTCATTGCTGTGCGTTACGGCGCTTAGCATTGTGCATGGGATTTAAAGGATGTGGTAGAAGTACGTGTAACCACACTGCCGTATCTCGCTTCCTGAAAGGGGCGGCCATCGCCAAGCTCATCTCAACCATTACTTGTCCATGGTCATGGCCTCATTTGCAGCGGGAGAAAGCAGAGCAAGCAAACTGTTTTATTGAGGAAGGGGTGTGTTTGGAATAACATCAAGCGAAGACTTCGGTGGCAAGCCAGTACCCGGCTCTCTCTGGTCGCTGACATCAAACCATCGCCTGCTGATCTCTCCTGCAGGTTTTGCAGACGTTGGGTACAGAAACGTACAGGCCCAGCTCAGCCTCTCAGTGCGTGGCCGGCATCGCGTGCGCAGAGATCCCCATGAACCAGTGGCCCGAACTCATTCCCCAGTTGGTAGCGAACGTTACGAATCAGCACAGTACGGAGCACATGAAAGAGTCGACGTTGGAGGCCATTGGATACATCTGTCAGGATATCGTGAGTGTATTTTAAGTATTATTTTAAGTAGTATTGTGAGTAGATTTTAAGTGCTGGCCTAGCCTCTCCCCTTTTTCTCTGCCAGCCTTCCCTTTCTCACACCTCTGTACCCAGTAGGCTGTAATGCTTCCTTGTGGCTGTCCTTTAATACTTGTCCGGAGGATGTCTGTGCGTGGACAGAATGACGGGCAGTAGACACGCAAGGATGGTGTCTGAAAGGACTGACCTGCTTTCGCAGCACAAATCCAGGTCATCCTTTGTGAGGTGCGGGTTTAAGTCTATATGTCGCTGCGGTGAGGGGTGCTGTTATAAAACTTCATCTGAATGTCCAGTTGTGTAAAATGTTACAGATGAGTGATAAGTGTTTGATTCCTTTCTGCACGAGGGAAACCTGAGAACTACCCTCATCTTGCCTCAAGAGTCCCTTTATATTCTTAATTTACGAAATTTTTGATGCATGGCCAAGAAGACTGTTTAGCTCTTTGAGGCACCTTCTACAAATGTCTCATGGTTTTATCACCGTAGTTTGCGGTATCCCGATGTGTTAGGTCAAGTAGCTGATGTGAATTGCTTGCAAAAGCCCTGTGCACTGTCTGACCTACCACTGAAAACCAAAACGAGCTGCTGCTTTTTTGGTGCCGCTGAACGCCTTGGAGAACGCACGTGCGGCATATCACTGGTGGGGCCTTGGTATGGTGAGGTAGAAAGAGAAATCTTGTTTGGTGCTTTCATCAGGCTGCAGGGCACTGGTTTCAGTGAGGAGGTTGGTTGTTTCATGGAAGATCAGTGAAATACAAGAGGAAACCTACAGCTGTATGGGGGAAGTGCTCCGGGACAAGCGTTGCATGTTACAAGTCCATGCAAGGCTTGTGTGTGTGTTTGCTGCTGCTTTGGGTGACATGTATCGTTGGCCTCTGGGTTTTTGGATGCCCTTGCTTGCTTGTTGGGTATTTTGTAACCAAGATCCCTCTTAAGAGTTTTGTAGTTAGTCGGTCACGTTGTGATGCAGTTTGTGACCGTAGTTTGGGAGTCTACTGCTGGATAAATTCTGATGTTAACAATTAATACAGTTATTTGGGGGTCTTGCAGTCTTTAAATTTGCCGCAAAGTAAAATTAATCTTTAGTCAATGTTCACAGCTTTATTCTTTAAGCCTTGAGTGCTTAAAAGTTGCCTGTCCTTGCTGCTGGTCCAGGCAATATTTTTTTTGCCCTGCATCTAAAAAAGACTGGCAGCTTTACCAATAAAACTGCAACTGCTGGCATAGACCTCTGCCCAGTATATGAAGAAATTGGAAAACAGACAGTGGTTTTTAACTTGCTAATTGAATGAAGTCAAGTAGTCTGAAGCTTGTTGACCTATTATTTGAAACAGTCAAGTTAATTTGGCATTTATGACTTGAATATCTGCAGTATTTCTGCTCAGTTCAGTCTTCTCTTTCCTGTCCCAGAAGCTGTAAAGACATAATGGTGTATAAATTCCTTGTCCTGGTGTTCTGGTCCTCACATGGAACAAAGGGCTTCTTGGCCTTAATGTCTTAAGCCTTCTGCTTGATGACTTCAAGATCCAACTTTGAGGTTACTTGAAAAATACAGAGAAGGTTGTTCCGCTGGCACATAACGTTATCGACACTTCTTTTAGGATCCAGAGCAACTTCAGGACAAATCCAATGAGATCCTGACAGCCATCATCCAGGGAATGAGAAAGGAAGAGCCCAGCAACAATGTGAAGCTAGCAGCTACTAATGCACTCCTGAACTCTTTGGAATTCACCAAAGCAAACTTCGACAAAGAGGTGAGGGGGGAGGGGTAACGATTCTTGGCCTAAAATGCAAGGGCTGAATCCACGGTCTATGACGAGAAATCATGCACCACGCTGAATTTTGATGCATAATTCTATTGCAACTGAGACTTGGATTCATTTCTGTAAATCTGGTATGTTCTTATTGTAATGCAGAAATACTGTGGGAGTCTTTAGAGGTTCATCAATGGAAAGGAAGCATCATTGACTCTTTTTGGATAAATTTGAAGTGACCTTAGAGTTTAGCCTATTAGATGCTCTGCTTCCTAATCAAACTCTACTCTATAATGCTGCTGTAAGAGTACCAGCTTGGATCAGCACTTTCTTTCAAGTGGTGTGGCAGCAATCCAGATGTAACTTTGCCTCTGAAAATTGTTGGGGGAGGAAGGCCTGTAAGAGCCTTCGGAATAGGGGCCTCGGAACGAGAGTCTTTGCAGAACAGATGCATCTATTGGTTTTCCTTTTCCTTCTCGGATTAAGTCTCTCCTCTAGGTCTCTACCAGGGAGAGTACAGGGAAGATGGAATTAATATTGAACCTTCAGCTTAGAAGGTTTTTTAATGAAAACCTTTCCCTAACTACTCAGTGGATGTCGATGGGGATCAACTAGAGTCTGCCAGAATTTGAACTGGGAGGTGCATGATCCATTCAGACCATATTTCTGTTGGGCTTCAGTACTGTAAATGGTCTGGGCATCAGTCTGATCCTTCCTACTAAAATGCAAGTATCCAGGTGCTGCCCATCAAGAAATTTATGTCCTTAGTTTTGAGGTTTCTTGGAGCAATTGCTGAAATAGTTCGGGAAACAGCAGGGTTTTTTATTTCTCCCCCACTGGAAAAGCTGGTGTCTTTACTTCTGCTGCAGAAATAATGATTTAAAATACTGCAGTGAACCTGTACTGTTCCTCGATCTTTAGAAGGGCTCCATGAGTGATTGTGCTAGTCCAGACTCAAAATACAGCCTCCATAGGAAGGCTTGCAAAGACTTCAGTGCTTTTGTAAGGCGGTTCTAACATTCTTTTATTTCTCCTTCTAGTCTGAAAGGCACTTTATTATGCAAGTAGTCTGTGAAGCAACACAGTGTCCAGATACAAGGGTGAGTGAAATTAAATGCTTGATTCATCCCTGCACCTTTCTGGGGAAGCTGGCCAGAACCTCAGGCATTAACAGTTTTGAGAAGTGCTACGTGAAATAAACAGTGTTGTGGTAAATGATTGGTGCACGTGTTAGCACTCAAACAAGATGAGCTTTATACTTAAAGTTAGAAGTAGTGAACTACTAGGAGGATTTATGTTGCTTGTTGTGAAAGACCTTACTAGGTACGGAGTAAACTACATCAGCAAGGCTGGGTTATTCATTGGTGGTAGGCTACGACTGTTCTTGGATTTCAAAGCACTCGGAAAGGTCACATCTTTGATCAGTTTTCTACTCTGACAGGTACGAGTGGCTGCCTTACAGAATTTGGTGAAGATAATGTCCCTTTATTATCAGTATATGGAGACATACATGGGTCCTGCGCTTTTTGCTGTGAGTACTCGGGTTTCTCATAGACAGTTGCCTGATCTCCCTGTATGCCTTTGTCCTAATCCAAGAGGAAAAGTTTTCCTATGTTTCTGATTTGGTTTTCTTTTCGTTGGCTGTGAATCCCCCTCTCCTACCAAAATCCGTGAAATCAGCATGAGGTGTTTCAGACTTGAGACTCCAAAAGTCAGGACAATGCAGATTGCTTGACTTGCTCTGCAGTCCTCCCGAGGTGCTGATAGCTGATAAACTTCTAAATGATGAGATTGTCTTCAAGAACAGTGACTCTAATGTGGCATCTGATTTCAGACAATCTCGAATCTCATACCAGGTGGCCAAAATTTGGGGCACACGTTTCAGGAGAAATAACTTGGTAAAACGTCCTTCTCTCCCCTTCTTTCTTTCATGTTTCTAAAGATAACTATTGAAGCAATGAAAAGTGACATAGACGAGGTGGCTCTGCAGGGGATAGAGTTCTGGTCAAATGTCTGCGATGAGGAGATGGACCTGGCTATAGAGGCGTCTGAGGTGAGCTCGCAAATGACCGCCGAAAGGCGGCGAATGCCCGTGATCGTGTTTGGGAAAGCTGGACTCATGGCTTTGAACCGTGTCCGAAGGTCCCCCTGTTCTCCCAAGTGGAACAGTGTAGGAGAGCCCCTTGTGCGGCGGTCGTGGGTCCGTGACAAGACATCGCGCACCGCTCTGATGCGATGTGATGCGTGTCTGTAAGAGAAGCTGAGCCCCGAGGCTGTGCAAAGCCCATGAGGCCGGTTGACTCTACGGGTGTTACGTGCGCTGCAGACGTCAGCACGGTGTTGTGGTACCCAGCTGAGTTTTTAGCTGCTAGTCTGGGTACTAGGAGCTGTCTTAGCCAGGGCTCAGTTATGATTAATTTATTCGGCCATTCGAGGTAAATGTGAAGCTTGCACAGGGGCCACCGTTTGGAATTCTCTTTAATAACTCTTCAGGTTACTTTCCAGGCTCTGTAGCCTAATGTGAAGTTCTCAGTGTAGCTTGACTATAACCCCTCCTGCTTACCAGAGTAGATCAGGATGGAACTGCCTTTTTAAGCGAGCAAAATGGTTTTAATGCCAGCCTGGCTGGGAATTGAAACTACTTGAGGTAAAGATTATCTGACAGGTTTGATGGGAACACGCGGTGACACACAAATGCTAGTTTTTGGCAAATGGTACGTGACAGCTACCTGATCTCTTTTTGGCGTTTTAGTCAACTCAAGCTACTCCTGTAAGGTTAACCTAAATGTGCATTAAGCATGTATACTAGGCACGGAACAGCACCAGAAAATTCTCGGTATCATGAAGATGTGAGAGCTCTTCCTTCATTAAGGCAGCATCTCGAATTGTTGAGATACATGTACCGCGTTGAAGGGAGAGCGTTTCTCGGCTTCCCTGCTGTCTTGGAGGCCTAGTGGACTCTGTTACACTGACATGTGAGATTTTGGGGTCTCTTACAGGCGTGAGCGACTTAGTCCTACCCCTCTGCGCATAAAGATTGATCACATTCTACCTAATACATTATTTATGAGTTAAGTGTAAAATTATGGGATGAAATAAAAGTAATCATTATCCCTTACAATGGAAGGGGCTGGAGATGAATTTGGGGTATTGTTCTGCATGCAGATGCTGTTTGCATAAATTAGCTGTAGAGATCAATAATAGCTTAAACTTTGAAGGGCTCTAGATGAATCATATCCATCTTTAAAAGAAGCTAAATATATATTTATGTTGAATGCCCAAAAAAAGCAAGGATAGCAAGGATAAAAGGACAGTCAGCAGCGTGTAGGTTTAGTTCCTATGCTGAAGACCTTTTGCTGCTGCTCCATGGGGTCACTTGTTAATTATACATAACTGCAAACTGAAAATATTTATATTTGTAGCATGTGAGGAGGGGCTCTGTACATGAATGGAATGGCAAATTGAACTTATTGAATATTTAACTGGGCTTGGTGCAGGGTGTCCTTGAGGTTCCTCTGCGTTACGGTAACTTAAAGTTTGTGTTGGAAAGGAGAGGAAAGCGTGCAAAAGAGTTCATCGTTCAGACCTCATGCCTATATAGCCACTGAGAATCATTTTGTAACCTTTTTTTCCAGGCAGCAGAGCAAGGAAGGCCTCCAGAGCACACTAGCAAATTTTATGCAAAGGGAGCACTACAGTATTTGGTCCCAATTCTAACACAAACGTTAACAAAACAGGTGAGTTGCAAAATCCCTGCTGCATGTCAAAAAAAAAAAACAAACCCCACCGTACCGTGCTTGCTTACAAGTTCTGGGACAGCGATGCTACTGTGGCCTGGAGGAGCAAGCCGGCAGTGGTGGTCATCGCTCCCTTGCGTAGGTGACTTCTTGATGTGCTTGGTCCCGAAGGTGCTTTGGGTCCCCTCG
Source organism: Egretta garzetta (assembly GCF_000687185.1). Taxonomy (NCBI): domain Eukaryota; kingdom Metazoa; phylum Chordata; class Aves; order Pelecaniformes; family Ardeidae; genus Egretta; species Egretta garzetta. The sequence goes on from NW_009258898.1 coordinate 142,055, forward strand.
GGTATTTTTTTAATGGTGGGCTTGCTCAGAGCACCTGTAGTGGCAGTCCTTGGTCTGTGATGAGACATCATGCACCACTCTGACTGAATGATGCATTGTTTTTTTAGGGCTGAGACTGTGAGACTGCATGCAGTGTCGTTTTTACGCTGAATTCTGTTAACACATGCTTGTATTTATGGTTTCTGAAGAGGTTTGGTGGTTATCTGTATTCCTGACAAAATGTTTGCGAAATCAAAACCAATATACCCTCTCTGCGTCATTAGAGATCCAATTTCTGGAATTCTTGAGCTTTACTTTTTGAACTGTGAAGTCCCTGTTTATTTAGTACCTATTAAGCACTTCACAGGGACTTGTTTGGACTGTGTTTCACAGTCTAATCAAAATTAATGGAATCGCTTGCTACAGCAGGTCTAATTATAAAATAAAACTGTTAATTAAGCCATACAGGACAGAGTTCATTTGGCTTACTACGATGAACTGGGAAAATTCTTGGTGCTCTTAATGCATCGAGGGAATTGTTTCTCTGTTTTGTATCACCATCCGCTTGGATGCGGAGGGTTAAATTGCAGGAGGTTCTAAAGTGCTTGTTAAAACAGGAAAGATAAAACAGATAAGAGCATCGCAGGTACAGGGCTTCAAAGGAATTTGGTAAGTGGCTGAGTTAACAGTCAGGGGGGAGAAGCTATTTAGCTGGTACAGCGGGGCCACTCTGTGAGGAGATGGCAGGGATCAAAGGAACAAAACCTCAACCTAGATGAGAGAGAAGCCGTTTGGAAGATGCATGAGGCTACTGCAGGTGCGTCAGTGAAGAGCTAGCAGCCTTACGCCGGGCTGGAAAGGTACAGATGATGCAAGTAACTCGGGTTGCTTCTCTGCCAGAGATGTAGCTAGTACTTCCAGGCCTGAATTAATTTCTAAATATAACACCTGGTAATGAGGCAACGTTACCTGCAGTAGATCCAACAGGATCTGCGAGTTGGTAAGGGACATTTTCCCCGAGACTGACCAGGAGTCCTGTTCTCCTAGGATGAAAACGATGATGACGATGACTGGAACCCCTGCAAAGCAGCAGGAGTCTGCCTCATGCTCCTGGCGACCTGCTGTGAAGATGACATCGTTCCTCATGTGCTGCCCTTTATTAAAGAACACATTAAAAATCCAGATTGGCGATACAGAGATGCAGCGGTGATGGCTTTTGGGTGCATTTTGGAAGGACCGGAGCCGAACCAGCTCAAACCACTAGTCATACAGGTAAGAGTCCTGGTCTTGGAGGCTTGTAGAGCAAAAACTTTCTGATTTATTTGGAGGAGGATTCCTGCTTTGCACATTGTTCTTAATCTGAGGAAAAGTGAAAGGATGCCACCTTTTAATTGTGTTTTAAGAGAGATTTGGTAGGCCCGGGGCAGGTAGTGGGGTTACATAGCCCTGAATCACAGGGACAGTCAGAATACCTCACTCCAGATGCGTCGGTTCTCGGGTCTTTCCCCTGGGAAGTAACTTCATGAATCTTAAAATCAGGGAACAGGGGCCTCAGTGGGTCTAGACTCTCCTCCCCTCCCCTGTCTATCATTGGGAATACCTTAAAATCAGAAACAGTGGCTAACTCATATTTCCGTACGTTGCGTTTGATCTCATCCTTCTCCTGACGGCAATTATGTTCTAGGCAATGCCAACTTTAATAGAACTAATGAAGGACCCCAGCGTTGTGGTTCGAGACACAACTGCTTGGACCGTGGGCAGGATCTGTGAGATGCTTCCTGAAGCTGCCATCAATGACATTTACCTCGCTCCACTGCTGCAGTGTCTGATGGAGGGCCTGAGCGCTGAGCCCAGAGTGGCCTCCAACGTGTGCTGGGTAAGGCAGCACCTTCGCTGTTCAACGTATGATAAGGTTCTGTCAACAAGGGGAACGCAGCTCGTAGTCATGTATATGGATATATATACACATGTGCTCAGATATGTATATATACTCACACACTTAAATGAATTTCAGAGGTGACTCATGGCTTGGTCATCCAGCACACACAACTGTTGTTAACTGTAAGCTCTCTCGAGTCTGTTTTGTGGCTCTGGTAGGAAAGAATAAGGGAATAAATGGATTTTTAAGGGGAAAAAATGCTAATATGAGTGTAGAATTTGCCTTCTGTTTGAAAATGCTGTGGAAACTGTCCTTGATAACGGGTTTTAGCTGTTCAGAAAAGGTGTGCTGGGGTTTAGCTTTTTTCTTGGGGGCGGCTGGATTGCTGCCTTGAGATTAAGGGAGCGACGAGATACCTTATTTCCCGCTACCTAAGCCTGCTTCTGCAGTGGTTCCAGAACTAAATTAAGGGCCATGAGGTTTTTGTTCACTTAGAGCTGCAGTCCCTGGGGTTGGCTTGCTAACTTCACTTGTATCATCGTCTTAATGCGTGTCTGCTACCAAGTAGCATACCTGATCTTTCACTGAAAAGGCAGTAAGGGACACATCCTCTTTCAAGAGAGCTGCTCAATAAGGATAGAGCTAGAGATGAGGATCTGCATGTCAAAACAAGTTTTAGAAATGATAGAATTAATTCTCTTTGTGTTCCAGAGGTTTGAAGACTTCTAGGCAGCACGGAAGCATTTTCACGATACGTTGATCCTGGCAAAAGTCCATGTAGCTGTGGCTTTTGTCTTCTGACGATGATGACTCCTATGTGTTTTTAGATTGAAATGAAAATCAGGCGGCTTTCAACTCCCCTAATCCACCCATGCCTCGGAGCATTTACAATTGCTCTGCAGTTGGGAATTTGAGCAGTCCGCAGCCTTGCCTAAACCAGGATTTTAACTTGGATGATGATGCTGGACAGTGGGTAGAATCTGTTAATACCCTGCGAGGTCCAAGCAATCTGCCTTTATTCAGTTTGATTCCTGATAGCTACCCGTCATTGAGCCCGGCAACGCTGTGTAGACGTTTGACTGCAGACAGTCAAACTGTGTGTTAATGTTGCATTTGACATCTTTGAAATGTTCCCCACAGTTGCACTCAAGTTCAGTGCACTGAACAATTCGTTGTTTGCGAAGGGAGTTGTTCGTCCTGTGCACGTTTGGGGTTTTTTGGGGGGTGGTTTTGTTGGAATGAAAACTGTTGGGATGTATGTTTCTGGACTTGTGAGGGTAAACTCATTTGAGTAACAGCAATGGGTGTTCTGTGTTTCAGGCCTTCTCTAGTCTTGCTGAAGCTGCCTATGAAGCTGCAGATGTAGCTGATGATCAGGAAGAGCCAGCAACCTACTGCTTATCCTCTTCGTTTGAGCTAATAGTTCAGAAACTTCTGGAGACGGCAGATAGGTAACACTAAACCAGCTGGCTTAAGCTCTGCAAGGATGCTTTTTTTTTCTTTTTTTTTTTTTTTAATATTGCTTCAGACTGTTGGTCCTCTTGCAGCTTAGATCTGAATGGTGTTTTATCAGAACCGGGCATTTTTGGTATAAACATGGAATATAGAATGCTAATCCCCAGGAAGGAAGCTATTCACACAGAATGATTTCTCAGTATTTCGTCCATATCTGCTTTTAGTAAGTCTGGGGTTTCCTCCAGGAGTGCCTCTTCCACGTTTTACTTTGAAGTTGCTGAGCACAGTTTAAGACTGCGCACATCTTTGTACCGTAGCAATAAGACTCTTCAAGGTTGGCTACAAGGCCACCGAACAATCAGGATTGCAGCATGAGATATCAGGATTGCAGCACGAGATAATTAAACCTGTGTGTATCGTACAGTTCGTTTTCCTGAGATGCTTTTACACCGTGGTTGTTGCTGTAGTATTACACCCATTTACATTAGCAGCAGGTACTCCCAGAAGAGCTGAGGACCTAGTTAGGCTAGATACTGTCCTTTTCCCAACCAAGTTGAAATACAGACAAGGCAAAATGTTTTCTCAGTTCTGCAGATGCAAAAAATAGGGGTAATGCTGAAGTCGTATTCTGCCTTGAAGGTTGCATAAATCTTGACAGCTCAGAGTTCAATCCTTGGATCAGTTCAGTTGTCAGTTGAAGCCTTTTGCTGCAGGACTGCTGTTTCTTAAATGGTGTCCCTGTCTGAACAGTTCAAAGTCTAAACTCGTCCTGCCTAATTTACATCCAACCAGGAGTGTAGTGTCTAGCTCAAGGCTCTGAAGCCCATCAGTCATCTTAGCATAGATCTCAACTGTCTTTATTTCAAATTTAACACCGTCACCAACGCCTCGGAAAGATGTTGGGGAGCTAGTAATGTATGCTGCTCACCTCTTGAGGCCATCCCTTCCTAGGCAGGATAGTGGCACACTGGAGGGTGTGGGTTTGAGGCTTTTTCTGCTCCTGTACTTGCTGCCAGTGATTGCAGATATTTGAAGTCATTATTAATAGCGAATGAAAAAATGTTCCAAAAATGGCTTCACAAATTTCATTTACTTTCAAGTCTTGGAATACAGGAATGCAAATGCTTCTGTTTGTCACAACACTAAAATTCAGCTGTTGCCAATTTATTAAAAAAAAAAAAAATAGTCTGTTTCTAAGCAAACCTGAGAGCCACAAATATGTTCCTCCTGTTACAGGCCTGATGGACACCAGAATAACTTGAGGAGTTCTGCATACGAATCTCTGATGGAAATAGTGAAAAACAGTGCCAAGGACTGTTACCCTGCTGTCCAAAAGACAACTCTGGTCATCATGGAACGACTTCAGCAAGTGCTGCAGATGGAGGTAGGCAAACCTGGGTTTTAAACCCCTGTTACGGCAAGGGGGTTAAGGAAATAGAGTAAGCGTGGTGGTGCTGTGGCTTCATCTGGTGTAGAAAAATGAGTTTTGTTGCTGACCGTCTATCTTGTACCATAATGCATTTTTGTTATTTTTATAGGTAGGTTGGGTATGTTAGATATCTTACGCTTCTGAACAGCACCTCTTGCCTTAAATTTGAAGAGACAAATAGTTAAAATTGAGTCTGCAGCTCCTGGTGCTGTCAGGGTCTGCTGGGTTTGCGTGGACTGTGATGCAGGCTTTTCACATGCGGGGTTTTGTTCTTTTTCAGTCCCATATCCAGAGCACTTCCGACAGAATCCAGTTCAATGATCTTCAGTCACTTCTTTGCGCTACTCTACAGGTAAGTTCCTGCCTCCTGTGTTGTGCTGATGGGGAAGAGGCAGTTTCAGAGACGCTTCTGTGCCCCTGAGGGTGCAGATTTGGTCCTGTTGATGAGATCTGAATGAGGAAATTGGATCTTGTGTCCCAGCTGACATGTGGGAGGTGATAGAAGGTTCAGAAGGCTTCAGTAGAATACAGCTTACAAAATTTAGGGCGATACGGGTAAAGAACGCTGTATGCGGTGCGTTAAAGATTGTATATGTTTTCAGATTGGCTCTTCTGTTGGCTTCAGGCTGAACAATCGCTTTGGTTGGCACAGAAAGAAAAACTCCATAATGGCTTTAATTCGTTCATCTGCCTCTTGTGGTTGGTGTTCTTATTTAAAATGGCACTAATTAAAATGCACTGAGTGTCCTTGAAGTTAAACATCTGGTAATGAGCAGCCCACATGACTTGGAGTACTAGCGCATTTCAGTTCCTTCCTTACTCCTACAAAGTCCACTGAAAACAGCCACTTTTTTTTGCTTTATTCCCCCCAGACGGCTGGGGAGGTTGATCAGGCCCTCTGAAATATGCGGTGTTTGATATCGAAGCTTCCCTGTTGGGAAGGCTCCCTTGCAGGGAGGGTGGTGCTGTGCTGTCCTGCGTTGTGGTGTTTGATATCGAAGCTTCCCTGTTGGCACTGCAGGGAGGGTGGTGCTGTGCTGTCCTGCGTTGCTTACTAACAGTTACAGGGCGCTGCTTTAAGGTGTAGAATCGGCAGCAAGGCGGCTCTGTGCAGCTCGAAGAAAGGAGCATTTTCTCCTGGAGGTGTTACAGTCCTCTGTAATCTGAAATAAAAGCAGAGCAGAGTACCTGTCTCTACTCAGGTTGATTCCTTTCTCGGGTGGTGTCCACCCCTGTTGTCCCAGGAAAAGGAGCCTTCTCCCTGCCTGCAGGTAACACCCTGGTTCTCTCTCTCTTAGCTCCCCCTTCTCTTCAGCAAGGTTAGGTGGTCTCCTGGGTGTTGTCTCCAGGTTGTTTTGAGAAATCAACAACTTCATTCTTCTTGTACGAAAGCCCGTAGCATCAGCTGTTACTCTCGCTCTCCAATTTTTAGGGTAATTTTTCAAATAATGGGTAGATGGGAGTGATCTGTCCTTATGGTGGGCTTTGATGGTGGACTTCAGTATCTGGAATCTCTCCTTTAGGCACAGTGTGATCGTTGATCTCTCTCAGGACACCTCTGCCTGTGGGAAGTGTAGTACAGGTGGAATTAAACTGCTGGGTTTAATTTGTAAACTTGCGTTTCTTCATTATCACAAAATGCAAACCTTAAGTGTTTACAGTGGTTGCAGCAGATACTTAAATACCACCACGTATTTCTATATAGGAGTATATATAACTTATATATTATTTATATTACGTAAGTAAAAGTCAGCAGGGAGATTATTTTCAGTGTTGCACAGTCAAATATACTACTTGGTTACATACTTTTTCTATTCTGCTGGAAATACAATTATGAACATCCAGCAGAGGAAAAACATTTGTTAATATTTAAATGGAACAAGAAAATCAAGACCAATTATTTAAACAGTCAAAGTCAATCTCTTTGGAGTGACTCAGTTTGATGGATCAGACTTGAAATAATTATTTTCCTTTTCAGGTTGAGGAATCGGTCTTTTTCTCTTCATGGGAAACGCAAATTTATTTTAAATAGGGATACATCAAAGCTGCGTTCCATGGTTCACATGCTGAAAGGGATGGTCAGAATGGTACAGTAGGAGCAGAGTGTAGGTGAAGCTCAGGTATTTACCTGGGGTGTTCCCTTGCCCCTTGTGCTCACTGTAACGTGCTGGATAACACAGCACGCGCGTGCTCACCAGCCTGCTCTGCTCCCGTGTGAGGCTGCTCTCTCCAGAAATCCCATTTTGCTTTTCAAGCACCTCAGTGCTAAACACGTCCCTGTCGACCTATTTCATGTTGGTTGTATGCTAATCTATTCTCTGTCCATCCCGGGTAGGAGAGGTTTGACTGCAGTTAGCAGTAAGGGCAGGCTTATGTCATATTTCTGAAGTTTAATTCTGTGGTTTAGAAGCAAAGCTTATGTGCAACCCATACTTGGCAGTAAGAGATTGCGGTCACATTGCTGTGATGGAAAAGGGCTTTTTTTTTTTATAGGGCCAAATTTGGGCCGGTCACATTTAATGCCAGCTTACAAATGGAAAGCCTGGAGAATAGCCTATGCAGCAGGAAAGGTAAATTCAGCTTGTTCTGTAGCTGGAAAATTGAATGCAGCTAAAATGAATGGGACTTTGCACTTGCACTGACAAAGCATATTTTTGCAGCAACAGAGTTCAAACAGCAGCTTCCTTTTTAGCAGCCCAGTGTGGTCACGAGTGTTAGGAGCTCGCGCAGGAGATGTAAAGGCGCGATTCAGCTTTGCATAGATGGAAGCAATTACAATCTCGTTCTCCATTCCCACCCAGAACGTCCTCCGGAAGGTCCAGCACCAGGATGCTTTGCAGATCTCTGACGTGGTGATGGCATCTCTGCTGAGAATGTTCCAGAGCACAGCGGGCTCGGGGGGCGTGCAGGAGGATGCCTTGATGGCAGTCAGCACCCTGGTGGAAGGTCAGTCTCGCACTGCACAGCACGGTTGCATTCCGGGGGGAGGCAGAACTGGGACAGAACTGGTTTGCTTCCTTCTCTTTTTGACTGTATGGTGAAAAATATTGTTAGTTCCTGGTTTTGCTTGAGGTACGGTTTTGACCACACATCTCACCACATCGATCTGTGAAGCTCTGAGACTGGCTGGTTACGCTAGGTTGTTTCGTGAATGAATGGGTTGTTTGCTGCTAGTAAAGTAGCTACAATGCAAATTCAGCCAGGAGGGGAAAAAAAACCCGAGGGCTACTTTGTACAGGGCCCAGCACAATGGGAACCTGGTCTCTTTGTGCTGCCGCAGGACACATTTAATGTTAATTAATGATTGGTACTTTCTGCTGCCTGTGACCCATGGCTGTTTTGTGGAGTTTTGTCAGTCATGGATTTACGGTCATTGTTCTTCTTTAAAAGAAATCACGGCAGCAAAGATCAGCGTTCAGGTGGGTCAGAATGGGTGAAGCAAAATAAAATTCGGGTTGTGGTATTCCAGGCAGATTGTGAGCTTCGTGGTTCAGGTTTAGAAGGTGGTGGCTGTGGCGTCATCTGGAGCTCTAGGAACACGATCTGTTGTCAAATGCTACGTGTGAGTGTGAAAGCTGAGGTGCTGTTGAAAGTCTACGTGTAACCTCCTTGCCAAACAGCCCTGCCTTATCTCCGATAAAAACCACACGTGATTTGGAAAGGGATCTTCAGGGAGATCAGTTTGTAAGGAGGCTCGTTTGAGTCTTTGCTCTGTCCTGTGGCTGTGATCCTGGCTGGCCTGTGGAGGGTCAGAGCAGGTGACAGGACCTGTCTCTAGCAGAAGGACATGCCTGATTGCTCTGAGAACACCGGACACCTTGTAAGTGCAGCAGAGTTAGTTTTGGCTTTTCGGAGTAGCCCCTTCCGACACTAGTGTGTTTTGGAGAGCAGGTCTTTGGCGGCTACCCCTCTTGACTGCTCTTGGGAACGTTTAGTGGAATTGCCTGAGGAAGCTGGGAAGTGAATGAGAAGGTTGGGTGGGGTTGTTACAAGGTAACCAGCCAGTGAAAATGGAAGCGTGCGTCCTCCTGGGACGAAGGCCTTTTCGCTTTCGGATAGACAAGTCCACGTGCATGGTCTTAGTGACTTGGGGAAGGTAGGAGTTAGCGGAGAAGAGCAGAAATATTTTACTTCAAATATTGCTTAAACATAAACATACTGAAGAGTGCCCTGCTTGAACTGCATGGCTCTGAAGAGGCTGAGCAGCTCTTCCCAAGAGGAAGACGCTACAGCCGTTATGGCAGCAAAGCGATGTGAAAAGGCGTAGAGCTTTCAGCCGATGCAAAGCAAAGTAGCAGTGCCGAGCCCGGTCGGAAGCGTGCCACCATGTGCCTCTCCCTCTGATGGGCCTGCTCAGTCAGGAAGATCTCGACATCCTTTCTGAGCACGGGAGGGGGTTGTCTGTCTTCAAAGGCCCGCAAGGAATTGAGCTTTTCCGAATCTCGGTGTAGGCCAGGTGGGCATATTTCACTGATGCTCAGTTTTTGTGTGAGAATTGATTTGTTGTGCTTCTGTGGAACATACAGGTACCGGGTTTGGGGGGAATGTAACAGTGTGTTTCTGGTTTGTTGAACTCCAGCACTTATGTCATAGGTTGGGAATTTTTTTCTAACTAGAATATTTTCCATGCAACAGTCCTAGGTGGAGAGTTTCTGAAGTACATGGATGCCTTCAAACCTTTCCTTGGCATTGGACTGAAGAACTATGCTGAGTACCAGGTAGAGGTCAAACCAGGCAGCCCTGTGTTCACAATCTCTAAATTCTCATCTGCTCACAGA
>NW_009258898.1:151622-153793 GCF_000687185.1 Egretta garzetta
ATGAAACAAAAATTGGAGCCCCATAGACTTTTCTCTAATTACTGGCTGCATGCACAAATTTAAACTCTCTTCTATTTAATTCAGCAGAAGGCCTTCATTGACTTGACACTTGTGTTTTCACAGTGGCTGCATATTAGTTGGCCTTGATGAGGAAAGAGGTTGCTACTGGCCGTGAATTTCCATTAGAAGGGTCAAGTCATGGTACTCGCGGTGGGGTGGATGTTCAGACCACCCGGCTGCTGAATTTGGTAGCGTTTGTTCAAACCGAGTACCTGTCACTTTGCTGGCATCTGTACCTCTTGCCCCTTCCCCCTTGGCGAAGCAAGCTCAGCTCTTTGCAGCTTTGTGATATAAATGGTTAACGAAGCGGGGACTCATCAGCTGCTCTGTGAGGGTCGTTATTCTCCATGCTTTAGTGGCTGCAGGCTCTCACCACTACTCAGTGCTTTAATAAGCTGAAGCTATAAGGACAGAGCGTGGAAGACTGACTCACTGGGTGGGTGTCTTAACTCGCTGTTCTGTTTGCAGGTTTGTCTGGCTGCAGTGGGCCTGGTTGGTGACTTATGCAGAGCCCTGCAATCCAACATCTTGCCTTTTTGTGATGAGGTTATGCAGCTGCTCTTGGAGAACTTGGGGGTGAGTGTTTACCTTCTCATTAGCCGGTTAGTAACAGTTGGCTTGCACACTGAGAAGAAAGTGGGAGGTGGGAGAAGCAGAAGTGTTAGGCATGCTCTGAAGATCCCGTGTTTGACAACTATCTTGCTTACTATTTGAATGGAATCCAAATTTATTGGGGGCAAGGATTTACATTTCAAGTAACTGTCTTAATTTATTAGCTCCTCCCCTCCCCCCGCCCCCCCTTAAAAAGAAGTGCAATTGAACATAGTGGTGCTGAAATCTCTTCCAGAATGAAAATGTTCATAGGTCTGTGAAGCCTCAGATTCTCTCAGTGTTTGGCGATATTGCCCTGGCCATTGGAGGAGAGTTTAAGAAGTACCTAGATGTTGTACTGAATACCCTCCAGCAGGCTTCCCAAGCACAAGTTGATAAGGTAAGCCAATGGTGCACGCTCCAGCTCCTTCCTTAAAATTGTAAGCGGGTAAGGGCTGTGCACGCGTCATGGGGGACGTCGCTGAAGGGTGCTTTCCTGTTGCCTTTCCAGTCCGACTATGACATGGTGGATTACCTGAATGAGTTGAGGGAGGGCTGCCTGGAAGCTTACACTGGCATCATCCAAGGATTGAAGGGAGACCAAGAAAACGTGCACCGTGAGTACCCTGTCCTCCTGCGGCGTTTCTGTGCCTGAAGTGACAAAGGGAGATAGGAAGAACTCTGCTGGGACAAGCTGTTTCGTGGTTGTTGTCACATCCATGGGGATATCCTTGTTCATTCCTGTCTGCGTGGGAGCGAACACTCTGCTGCCATGAGCAGGGAATGGGTTTAGAGCCCTTCACTGTGCTTCCTCTTCCTCTGGTGGTTTTTCCCCTCCCTATCTCAGAGAGCTCCTCCGGGGTCGAATTCTGGCTGTCGGGGCGGGGGGGGGGGTGTACACTGGAAGCCCTTTTAAAGGACAGGCTATTAAATGTGAGCTGTGTTTCACCCTGATGCAATAAAACTGTTTTCTTTCAGCGGATGTGATGCTGGTGCAGCCCAGAGTAGAATTTATTCTGTCTTACATTGACCACATTGCTGGAGATGAGGATCACACCGACGGAGTGGTGGCATGCGCTGCTGGACTGATAGGGTAAGCGTCCTGATCCCCCTTCGACAGACAGAAATCTCTACAACAGCCTTAATGTTTGAAGCTGCATTTTTACGACTGTCTGAAGTATTTACCATCAGTTCTGGGTTTTTACAGTCTAGGGTTGGATGTTTAACCCAAGGTGTGAAGTGGTTACGCAGGTGAGGTCCTTTAACTGTGACAGGGTGCAAACCAGTAGGTAGGAGTGAAAGCTTGGATGTGTGTTACAGAAATTCCACATCCAGGATTTTTTCAAGGATGACCTGGGCTGAAAACACCACCCCCCCTCAGTTCCCTGGGTATGGAGGAACTTGGGCCCAGGGTGTTTTAATCTTTTCTGTTGGATTTAGGGAGAGCTGATGGGAACATCAGGGACATCAGTCTTTGGACAGGAGATTGCATGTCTCCAGTTAGTCACAATTTCAGAAAA
>NW_009258898.1:153851-154283 GCF_000687185.1 Egretta garzetta
AGTCAGATTTCTTTCTGCTAGCAAGAGCTGATCGGAGTGGTACTGGCACATCTGTTTGTGGCGCTCAGCCTCAGAGCCTCTCTTTCTTCTTCAGAGATTTGTGTACAGCATTTGGAAAAGATGTACTGAAATTAGTAGAAGCTAGACCCATGATACATGAACTGCTAACTGAAGGAAGAAGATCCAAGACGAACAAAACAAAAACCCTCGCTACCTGGGCGACTAAAGAACTGAGAAAACTGAAGAATCAAGCTTGGTAAGAGATTACACCCACCTCCTTTTCATGTTGCATAATTATGAAATTGGCTAAACTCCTGAGCCTGAAAGAGATGCTTCGCAAAAGCCTTGTTCTCTCGAAGGTTGTTTCTCATTTATTTTCCTGTAAACAAGCCCCATCTGTGGTCTTGTACAGCAGAACAAATCACAAACCGA
>NW_009258898.1:154312-157469 GCF_000687185.1 Egretta garzetta
GAGCGGTGAGCTGCTTGGCTTTCATGGGACCAGATGCAGACTGGGGGGCTTCTTGCGTTGTGAAATGCGTCGCCCTCGCTACTCGGGGACGATCCCGCGCTCCTCCAGATGCGCTGTAATCCAAGCCCGTTGACTCCTCTGTCCCGCTCGGAGTTCGAGGAGCGTCCGGACGGCGCTCTTAGTCCTATGGCTTAGTGTTGGGCAGGCCTGCGAGGAGCGGGGAGCTGGGCTCCGTGATCCTTATGGGTCCCCTCCAACTTGAGATGCTCTGTGCGTCTGATTCTACTGAAGCGCCTTTTGAAAGGAGCAGATTGCAGAGAGGGGCAGGATGGTGCATCTGCATTCCGGAGAATGTCTGTTACGGCTTTGTCACCCCACCTGGAGGGGTTCCTCACTGTCCCTGTTATTTCTCTCTCAGTCAATTTTTTTCCACTTACTGCTAGGTTTGTCTCCCGAACGTGGGGTTTTGGGGTGTTGGGGTCTTTTTTTTGATGGACCCTTTTTGCTTGCAGATCTGTTACCATTGGGATGACACCTGAGACCCCCACTGGAAATCTCCAATCTTTTGAAAAAACCCGGAAGTGAGGAGTGTGCACGGATGCTGAATGTTTGGGAATGAGAGGATGAGTGAGTGAGGCTTGAAACACACCACATTGAAAATCCCGCCACAGCAACAGCAGCAGCGCTGTTAGCGAGCTGAGCACTGACTTGCGTAGAAAACCTGGCATCGGCCATCTTCGGGAAGAGGGAACGACCGATTTCTGTCCAAGTACCGAGCAAGTCTCTTCTTCCGACAGACCAGGACTGGCTTCTCTGTCATGGCCGGCGCAGAAGGGGAACGGCCGGTTTGGAGGAGAGGAAAACTGGGTTCAACTGTGGTGCTCTTTGAGGTCTGGCTTTGGCTGCTGGAGAGAGATGGAGCCTGGGTCTCCAGCCGCCTGCTGTAGCCTTTGCCGCACGATGCTGTCGGTGCATGGGATAAGAGGAGGGGGTGAAGGATTTTCAGTCTAGGAGTGAGTGTGTGTGAATGAGGCGGTATCCACATTCTCAACTTCAAGTCATTGCAGTTTATCTTTTCCCAAAAAAAGGGTTAGCTGTTGCATTTCATAAACTAACCGAAGTTCAGTCTACTGATGCAGCATAAGAGATGTACAAAAGAAAAGAGGAAAAAAGAAAAAAAAAAGAAAAAAAAAAAAAAGGAAAGTCGCTCTTTAGGGCTTTTTATTTTAGGGAAACACTGACGAATGTTCAGAGCTTCCGTTCTGAGTGACGCTTTTCATGATCTCGTTTCATCAAAGCGCCTTTCCTTCCTTAATATTGTTCAACTGTGAATGTAGAAATGCGGGAAAAAAAAACAAAACTCTTGCGTTAGAGGGAATAGAAATAAATTGTCAAACGAGATTTCAGGCTTAAAAAAAAACCACAACAAAAATACAAACGTTAAGTGCTCCGAATTGGCAGTGAGAACGCAAAGGGAAAGATCTCTCCTGACTTGTACTGTAGCAGCCCGAACACCCACAAAAATTGTGCCAAAGAGTTGAAAAACAAAATAAAACTTCAGGTAATATTTTGGATTGCAAAATGAGGATAAATTCAATGTTCAAACAAAACCTGATAAAATGCCATTTGGAAACTGCTTGGCCTTTTGTGCTCTTTATTTGATCAAATTTAATGTGGTATTGGTCTCTTGCTGCACTTCAAAAACAAAAAAAAAAGGACAAAAAGAAATTTATATAAAATATATATATACTGACTTGAGCTTACACAAGACGGCACTTGTAAAAGGTTATATTTTTCCACTGCAGTTGAAGATTAATAAAATGGTGTCAAACATTCCCCAATACTTCCTTTTTGTATTCTTGGTCTTTCCAGTAAAAGGGGAACCCATTAACAATGATGATTTTTTTTTTTTTTTTTTTTTTTTTTCTGATAGAGTAGTGACAGTCCGATGGGCAACTTGGAAACAAATTGGCTGTTTCCTGCTTCCCTGGTCATGCAACGTCTTATCTTCACACGAAGGATCAGAATCTCTTGTTTCCTCTTCAGCCAGACTCTTGCTTTTGAGGAACAGGCCCTTGCTTTACCCCAGATTGTCAGCAATAAGCCAAGAAAAAACCGGAGGAGGTGCAGGGTTTTGAGACTCTTTTTCATTTCATTTCTATTAGTGCAGCTGTTGATAGTACCAGCGTTGAATCTGCAGTTTATCATGGGCATTTTTAAAAGCTGCTTGTGGGAGGGAGAGTAGAAAACCTTAGCCAGTATTTTTTCTTATTTTTCTTTTTTTTTTTATTTTTTTTTTTTTTTTCTTGAGAGGCCAGGATCTGCTTTATTCCCCAATTTCCTTTTCCCGGTCTGATCCTAGGATCCGTTACAACGGAGTCCACTTTCGTTGCCCATCTGCACTGCAGCATCCACAATAGCTCTTGTACAGGGTATCAGATATGTGCCTTTCAGTGCTGGGTTCAGATTGCAGTCGAAGTGCCGACTTTGAACCAGTGTACAAAAAAATAATAAATAAAATAAAAAAAAAAAAAAGAATCCCAGGTGTTGAGAGGAGAAGGAGGAGCTCTGTGAACTGGGAGAGCCAGCCAGCTCCGGAGCTCGGGCTCGGGAGAGGCCTGGGTCACGTTTCTAGTAATGCCTTTTCTTTTTATTTTGTTTCTCGAGGTGGGGTGGGATTTCCTAAAAAAAAAAAATATTAAAAAAAAGAAAAAGCCATTCCTGAAGTTGGGGAGGGGGCGTGGAGGGAAGAAATCTGATCATTCCTCAGTGCTACCTGTTTCTGTCCTGTGTGGCTGTTCAGCTGTAGACAGCAGGAGAATAAAGTACACTGAGACAGTAGTGGAACCAAACTGTGTCCGGCCTCTTTGTTTGGGGGCTTCCTGTCGGGGGTTTTTGGGTTTGGTTCAGGGAACCAAGCGCTCAGAAGTCCCTGCAGCAGCGTGGGTGACGTGGGGGTGAGCAGGAGCCGGTCCCTACCCCCCTGTGCCTGTCACCCCTGACGCCTGCTGCAGAGGGAGGGCCAAACCCCTACTCTATAAAACACCTATTTTACGCACTTGCGGGTTTTTAAGAGCTGGTTTCGCTGCTTGGCAGACTTAATTCATAGAATAAATCCTTGATTTTTATTTTTTTCCCCTTTTCTAAGTGCCATTTC
>NW_009258898.1:157700-158828 GCF_000687185.1 Egretta garzetta
GAGCGGTAGCTCCGCTCTGGCGCTTTGGGCTGTGCCCTTTCCTTCTAAACTCCGCTCTGGGGGCAGGGAGGGGAACAGTTTAATCCCTAAAAGTGCCCTTCGATGCAAGCCCAAAACTTCAGCTCCCAACTCAGGTCCTTCATTAACTTTGTTTTGTCGATTTGTCCGTCGTACCTAGCGAAGGAACCGGCGCTTCCCTGCTCCTCTGCCTCCCGACAGACCCTAACCCGCCGTGAGACGCCAGCGCCGTCACCGCGCCCCCTCCCCGCCGCCTGCGCCCGCTCCGCACGAAACGCTGGAAAGGACTACTAACGAATGGGTAGGACCGATTTATTTACCTTCTAAATAAAAAAAAATAAAAAAAAAGAAAAAAAACCCAACACAAAACTGCTTTATTTTTGTTTTCCTTACTTCTTTTTTGCTGCTTCATTTTCCCAGAGCCCGCCGCGTCTCCTCCTGCCAGCAATCTTCCCCCGCCGCGGTGGCTCGGAGAGACGGCGTGGGTGTGCGCTCAATGAGTGACGATCGCCCGTTTCCTCTTTGGGGGAGCCGGAGGTGACAGCAGTGTGTCATCAGCCATATGTGCCACTCCGGCGCCCGAGGATAGCGGGGCCCTGCACAACTATTTCTGGGAGCAGGAGCTTAGTCTCTTCTCCCAACGCTGGATTTTTATTATTTAGCGTCTTTCTGGCCGCGGGTGGCTCGAGGTGAGTGGGCTGATGTGCCGAGCTCCCCCGGGACGGCTGCGTCCCTACGGGGAGGAGAGAAAACCCAATTCCCTGCAGCCTTGCGGGGAAGGGGGGGGGGGAAAAAACCAACTAACAACTTAATTTTCTAATCTCGGAGGTGCTACTGTGGCCTCGGTGCCCTCCTGCGAAGGGCGGCTGTGGCTCGCAGTCGCTGTCTGGCACCGCCGGCGCTTGCTCGACGCAGCAGTTTCCCACCCGGCGGGGCGGCGCGGTGGCAGCGCAGGGGGACGGGGTGGTCAGCGTGGCCCTTGAGCTGGTGTCACCGCTCTGGGATGGAGCTTTCTAGCCGAGGGGACCTTAATTTTACGGCCATTCTCCTTAACCCTGTTGCTGAGGTGCTGGCTGCGAGCGGAGCGGGTGGCCGTGTGCGTCGCGGCGG
>NW_009258898.1:177968-180055 GCF_000687185.1 Egretta garzetta
CAACCGAAATACCGGGGAGTCCAGATGCGAGAGGTCCGGCCTCCCCGCTGCCAGCGCCCGGGAGCGGGATGTGCCGCGCGGGGGCTTAGCCAGGCTCAGCACCACTGCGGAAGGGCCGTGCTGATCGGGGACGGGCTCCGGCACGGGGACTTCCAGGGCTTTGTGCTCTCTGGTCACGGGACGCAGCTTTCCCCTGCTTACACCCCCCGTATCCTCCGCTCGTTGCTCTGGGGGCCGGGGCAGGGGGTCGGGCGGCAGCGGGGCCGTGCGAGGACTCGCAGCCTGCGGCGAGAAATGGCGTGGGCGCAGGGTTGCGCTGCTGCAGCTCTCCGGTGCCGGCCAACGCCGTGGGTTCATTCGTCCCCGCATGCAGCAGCCTCTTGTGTTTTAGCAAAGTGGCTCTGTGCTCGGAGCCGCGGCTTTTGGGGAGCTGAGCGCGGTGACGCGCTGGTCCCGGTTGCTGGGTCGCAGCCCCCACCGGGTGCCGATGCAGGCACCGGCGATGGGAACTGCAGCCTTGGCAGGGTGTGAGCCCCTCGGTGAGGGTGCTCGGGGTCTGGAGCGGGTGCTCGGACACCCCCGGGGAGCCCAAGGATGCCTCCAGCCCCCCCCGGGGACATCTGGGAGATGAGCTCAGCGCTGGCTTTTTGAACACCCAGGGCTCTTCTTTCGATCCAGCGCTGTTCCACAGCGGGGCCGGATAAGCCGAGTGGAAAACGGTCTGAGGTTTTCCACTCTGCGTGGCCGCGCGGCAGGCGGCGAGGTGCTCTCTGTAAAGGTGCCTCTGCACCGCTCGAACCCCCCTGCTCACGATAACCCTGCCTGCGGCCGCTGGTGGGAGTGGAGTTGGGTGTTCCCACCTCAGACCCCGTGAGCAGGAACCGATGGATGCTTTGGCCGCTCGGCCTCGTCCCAGCCACGGCCGGAGCTGATGGGGGTGGAAGGGAAAACCTCACCCGGCTGCAGGCTGTTGCTGCCGGGCATCACCGGGGGGATTTTAAGCACCCCCTGCCAAAAGGCAGCTGGGCTCATTTTTTTCCTTGCTAATAACCAAGGAGCCCAACGCCGCTTCTACCATAAACGCACTCAGTAATTTTGCTTGGGCACTGAGGGATCTGACGGGCTCCTTCGTTCCTTCTGGACATGGTTAATGGGGGTAACAAATGAGAGACGGTCCCTGAGGATGATGAAGGCAACGTTTTTGGTGTTCAACTGACGCTTCTAGCGCAGCTCAGGCCTCGTGCGAGCCCAGGGAGTTTGCAGCCTCCGAGTAACACAGAGGAGATGCGGGCTGGGGGTCAGGAGAGCTTGCTCGTCCCCTGCCCGCCTGCCCCTGCTCTTCCCCTGCTCTCCATCGTTTCCCTGCCCGGGCACTGTGGAAGTGCAGCGATTAGCCGAGACCTCGAGCGTACCCAAGATGCGTTAGGGTTAAATAATTTGGTTACAGAGTTAATGGGAGGATCTGGGAGAGAGGGAGGTGTGAGAGGCTGGGCAGCGGGGCAAGGAGCACGAGGGACTGACCTGGGCAGGCAGCGGAGGCAGGCGCAGTGATGGGGGGTGGGAAAATGGGGCTTTGAGCAGGATTTGGGAGCAGCTGAGAAGCCAGCAGAGCTCCTGGGCAGGGAGGGGGTGCTGGTGTTCGCTCTGCTGCGAGCAAAGCCGGGAGATGAAGGCAAAGTCTGATGGGGTGAGTGCGTGGAGCCCTGCCTGCACCCCTGCCCGCACCCCTGCCCACCGGCACCGTTACGGCGCGGGCAGGTCCCTTTGCCTTCGGGCTGGACTGCCCGGGGCAGCCGGTGAGCGGGACCCCTGCAGATCCAACACCTTGTGATTGCTCTGCCCGGTGAGCTGCCATGCATGGACGCCGCTGGGAAGTCGGGATTTTCCCTGGCTTGGCGATCGTTACCGTGGAAGCTGGCTGTCAGGGCGGCTTTAGAGCCATTCCCGTCACTCTGGGCATTGCATCTCTCAGCCACTGCACCCCAAATCCCCGGGGGTGCTGCAAGCCTGCCCTTGCCCTTGGGTGATCTCCCCTTTGTGGGATGAGGCTGGGCCCCAGCGCCCGGGGGAGGCGGGCGGGGGGGGCG
>NW_009258898.1:180447-181086 GCF_000687185.1 Egretta garzetta
CCCGGGGTGGCTGCAAGGCTTTGCCTTAATGCAGGGTGAACTTCTGTCCCCCGTCCCCTGTGTGCAGCCCCTCGGGGTGGGGGGGGACACATTGGGCTGCACCCCCCTGCCCACTGCTCCCCACCGGGCTGCCTGGCCCTGGCACGATGCCTGCCTCCATCGCGCGCGCACGGGGCTGAGGCCGTGCTGTTTTCTTTGCGTCAAAATTAACTTCGAACCTGATGGAAAACCTTAATTTGCACTTCAAAGTGCTTTGCAGCAATCTGCCAGCGTGAGCAAAGCCAGAGCTGGCACTCGGGATTTTTCCAGGGCCCTGTTTGCGGCAGAGCCTGGCCCTGCGGCTCCTGCCTGCCCCTGCCCGCACCCCTTTGATTCCCCCCGGGCTCCTTGGTCCTCTCCTGCCTTCTTCAGCCCAGCCCTGCGACCCCCCCAGCCCCCAGGAGCTGCTGATTTCTCCAGGCCATGCGCTGAAGGCAACGCGCTGGTTTCCTGGCAGGAATTCGGATGGAAACGGCCGCACTTTGCTCACTGAAGCCTCGGAGCAGCCTGGTGCCTGCCTGGCATCGGCCTCCCAAAACCTCCTGGGCCTCACGTTGTGTTTTCGGCTCAGAACCCCCCGGTGTGGTGCCTGGCTCCTGC
>NW_009258898.1:181134-181569 GCF_000687185.1 Egretta garzetta
GCTGCGCTAAACATAGCGCGGGGAAGGGGGGTCGAGGACGGGGGCCCCAGGGGAGCTCCTCGGCCGGGGGCTTCGCCCCCTTTGGGTCTCTGAGGGGGGGACGGGGGCTGGGTGAAGCCAAGCGCCATCTTTGCCTGGCTTTGCACCGACACCTTTTCCCCCAGCCGGCAAGAGCCGTCGCGTGATGGAGGCAGATGGCTGGGACGCAGGATCGCAGCGTGCTGACGTCTCCCGGATCACCTCTGCTGCTGCTGTCCGGGCGGGAGCGAAGCCCCCCCGGCTCCGGTCACCGTCCCTGGGGCTCCGCTTCCCCCCGGGTCCTCCGGTGGGGTGGGACGAGGCCTCGGCAGGGATGCAGGGATGCTGGCACCATCAGGGTCAGCCGGGGCTGGGGGTCTGTCCGTCCCGTCCTCGGGGTCTGCGGGCGCCAGGCTG
>NW_009258898.1:183324-183921 GCF_000687185.1 Egretta garzetta
ATACAGATGGGAGGCACAGTTTGGGGCGCAGCAGGGCCAGGCCAGAGGCCCTTGGGCCAGAGCTGCTGCCGGGCCCTGTGTGGCAGAAGGAAGAGGGTCCCATCTCTGCTTGGCGCTGGGGGCTCCCCCTCCACCCTGCGTGGTGCCCCCAGCCCCCCCCAGCAGGGATCTGGGCACACACCGGCCCCACAACCCCTGGGGCCTGGCTTTGAGGGAGTCACCAGCGGTTTGGGAGGTCTCATCGTGGCTTATCAGGGTGCCTCAGTTTCCCCAATGGGGGATGATGATGGTTGCCCTCCCTGCCCAAGCAGAGGTGGATCCTGGGTGCCCCGTCCCCTCCATTGCTGCTCCGTGGGGGTGGATTTAAAGCCCTCGGGGCGGGGGAAGAGGAGGGGTCACGGTGCTGGGGGGTTTGTCTGTGTTTTGTGCTCCCCATCCCGGTGGAGGCTGCAAAACCCCTGCCTGTGGCAGCCCGTGACCACCCAACCCCAACCACGCTGGGGCTGTGGGAGCAGCCGGGGGGGGTCTGTCCCCTCCGGGGCAGAGCGGGACCGGGGGTGCCAGTGGGGCTGGGCTGGCCCCCGGCTCCGGCAGCGG
>NW_009258898.1:187037-187563 GCF_000687185.1 Egretta garzetta
GGCCGGAGGCGTGCGGCTGCCCGGGAGGTCTCGGTGCGAGCGGTAGCTCCGCTCTGGCGCTTTGGGCTGTGCCCTTTCCTTCTAAACTCCGCTCTGGGGGCAGGGAGGGGAACAGTTTAATCCCTAAAAGTGCCCTTCGATGCAAGCCCAAAACTTCAGCTCCCAACTCAGGTCCTTCATTAACTTTGTTTTGTCGATTTGTCCGTCGTACCTAGCGAAGGAACCGGCGCTTCCCTGCTCCTCTGCCTCCCGACAGACCCTAACCCGCCGTGAGACGCCAGCGCCGTCACCGCGCCCCCTCCCCGCCGCCTGCGCCCGCTCGGCAATAACCGTTGGCAAGGACCCAGTTACTAACGAATGGGTAGGACCGATTTATTTACCTTCTAAATAAAAAAAAATAAAAAAAAAGAAAAAAAACCCAACACAAAACTGCTTTATTTTTGTTTTCCTTACTTCTTTTTTGCTGCTTCATTTTCCCAGAGCCCGCCGCGTCTCCTCCTGCCAGCAATCTTCCCCCGCCGCGGTG
>NW_009258899.1:0-927 GCF_000687185.1 Egretta garzetta
CCCAACAGAACCCAATGGCACCCAACGGAACCCCACGGTACCAAACGGAACCCAATAGGAACCCAATGGCACCCAATGGCACCCAAGGGAACCCGGAACCCAACACCACCCAACGGAACCCAATGGCACCCAACAGAACCCAAGGGAAGCCAACGGCACCCAATGGAACCCAATGGCACCCATTGGAACCCCACGGAACCCAACGGAACCCAACGGAACCCAACGGCACCCAACGGCACCCGGAAGCCAACACCACCCACCAGAACCCAAGGGAGGCCAACGGCACCCAATGGCACCCATTGAAACCCCACAGTACCAAACGGAACCCAATAGGAACCCAACGGCACCAAATGGCACCCAAGGGAACGCGGAACCCAACACCACCCAACAGAACCCAGTGGCACCCAACAGAACCCAAGGGAGGCCAACGGCACCCAATGGCACCCATTGAAACCCCACAGTACCAAACGGAACCCAATAGGAACCCAACGGCACCAAATGGCACCCAAGGGAACCTGGAACCCAACACCACCCAACGGAACCCAGTGGCACCCAACAGAACCCAAGGGAAGCCAACGGCACCCAATGGAACCCAATGGCACCCAACGGAACCCCACGGAACCCAACGGAACCCAATGGCACCCAACGGCACCCGGAACCCAACACCACCCAACAGAACCCAATGGCACCCAACAGAACCCAAGGGAAGCCAACGGCACCCAATGGCACCCAACGGCACCCAATGGCACCCAACGGCACCCAAGGGAACCCAAGGGAATGCAACGGCATCCAAGGGAAACCAATGGCACCCAACGGAAACCAACGGTACCCAATGGCACCCAACGGCACCCAACGGAACTCAATGGAACCCACCCATCCTTAATGGCACCCAATGGAACCCAAGGGCACCCAACCCCACCCAATGGC
>NW_009258900.1:0-492 GCF_000687185.1 Egretta garzetta
GGACCCCGCTGAGCTACTGAAGTGCTAAAAACGAGCCTCCAGGCCCTTGTGTGAGCTTTTGTGTCGTGCTTGGCATGGGGAGAGCTCGACTGTGGCGTGGACGCGGGCACCGCGCCAGGAAAAACACACGCCGCGGGGAAAGGTGGGCGCGTGCACGTGCGAGCGCGTTCCCAGCCCTCGAGCCTGGGCGGCCGCGGCGCGTTAGGCTGACGTGTCATGCGTGTGCACGGCCCGATTTACACTTTCCCTCCTCAAAATGGGCGCCTGGGTGTCGGTGGGTGATGTTCAGCGGGGAAAAGCCCTCATTCCCCAGCGCTTCGTTATATCCATGCATGAGCACGTGCATGCAGCCCTCCCCGCTGCCCTGCCTCAGCCTCCTCCTCCTCGCAGCTGATGGGTGGACGTGTTGGGGTGCACAGCCCCCCCTGCCCACCCCGTGCCCTCCCACCACCCACCTCACGGGCATTGGTACCAGCTTCCCATGGAATGCAG
>NW_009258900.1:1881-2110 GCF_000687185.1 Egretta garzetta
CCGCAGCCGGCTCCCTCCTGCCCAGCGCTGGACCCATGCCCGGAGGGCTGCGGGGCCCCGGGGGCTCCGATCGGGAGGAGACAGACCGCCCCGCTACGAGGATGGGCTCCCCCCGGCCTCCCCGCTCTGGCAGCTCCTCTCTTGGCTCCCAAGCGCTGGAAACCAGGATCCCAGCAAACAGCACATCTACAGAGGAGGCAAAGCCGCTGCCCGGCTCCTGGGAGCCTGC
>NW_009258901.1:0-511 GCF_000687185.1 Egretta garzetta
GGACCCCAATCCCCGGTCCCAGATGTGTCCCCTAGCTCCTGAACCTGAGCCCCAAGTCCCAACCAGGGGCCCCAACCCTGCACCCCAACCTTGGGTCCCAACCCTGCACCCTGATCCTGGGGCCCACCCAAGGACCTCCAACCCTGCACCCCAACCCAGGACCCCAACCCCAGGTCCCACCCAGGGACCCCCAACCCCAGGTCCCAACCTGGGCCCCCAACCCCAGGTCCCAGATGTGTCCCCTGGCCCCTGAGCTTGAGCCCTGAGTCCCAACCGGGGACCCCAACCCTGCACCCCAACCTTGGGTCCCAACCCCACACCCCAATCCTGGGTCCCACTCAGGGACCCCCAACCCTGCACCCCAACCCGGGAGCCCAACCCCAGGTCCCAGATGTGTCCCCTGGCTCCTGAACCTGAGCCCCAAGTCCCAACCGGGGACCCCCAACCCTGGGTCCCACCCAGGGACCCCCAACCCTGCACCCCAACTCCAGGTCCCACCCAGGGACCCCCA
>NW_009258902.1:0-263 GCF_000687185.1 Egretta garzetta
TGGGCGTCACGATATAGGGCTGGGCGGCGCGATGCTGGGCTGGACGTTATGATGTGGGGCTGGGTGTCGCGATGCTGGGCTTGGTGTCATGATATGGGGCTTGGCATCATGATATGGGGCTTGGCGTCATGATATGGGGCCAGGCATCGCGATGCTGGGCTGGGCGTCACAATACAGGGCTGGGCATCATGATAGGGGACTGGCATCATGATGCTGGGCTGGACGTTACGGTGTGGGGCTGGGTGTTGTGATGCTGGGCTTGG
>NW_009258903.1:0-1197 GCF_000687185.1 Egretta garzetta
CCGGCGGTGAGGAAGAGGACAGCGATGAGGATGAGGACGCCGAGAGCCTTCCTCCCCCGGCCCAGCCCCAGCACAAGAAGCAGCGAGTCAAGGCAAGCGGCACCCCCAAAATTTAGGGGCGTCCCCCCCTCAATTTAAGCAGATCCCCCGCCGACCAAAGTTGGGAGCAGGGGTGGGTGTCCCCCAAAGCTGGGTATCCCCCAAAGCTGGGCAACCCCCAAAGCTGGGGGTCCCCTAAATCTGAGGCATCTGCCAAACCTGGGGATCCCCCAAAACTGGGGGTCCCCTAAATCTGAGGCATCCCCCAAACCTGAGGATCCCCCAAAGCTGGGGGAGTCCCTCAAATCTGGGGGATCCCCCAAACCTGGGCACCCCCCAAAGCTGGGGGTCCCTTAAATCTGAGGGGTTCCCCCCAAAACCTGAGCATCCCCCAGATCCAAATGCGGGGGATCCCCAAAACCTGGGCACCCCCCAAAGCTGGGGGTCCCCTAAATCTGAGGGGTTCCCCCCAAAACCTGAGCATCCCCCAGATCTGGGGATCTCCTAAACCTGGGGGGGTCCTTCCTCAGACGTAGGGCACCCCCCAAACCTGGGGGTCCCCCCCAAACTGAGAATCCCCCAAATCTGGGCAGCCCCAAAGCTGGGGGTCCCCTAAATCTGAGGCATCCTCCAAACCTGAGGATCCCCCAAATCTGGGGGGGTCCCTCAAACCTGCGCAACCCCCAAAGCTGGGGGTCCCCTAAATCTGAGGCATCCTCCAAACCTGGGGATCCCCCAAATCTGTGGGGGGAGTCCCTCAAATCTGGGGGATTCCCCAAACCTGGGCACCCCCCAAAACTGGGGGTTCCCAGAGCTGGGGGTCCCCTAAATCTGAGGGGTTCCTCCCAAAATCTGAGCATCCCCCAGGTCTGGGGATCCCCTAAACCTGGGGGGGTCCCTCCTCAGACCTAGGGCACCCACAAACCTGGGGTTCCCCCCCAAAGCAGGGGGATCCCTCAAACCTGGGGGGGTCCCCCAAACCTGGGAGGGTCCCTCCTAAGACCTAGGGCACCCCTCAAACCTGGGGGTCCCCCCCAAACCTGAGGGGCTCCCCAAAAACTGAGCATCCCCCAAACCTGGGGAGGGGTCTCAAACCTGGGCATCCCCCAAGTCTGGGCACCCCTCAAACCTGGGGGGGGGGGGGCCCCCCAACCTGGG
>NW_009258903.1:3003-3253 GCF_000687185.1 Egretta garzetta
CCAAAAAGTGGGTGCGGGGGGGGCACGGGGAGGGGGTGGCAGGGACGGGGACGCTCCCCGGCACGGTTGTCACCTCCTTCTTGTCCCTTCTCCAGGAACGCGGCGCTGGACGTGGAGCCGGTGTACGCTTTCCGCGGGCACAGGTAGGGGACGGGGGACACAGACCAGGCTGGGTGGGCTCTGGGGACACCCCGATGTCCCTGTCACCTCATCCCCGTCACCTCCTCCCTGTCCCCGCAGGGGCCCGGTG
>NW_009258903.1:5058-5345 GCF_000687185.1 Egretta garzetta
CCCCCCCCTGGCCCCTTCCCCATCCCCATCGCTGTCCCCGGCCCTGTCACTGTCCCCAACCCTGTCACTGTCCCCGGCCCTGTTGCTGTCCCCAACCCCATCACTGTCCCCATCCCTATTGCTGTCCCCATCCCCGTCACTGTCCCTGTTGCTGTCCCCAACCCTGCCCCATCGCTGTCCCCAGCCCTGTCGCCGTCCCCATCGCTGTCCCCAACCCTGTCACTGTCCCTAGCCCTGTCACTGTCCCTAGCCCTGTCACTGTCCCCAACCCCATCACTGTCCCCATC
>NW_009258904.1:0-225 GCF_000687185.1 Egretta garzetta
TGTCACCCTCACCCCATGTCACCCTGACCCCATGGCACCCGCCTCATCCTCACCCCCTGTCACCCTGACCCCCTGTCACCCTGACCCGTGTCACCCCTGTCCCCATATCACCTGTGTCACCCTGACCCCCTGTCACGCTGACCCCCTGTCACCCGTGTCACCCTGACCCCGTGTCACCCGCGTCATCCTCACCCCATGTCACCCTGACCCCATGTCACCCTGACC
>NW_009258905.1:0-1485 GCF_000687185.1 Egretta garzetta
GCTAAGTGATTTTGATATTCATGCTTCTCATTGCAATTTTTTCTGAGTGCATAACAGCTGTACACCTATAAATATTACCAAATCACTTGGCGATGGACCATCTCCTCCATTGACACCATAATCTCTGCTTCGATTTGGAAGGCATGTGCTGCTTCAACATAACAGATGAAGCAGCCAGCATAGAGGATGACAGTCACCATCTCCAGGACTTCATGCGTCACATGAAGCAATCTCCTGGTGGTGCCTGGCTGGCTGAGTGGTTTAATTCCCTGACAGGATGAGTGCAACACCTGATTCACAACATTGTTCTAGGGATATGTTTATTCCTTTTCCTAGATGTGTCTGTTGCCTAGATTTGTTTGTTGCCCCTGTAAAATATCCTGCACTACACCCTGCAGGCCCAAATGGACACCTCCAGCTTTGCCAGCCCCAGCAGAAGTGGTCTCTTGAGCAAGGGGGTGGAATGTGGGAAAATAACGGAAAATTGGCAAGGAGGATTGTAAACACGCTCAAGTGACCTGAAGCTGGGGTGTAGAAAACCACACATCTCATACTAAGTGTTGTTTGGTCTTGTGTGCTTGCCCAGTAGAACATCTGTGTTTAGATAACATAGGCCTGTGACAGACTCCAACAGGTACCATGCTGAACATGCTTGAGATTCCTGCCCTGCTGTGGGAAAGATCAAAGGACAGTGGTAACCTATGCCTGTGTGAATCCCTGATAAACAGGCAAACCCACCAGGTTTGGTGATCCTCTATCGTGGACCCAGCTCTGCAGTGCCTACGCCCTCACTTGTGTGTCTGCTGAGGTGCTGCTTCGGTTATCTCCTGACTGTGGGGGTAATAAAAATAAATTTACTCTTTGTGTTTCCTCTATGGTTTTGTGGTGGTGCCACAAAAGATGAGAGATCGCTCAATGTCTGGCTGTCCTGTCTAATGATGGGATAATGAAAGGCGATTCCCATGCATAAATCTATTCTTCACAGGAGAAATGACAGCGCTGGGAAGAAGTGTCTCTCCCCAGTGGAGGGAGGGAATATCAGGGATGACTTCAGCCTGCTTCACATTAGGGACCCTTGGATCCCCAGGGACACCTGGAGGAAGGGGGCTGATGGCAAGGAGCAGCTCCTCTGCAAAGCACAGCAGGGCTGAGGGCACTGCCTGCAGGCACCACAGGGAGTCCATCCAGACAGAGAGATCATAAAGGCAGCCTGGAGTGGGAGGATGCTGAGGCCTCACTGGGGGAGAATCCTTCACAGCTCTTGACACTGTAAGTTGCTGGCTGCAGGGCAATGCAGCTGTATTTCCTTGAAGGGTCTCCTAAAGCTGGCACATCCCACAAATTACAAGATCAGTAAGTACAACTCTCAGAGCTTCTCTGGTGTAGAGGATGAGGTCGTGCTGCAGAGCAGGGACTCCCTGCTGTGCCATCAGAAGGACAGGGCATGACGGCTGCCTTCTCCCAGGGAGGGCTGCAGGCTGTGAA
>NW_009258905.1:1684-13899 GCF_000687185.1 Egretta garzetta
TCAGCAGGGACTGTGGAATTGAAGGAGTAACCCCCAGCAAGGCAGGGTCCTTCTGCTGTTTAGAGGGTGCAGTGTGGGTCAGGGCTGCTCAGGGATGCACATCAACCCCAGGACATTTCAAAGGGAATGTCTGGAGGAGAAGATCAAGGCAGGGATTACTATGAAGACAAGGAGATTTCCTGACTCTATCTTTCCAGTTTGATATTCCAGATTTCTGGGCAGCGCAATGCAACAAATAGAAAAAATCAGGCCATTTCCCTGTGCAGAGCCCAGGGGCTGAGAGCAGCTGCCCGGCAATGGTGGTGCCTGGGAGGTGGCGTGCAGAGCTGGGGCAGGGTAACGCTGCCTGGGGGCCTGCCTGCCTCTGCCCTGGGCTCTCTAAGCTCACTATACTGTTCCTTGTTCCTCCACTGGTCTGTGTTACTGGTTTTGTTATTTCACTCCTGCTGCCGGTTTCTCTGGGGAGGTGGAGTTTCAGCTGCAGTCTCACGCACTGAACTTGTGGGTAGGCTCTCCAGTGAGGTGGAGTTTCTCTATGGAGAAAATGCTTTTGGATTTGTGAATTGAGCCATGTGAGTCCTTGGCTACAAGTGGGCTTCTTAGACTGTGAAAAAGGATGAGACATTTAGTGGTCTGCACTGGATCCTTCTGTTCTGGTTGTTTTTCAGGGTAACACATGACTGCGATGACCCTCCATCTCATGAAGAATAAGCCCAGAGCAGCTCAGAACAAATTGGAGGGACAGACCAGCTGCCCTCATTCTGCACTAAGCCACAGACAATCCTTTTGCCTTGATGGATTCTCTCTGTTCTCCCTGAGTGCAGCAGAAATGCTGAGTGTTTCTTAGATCCAAGAAAATCTGCAGGTAAGATGCCCCCCAAACTCTCAAACTGCCTTTTGCAATCCCCCTTCCTTAACATGGAGAGTGAATATGATGACAAATCCTTCTGCGATAGGAGCAGTGTAATCTGAAAAAGGAATCACCAGTACTGGCCCCTGCCCCCACCACTCCCACGAGCTCACTGCTGCAGAGCAGGGCTGACTCCTAAGCAGTCAGTGAGCAGAGGCCCTGCTCCTCACGGCATGGTTGGCCAAAACAAACCAGAGCGGCAGCCATGGAGATGAAGGAATGTCTCCTGGAAAAGGAAAACAGTGTATGAAACAGCGGGAGGGTGTATGAGAAATGGCTTCTATTTTCCTCAGAGATGTCTCCCCTAAATTATCACTGTCTTTTTCTCCTTGGTATGTGCCCCATTCCCAGAGGAAGAAAATGTCCAACAGCAGCTCCACCACAAAGTTCCTCCTCCTGGCATTCACAGACACACGGGAGCTGCAGCTCTTGCACTTCTGGCTCTTCCTGGGCATCTACCTGGCTGCCCTCATGGGCAACGGCCTCATCATCACCGCCATAGCCTTTGACCACCGCCTCCACACCCCCATGTACTTCTTCCTCCTCAACCTCTCTGTCATCGACCTGGGATCCATCTCCACCACTCTCCCCAAATCAGTGGCCAATTCCCTCTGGGACATTACGGACATCTGTTACTTGGGATGTGCTACTCAAGTCTTTTTTTTATTTTTCTGTGCTACTGCAGAGTTTTCTCTTCTCACTGTCATGGCCTATGACCGCTATGTTGCCATCTGCAAACCCCTGCACTATGGGACCCTCCTGGGCAGCAGAGCTTGTGTCCACATGGCAGCAGCTGCCTGGGGCAGTGTTTTTCCCTATGCTGTGCTGCACACAGTCAATACATTTTCAGTCCCCCTCTGCAAGGGCAATGCTGTGGACCAGTTCTTCTGTGAAATCCCCCAGATCCTCAAGCTCTCCTGCTCAGATGCCTACCTCAGGGAGGTTGGGCTTATTGTGGTCAGTGCCTGTTTAGCACTTGGGTGTTTTGTATTCATTGTGGTGTCCTATGTGCAGATCTTCAGGGCCGTGCTGAGGATCCCCTCTCAGCAGGGACGGCACAAAGCCTTTTCCACGTGCCTGCCTCACCTGGCCATGGTTTCCCTGTTTATCAGCACTGGCACGTTTGCCTACCTGAAGCCCCCCTCAATCTCTTCTCCTTTGCTGGACTTTGTGGTTGCAGTCCTGTACGCGGCGGTTCCTCCAACAGTGAATCCCCTCATCTACAGCATGAGGAACCAGGAGCTCCAGGATGCTGTGTGGAAATTGATAACTGAATGTTTTTTTAAAGCAACAAAATTCTTCTGGGCAGCAGCTATAATGTAACTCATTTCAGGCCCAGCCTGTCTTCTGTATTTTTTTTAATGGTGGTGGTTTTTTACTTCTGACAAAGCTGTCCCCTTTCTCATTCACTCTCTGCTTTGCTTTTCTGACTGAGTGGCTTTGTAAATGAGGCACCCTGCTCTCCGTGAGTTTAAACAAAATAAAGGTAATGGTTTTTTTTTCCCTGAGATCCTTCCTTCAATGCCTTTTTGGAGATACAGGGCGGCTCCTGTGTGCATGGGTGGAAGGGAAAAGAGTCCCAGCATGGCAGGACTGCCAGAGACCACCAGTGCTTGGCCTTCCAGAGCTCTTCTCTTTCCTCTTCCACACTCTTTATGAGCAATTGCTTTGGTGTAAGGCATGATTAGTCCGGCAGTTGGTCACAGTTGTGCTGCTCAGTAGACCTGTGACCGCAGGCTTAGACAGGCAATGGGCACTTCTGAGACATAACAGCATTTCCATAAAGAAAGGTAGTCTCCTCAGGGCAATGCCTGAAGGCTTAAGAATTCTTCCAAAGTTTCTCTCAAGAACATGCCCAGAAAAGTGGCCTGCAGAGGAAGCCCTGGCAGCCATACCTCTTTCTATTGGAAAAGGATGGGTTTGTATGGGAACCCTTTGTGGTTTTATATCCATAGATAACATCACTGTAGGCATGAGCAATCACTCAAATATTTGTAACTTTACCAAAGTTGTGGGATGTGACTTTGATTATACAGCTCCTGTTACCTCTTATCAATTGTTACCATCTAATTACACATTTAAGCTTTATTGCCCACCTGCATTGAAATGAATCTTCCTTGGTGAAATAACTACTACAACATGTTGACCTGTGCTATCTGTTAGAACGCATCTGAAGCAAGGGACACAAAACACCAATCACTGTTCGTCATGATACAGAAGAGATACACCATGTCTTGGAAAGAGCGAAGAAGGATGGAGAACACCACTGATGGGAAATTCGTCTTGGATGGTCACCAACAGCCACAGGACTGTTTAATCTTATGCTCACCCAGTTGTGATTTTACTAACTCCAATATGTCTATTGCTTCTAATTACATTGTATACAAAGGTTTGGTACATGATAAACCAAATAACCCAACTTCAACCCCCCAAAACATGCAAATTAACACATAGCAAATAGAAGTGCTTCACTGTCTACTGACCGTGGATCTGTAAACACAGGAACAGTCAATGCACTATTTATGGCACAGAGGCAAGAGGTGACCGTACCACCACTCTGTGAAGGTAAGAGGAATTGACTAGAGTCACAGGGTGGAGTGTGGTGGTGTGCTCCCCCCTCCCCAAGCCCTCCCCGAACCCCCTGCTCCTGACCTCTTCCCATACTTCTGCTCAAGTGATAACCACCACTGGCAGTCATGGTAGATGTGTCTGGTCATGATGGATGCATCCAGCTCAGAGGGGATTTGGGGGAGACAGATAACAATACAATAGCGAAAGGCTATTGTGCAGTGTGCCCACCTAAGCACAGTGAAGGAAACAAAAACCTATGGTCAGTATGCAAATATGGCTATGAGCCAGTCATCTTACCCCCATCAATGCTGAGCAGCCCAAGAGCCCTTTGGGCTCTCCTGCACAGCAGTGGGCTGCATGCCAGGATCTCCCCATGGGCAGGGATGCCACTCAAGGTCACTCCTCGAGTTTGAGAGATTCCTTACCCCAACAGATCGTCGGCGAGTGGCACACAGCATGCTAACTCTGAAACCTTGGCTAAGTGACATAAAGGATTGATTGTGCAGATCTAAACCTTTAGACATAAACCATTGACCAAGCCTGGGACTAGGATTGGATCCAGCCACACCTAGACTCCTCTCTGAGGAAGGAGTTTAGAAAGCAAGGGGTTCCTCTCTGAACCTCATGATCCAATGGGAGGCTCTCCCTGACAGCTTTGTCTCACCCTGTCCTCTGTGCAGTAAATCACCAAGTGTACCTTGCCATCGAATCTTATAAACTATTGTTGCATTTGCCACTGAACTTTGTTAACTCACTGTTTTACATCAATAAACTATATTTGTTACCTCCCTCTCACGCCAGCCAGGACAGGGTCAGGACAAAGACTGCCCACAAAGTGTCTGACATAAAGGGCCTTGACTTCCCTACAGATTCAGCCTTCATTTGGAGATGTTTGGTTTGATTGCTGATATCGCTTAGTGTGTAAGCAGACAAATGAAGAACAGTGGGAGAAAAAGAAATCCTATCTTACTGGGTTTTTTTGATTGAAATATTTTCACTTCTGAAATCTCTGTAGTTAACCAGAGAAGAACTAAGTCGTTAACAAAATGATGCCCAGAGACTTGGCTTGTTGGGGTGCTTGGCATGTTCATGAGCCCTCTGGTGCCACGTTCCTGAACTGCAGATACTGAAAGGGGAGTGAGCTGGCCTCTGGAGAAGGAAAAGCAGCAAAGCTCCAAGTTTCTGAGGGTGTTCTCAGTCCCCACTGAAGGCCAACGCTGAAGAGACTATGGAGGGAATGAGCAGACAAGGCTGCTGTCCCTTGGGGCTGGTGAAGCAGGAGTCAGAGGCACTGGTGACAGGTTGACAATCAAATGTGGAGATTGCTATGAAAAAACTGGAAGTGTTTCATGACGCAAGGTGTTCAAGCGCTGACCCCCATACCCTAGGAATGGGCATCCTTTCCCTCACGGGATGCTCAGGGCTCTTCCTGGGAGCAGTGAGATGGGGGGTGGCGGGAGGATGTCGAGGGTAGGACAGTGGTAGGACTCCTCCCAGATGCTCTGGAGTGAGTGGGTGAGGAGGCAACAAAGCACTGGGGCTGTAAGGAACTGGTTTCCTCTCAGGCACTACAGTGGAAGAGGCAGCAGCCATAGTGAAAAGAACATGGACTTCAGTTCTGTTGTGGGGTCCCAGCCCCCACAAAGGGACCATCCCCACCACAGGCTGTCCTGCACTGTCCTGTGCCTCTGCAGCTTTCTCTGCACATTTTAACCAGCACCCCTGCTTCCCCACCTCACTCTGACCCCATGATGCCCCAAGATTTACCTACGTCTTTCTCTCCTTGCTGACCACTGCTTCAAACACAAAGCTGTGGTATTTGGAGGTTTTGCCAATGGCTGAGAGCTCCCCATAACCTGTGCAGCTTCTTCCAAAGCCCTGCTCCTGCTCCTCAGTCACCCAAGATGTCCAGCCCAGAGACTCACTTGAATCCTTTCCTTATCCTCTCCATATCCCAGCACTAGAACTGCACGTGCTCCTTCTGCTGCTGCCTCAAAATCAAAACTCAACCTATTTCCCCTCAACCAGGAGGTTAGTCCATCCTCCAAGCTCATGGATCTTTCCTGAGGTCCAGGCAAGTGTGGGGAGGGAAGGAGGCAAAGGGAGCAAGGTCAGCTCCTGGGGCATGACAGAGCACAGCCACCCCCTGCCACAGGCAGTTCCAATCTCCTGTGCAGAACCATGGGTGCAAACATCTGGATCATCCCTGATTTGAACAGCAGGGGCCTTCCTTCCTGCCATCTTCCCAGGACAAACATTCTCATTCTCTCCTGCGACAATAGACATCAACTGCTTTCCATTTCTGGGCTCAGACATGGTTTAAGGATTTTCTAAATACCTCAGCCATCCCCTTGTTTCTCACTGACGTTCCCTGGCACTCTACCAGAGCTACACACGGCCAATCACTGTTGCTTCAGAAGCACCCTTCCTGGTGCTTGTTAATCTTGCTGCTTTCCTCCAGACATCACGATAAGCTTTCTTGTCTGGACCAGGGCTTTTAGGGCCATCTCTTCTGAAATGGTTGTTATGTTCCATAGTCACAAAAAAAGAACCAACTCTACCAAAACAGATGCCGAGTGAAATGTCAGTAAGAGCCTGATGACAACCCCCATAGCTGTGGCTGCCTGGCAAGGAGTCTGTCCTGAGAAGGGGATCCAGCCTCTGCCACTTTCTGGAGAGAGAAACCAGCAGGGTCCAGGCAACCTGGGGACACAAAGGGCGACCTTTGCAAGACCACCCTTCATCTGAAATGCTATAGATGTGTGCTGATGGATGGGGTTTCATGCCTTGTATGACAAACACTGATTCAACAGTCATGGCCCAGAATTGCTACCACAGAAGCAGACTCCTATGCTGCAGACATTTATATTTTGTCAGATTAAGGCTTTTTTTTTTTTTTTCCTTTCTTTTTCTAGATATTGATATCCTTAGCAAAATCACACAAACACCTGATGCATTGTTGAAGGATCCTTTACAGAGGCCATACCAGATTTCCATCTCAGGCCAAGGGAAGGATGGGTTGGGCATTGTCCTGGGATTGGGGAAACTTTAATGTCTCCCATCTCCCCGACACCCTGCCCTCCTCAGTGAGCTGTGTGAGAAACTCTGTCAACCAGTTCTGAACTTAGAGTCCTGTAGGCAACTTATCTGTAACTGCAGCCAATGTTGTCCTGTCAGTTCAGGATTTGAGATTCCGTTTGAGCCCAAACCATTTCAGGTCACACTACCTCTATCTTCCCTCTGACACTGGCTGTCGAGTGACACAATTGTCCTGGCTCTCCAGGTAGAATGGGCAAAAGTTTGAGGCCTGAAACGGAACTTTTCCCCATTGCTGGGAACGTGAATGCTGCAAGCTTAAGTGAAGAGACTCCAAACCCAAAACTTCCCTTAGGACCAATGAATGAAAGCATCCCACAGGTTGTGCGACTTCCTCTTTGCTGAGAGAGAATTTGTGAGTTCCGACAATACAGCGGCACCTCTTTTTACCTCTCTCACGGGACATCTAAAGAGAAGTCATGCTTCTCTGGACAAGATGCTTAGGTGATCCCGGGAACCTCAGGAGGAATGGCGTACCGATCCCTGGGCTCAAG
This sequence comes from Egretta garzetta, assembly GCF_000687185.1. Lineage (NCBI taxonomy): Eukaryota > Metazoa > Chordata > Aves > Pelecaniformes > Ardeidae > Egretta > Egretta garzetta. The sequence goes on from NW_009258905.1 coordinate 8,756, forward strand.
GAGCTGGTGCAATGCCTCATCACCATTTCTACAATGGTCACATCGACACCTGGCTCATGTGCGGATGTGTACAGGGATGCTGACATTTACTGAGCAACCTGCTTGGACCTCCAAGCTGGGCCTGCTTGGAACCAAAAGTAGGACTGGAGACCTCCTGAGCACAGATCAAGGCCACCCTGAGTTGTCCTAGGCACCAGTGCTGCCGAGACCCTCATGTCCAGCTGACTCCTTTCTCCTGGGGCACACTGCAAGTCACAAGGTCATGGAACAGATGGTGGGAAAACAGACAACTGGGGTCTCTGGTCAGGCTCCCACCAAATGCTGGGGAATCACCACATGCAGGTCAGGTCAGCTGTGACTTTGTAAACCTGACACCTGAAAACCTCCAAAGGTGAAGATCACAGAGAATCTCTGGGGGTCCTGCTGCAGTGTAGCATCACCCTTTGAGTTTGTTTTTCCGGAGTCCCAGTCTGAAGCCCCCAGGAAGAAGCTTGTGGCTGTTGCCCCTCCATTGCAGAAGAGTTTGGCTCTACCACCTCTCCAGGCAGGTGTGACCTGCTGTTTAACTGCCCCGTTCTTTTAGATTCCCCTCCAGCAGACTAAAGAGGCCCCGTTGCCTCAGCCTCTCCACACAGCTCATGTGCTTTAGGATCCTAAACCCATCGTAACAGACTTCCTCTGGACCTTCTCCAGCTTCTCCATCTTCCTTTCAAAATGGGAAACCCCCAGGCTCACATGGCATCCATCTGATCTTCCACAAACTTCTCCTCAGAAAAATTTTCAGCCAGTCATGTCCCAGACTGTCCTGATGGACAACCTTAATCTGCCCCAGGGCAGACCTTGCCCCCTTCACTGTACAACTTTAGAAGGTTTCTGTTGACCAAGTCCCTATGTGTCTCAAGGTCCCTACGGACTGAAACTCCAACACATCAGTATTTAAGGTTTGTGGGCCAGTGTCTCACACAAGATAACAATGTGGGGAACTGCAGGACACTACAAGAACTGAAAGAGAATGATGTGCTTAATAGAGTTGCTACCCAAGGTTCAAAAGTACCACAGCAACCATCTCACAAATAGCAAAAGAGAAAATGAAACAAGAAACACATGGCCAATGCCAAAGGCTTAATAGAGGAGGATGTTCATTTTGGAGGGCATAAAAATAATAAAAGAGAAGCACTTGTAACTTCAAGGAATGATAATAGAAGCTAAGAGTGCAGTTGGCCACATTTCCTAGTGTCTCCTGTTTTCCCTGATGAATTCCAAGGACCACCAGGGCCTTTCCTGCGTAGGTGCTACCCAGCCACACAGGCCCTGGCCTTGTCATAGCAGGAGATGAGTGCACCTCAACGGCAGAACTTCAGACTTGTCTTTATTGGACATCATGGCATTACTTTTTTCCCACCCCTCTGGCCAGTTTGGGGGAGAGTGTCTGCTCTCCTCAGTATGGGGTGATGTACAAATGCTCTGAAAAAACACTCTCTCATCTCCACTGGGTCATTAAAAACACATCAAACAGGGCAGGGAGCAGGACAGAGCCCTGCAGGACCCTACAAGCTACAGGCCTCCAGGCAGAGCACCACGCATTGATCACGTCCCTCATTATCTGTCCAGTTATTTACCCATCTACTTATCCACACACACAAAGCATGATAATTTAACTTGGGCAGAAGGATATTACAGGAGGGGTGATGTTGCCAGCTTCACTGACTTCCAGGTTAAAAGACAGCCACTGCTCTCCCCTGCCCAGCAATCCTGTCCTCTCATCACAGAGAGCAAAGAGGATGGCGAGAGACAAACGACCTTGGGTAAGTTTAGTCCCCTTTTCTTTCAGACACCCAGAAATGGGATCCTGGTGGACACACTCTGGGGCACAGACAGAGTTTTGATCTGGACCCTTGCTGAGCTTGGAGGCTGCTGTCCTTGAAGCCCAGCTGGACTGAGCTCTGCAAGCATGCCATAGCTCTGTCTCCTCAGGAACGGCTCCAGCTCTTCCCGCCTGTGCCTCTGGCTGAGGACATTGCTGCACATTTGGGCTGAAGCCCTGCAGCTCTGGAACCAGGCCAGCTCTGACTTGCCATGAGGAACCTGGTACTGAGCATCCGTCACCCCGTGTGTGCAAAGGCTTTGCTTCAGAGCAGAGCCATGGCAGTGACACAAGAGAGCTGCATGTCCTTCTCGATTAAGAACTACAAAATCAGAATGAAATGTTTCTTTCACTCAACTGAGCATATACCTCCAGCTTGAAGAACTTAGATCTTTTCTTGTCACTATCGTGGCTGTCCTGTCTAATGATGGGAAAAAAAGATGGGATTCTCATGCACAACTATTTTTCTAAAACAAAAAGTAAGTATCTCTCCCCAGCTGAGGGAGGGAATATCAGTGATTGCTTCAGCCTGTTTCACAGCAGGTTCCCCTATCTACAGTGATATTGCCTACAACTATAAAATCACAGGGGGGTCTCATACAAACACACTCGTCTCCAATATACACAAGCACAGAGGTTTCGTCAGGATGTATCTCAAGATGGCCACCACTTTCTTCAGTGTCAAGACAAATGTCCTGGGCTTTAATGGCATTGATTGCACAAATCAATCCTTATTCTTCTTGCACAACACATTTATAGATATCAACAGTCTGCCATTTGTTTCCCTTGTGTTGGGACCATGTTCTGTGCTCCATTGGATAGAGTACTGTTCCATTCTGATTTAACCCCAGTGCAATGACTGGGTCTATGGTATCCCTAACCTCAAACCTTACCTCTAACCCAAGGCCTGAACCCATAACCTCTCTTACCCTATTGGTCACCCCAATCCCTAGCCCTTATCCCTACTATTAAAATGCCTTAACCACTGCCCTCACCGCAGGCCTAAGCAAAACCCAACTCCACAAAGCTAGCCCAGACCCTAAACATGAACCAGACACCCTCAGCAGAACACCACATCCTCCCTCTAAGCCTTTGCCCAGTCCTAAGGTGGACAGGTGAGCTCTATTCCCTACGCCCGAACCTGAACACCCAACCCCCAAAGCCCTCCTTCCCATGCCCTAACCCCTTCATCTTCATCCCCTCTCCTAACCCGAACCTCAGATATTTGTCCCCTTGAAGGCAGGGCAGGGATCGTGACATCCCAGAGCAGTCTCACGACTGAATGTGAGGTTACGTGCATCCGATCAACTCACAGGCCATTAGGAGGAGATGGGTGGGGACGCTACAGTGCAGTCAGCTGTGCCTCAGGGTCTCATGGGCTTGAGAGGGACACAAGGCTGTGAAAGTGGCTGTGAGGTCACATCTGTCTCTGGAGTTGATAGGCCAGCAGGAGGAACAAGGCTGGGAAACGGACTATGAGGTCACACCTTCCTGAAGCACCTGACACCTCAGCCCTTGAATCATGGCTGGGATATGTGCTTTAGGCTCACACTTGCCAGTGTCACTGACAGGCCAGCAGAAGGCACCTGGTTGTCAAGTTGATTGTGGGAATCCCTTTCCCTGAAGTACCTCGTTGGTCCTCCCAGGAAGAGGGCTTGGATATGGCTGTCATGTCCTTTCTGCCCGAGTACCTGACGGGAGAGCAGCAGCCACGTGGTTTGGTTGTGTTTATCTGAGCAGCTGAAAAGCCAGCAGCAGGCCTGTGGCTTGGAAGGTCATGGTGAAGCTACTTCTGTCTAGTCAGCTGGTGCAGCAAGACTTGCAGATCCCATCTATAGAGGGGTTATCTCACTTTGCTCCTGTGAGCTCTTCCACTGTTTTCTTAGAAGGAAAAAAATATTCAAGTCATCATTTCCACTGCCCCTACAAAAGGCTGTTCACATGGGAATTGGTTGTGGCAGTTTGAGACATAGGTAAGGACATGCACGTGACCTAATCAATCACAGGTACCAGGTGGGAGCTTCCTGCAGACTTCTCTTTACAATCAGGTTTATTCTGCAAACCAGGAGTATGCTCAGCACAACACAGCCTGAAAGCTGTGGATTTCCCAGAGAGCTCCATCCTTGCAGCTTTTCAAGCCCAAAGTGAACAAACCCCTGAGCAAGTTGCTCTAACCCCATAGCTGAGCCTGCTGAGAGCAGGAGGTTCGCCTAGACACCTCCTGTACTCTCTTCCAGTATGAATGATTCTGTGCTTCCATCTACCACGGATCTTGCCTACATGACGAGAGGGAAATTACTCGGGTTCTCACTGACCATTGAGTCAGTCAGAAAAAGGTTGGTCAGATAATTGGTCATTGCAGGCATTGTAGGTCAGGTGCAGGGCTACTTGGAAGTTATCACAAGACAGGCCTGATTACTTCCTAGTCTTCACCTTTTCTTGTCTTTTTCCTTTTTGGCCCACTCACCATCTATTCCCCTCGATCATCCTTGTACCCTCCCATGCAAACAGCACATCTCTATTTACCCCTTCCTCCCTGGCTCTCATTTGGATTCTTTTGTAACCTCATTTGGTGCTTCTCAGCTTGTCACCATGGGAATTCCTTCCTTGGTCAGCAATTCCATTCAACTAGTACCTCCTTCTATTATCAGTAGTGTCCTGTCATTCCGGATGCTATTACCTTGACAGAGGCACCATGTGCCAGGGTGAGCCAGCTGTACGCTCACATTAACAACTGTCCAAACAGAGCTTCACTCCAGGGGGACCTTGAAAAACAGTGGGATTTGGTCAGTAGAAACCTCACAAAGTTTTACAAGGATAAGCGGCCAATCCTGTATTGGGGGAAGAATAATCCAAAAAACGAGGCCAGGCTGGGATACGAACAGTGACCCTGAGGAGAAGGGGCTGGGTATCAGGTGGAATTCCCTATGAGCCAGTGGTGCATGCTCGCCATGAATAAGGGCAGCTGCAGACTGGGCTGCATGAGGGGGAGCATGGCCAGCAAGCAAGGGAGTTCTCATCCCCCTTGACTCAGCACTGGTGTGGCCACATCTGGACTGGTGAGTCTCCTTGTGGGGCTCCCCAGCCTGGAGGAATGGGGAGGAGCTAGAGAGGTTCTACAGGACATGTGCCAGGATGGGGTTTAGGGCCTGTGTGGAGAAGCTGAGGGACCTGTGGTTCTTTAGCTTTATGAAGTGAAGTATCTGGACTCCACAGTGGCACCTGGTAACTGCTTGAAGGGTGGTCTCAGAGATGATGGAGCTTTTCTTGGTAGTGGGAA
>NW_009258905.1:14543-16563 GCF_000687185.1 Egretta garzetta
GATGGGTGTCTACAGCCTGAAAGGAAAGAGCTGCAGGCATGGGACAGTGTAGCACAGCCTGCAGTCGGGATGGCCAAGGGCTCTGGCAAGGCTGAAAGGCCACACAAGACCAAGGGCTTTGTCCCCTTAGCTAGGACAGTTTCATCTGCCACTGAGGCCTGAGCTGGGTAAAACACCAGTGGGATGATGAGGCTGAGCGAGCAGTGCTGAAGGGGACTCTCCTGTGCAGTCGAACACCTGTATCCATCACCCAGAGGAGGAAACTGCCACCACGTTTGTCACTGACACTAAATTGGGAGGAGCATTCCTGTGCCCTAGGGCTGCCCTTCAGGGGAATCCTGACCGGCAGAAGGCCTGTCCTGTCAGGAACGTGTTGAGACAGAAGGAGGACAAAGGCCAGGTCCTGTGCCTTGGATAGCCTAACCCCCTGCAGTGGCAGGGCCTGGGGACTACCTGTCTGGGGAGTAGCTCTGCGGGAAAGGCCCTGGTGTTAGACCATCTGGACACTTCTGGGTCAATTCTTTGGCCCCCTCTGGGGAAGGAGAGGGAGGAGTGAGCACCTGTGGGGTTGCTGAGCCATTGGCCAGAGACAACCACTGCAGCAAGGAAGATTTTCATAACTGGCAGCAAATTCAGTGGAGGAGAGTCATTGAGATGCTCAGGGGCTGGAGCGCTTCCCTGGGAGGAGAAACTGAAGGAAAGGACTTTGTCCAAACTGCAGGAGGAAAGGCCTTAGGAACCTCCTGGTGACCTTCCAGTCCCTAGGGGGAGGTTTTGAGGAAGATGAAACCAGTCTTGTCACCACAGTCCTTGACAGGAAAACAATAGACAGTAGTCAGTGGTTGGAATAAGGAAGTTTCTGACCAGAGGTAAGAAAATGACATCTCTGCAGAGCATGGGGTGCTTTCGGCTGTAAAAAATCATCTGTCTCAGGACCTCAGCAAATGGAAAATTGCAATACTTGTCATGTCAAAGCTACAAGGGCCTGATTCAGCTGGAGCTGTCTGAGAATGGGCTTGGCTGAGAGACCAACTGTGGCAACAGCTATGGGACTTAGTGTGTAACGAGGGTCAGTACAAAACTGGTTCCCTTTTTATTAATGATGACAGTGGAGTTGGGTATCAATGAGCCCCAGAGGAGGATAGGGGTGATAATTGCAGCAAAGGTCCCTCCTCAGGGCTGGGCTGTGTGGCCAGAGATGGAAATGGCTGGTATGGGGGACTGATCTGGGATAATTTTCCTAGGGCAGCTTCCATGGGGTGTCCTTGAAGATGGCAAAGAGCAGGACCCTCTCTTTGTCACCTTTGATGCCCTCTGTTATCTGACGAGCCACATGTTACAGGGTGTTGTGCATAGGTCAGACACAAGAGGATCAAACGCAACAGAAGGAGTAGAAACCAAGAAAATTATATATAAGCAGGATTATCACCAAAGAAACATGCAGGCTTGTGGCCAAATCTACACTCCAGGAAATGTGCAGAGAATAAGAGACAGGTTATTGTCAGTGAAACAGCGTCCATTGGGCCAGTTTCCATAGGGCCTCCTTGAGCTCCTGGTTCCTCATGCTGTAGATGAGTGGGTTCACTGCTGGAGGCACCACCGAGTACAAAACTGACACCACCAGATCCAGGGATGGGGAAGAGATGGAGGCAGGCTTCAGGTAGGCGAACAATCCAGTGCTGACAAAGAGGGAGACCACGACCAGGTGAGGGAGGCACGTGGAAAAGGCTTTGTGCCGTCCTTGCTGAGAGGGGATCCTCAGCACAGCCCTGAAGATCTTCACATAGGACAGCACAATGAATACAAAACACCCAAATGCAATAAAGACACCAGGCAGAATAAGCCCAGCCTCCCTGAGGTAGGCATCTGAGCAGGAGAGCTTGAGGATCTGGGGGATTTCACAGAAGAACTGGTCCATGGCATTGCCCTTGCAGAGGGGTAGTGAAAATGTATTGACCGTGTGCACAAGAGAATTGAGGAACCCGCAGCCCCAGGCAGCTGCTGCCATGTGGACACAAGC
>NW_009258905.1:16897-17964 GCF_000687185.1 Egretta garzetta
GCCGCAGGCTATGGCGGTGATGATGAGGCCGTTTCCCATGAAGGCAGCCAGGTAGATACCGAGGAGGAGCCAAAAGTGCAAGCGCTGCAGCTCTCGTGTGTCTGCGAATGCCAGGAGGAGGAATTCAGTGATAGAGCTGCTGTTGAACATTTTCTTTGCCTGGGCATGGGGACCTGTTCAAGCAGGAAAAAGCATTGGTAGTTTAGACTAGATCTGCCTGAGCAAAATACATTCAATACCTTACAGAAACTTCAAAAAGATCCTCCTTTTTTTCAGAAAGTCCCTTTGTAAATCCTTTTCGTGAGCTCTGGCCAGTACTGGCTGAGGATGCCACTGGGAGGAGGGGGCTCTGCTGTGGGCCCTGCGGATTCAGTCCTGCTCTACAACAATAGGCAAATAGGAACAGAAGGTGATCTCAGCTTTAATGCACACCTGATAGCACAGAGTTCTTGTTGCCCCACCACAGCTGAGGAGTTTTAGAGTGCAAGCCCTTCCTGCACTGCAAGCACCTTCCTTTTGTTGCTTTCCCTCCATGGAGAAATGTGCACGACAGGACCCATAGCGCTGGTGTCTCAGCTGAACCTGAATCCTCACCTCCCTCTCTGTTGGTCAGGCAGCTGGGAAGGCAACTGATGGCCAAGTCCTTGTGACACTGAGGGTGGGAAGCAACGCGGTGTGGGGGAGGAGACCAGGGAGTTGCTCTGGGGAAGGGGCTTGCACTGCAGGGCACGGCAAGGAGGTGCCCGAATCTCCCCTCACACCAGTTTTCTAGGACCTTCTCTGCCTCTCTCTCTCTGACAGTGTCTTTGGAGCTGTCTCTGCTGGGAACCATTTGCCTGTGCCCAAGTGTCCTCTCTGTCAGTGCTCACAGAAAGAGAGCCCCACCCCACTCCCTGCGTGCTCAGCTTTGCCCTGAAAACCCCTCCTGGCAGCAGGGAACTGATCTGGGGGCATCCCTGTCTGTAGAGGGGCTAAGGAGCAGCTCGGGTAAGACCTCAAGAGAATGGGGATCTCGGCATCTTCTCAAGAGTGGAAAAATAAATTCCCATCTCCCACTTCCCACCCAG
>NW_009258906.1:0-1339 GCF_000687185.1 Egretta garzetta
CATTTTGCCGCAAAACCCAGCGGTTTTGGGCAAAACGCCGCCACTTGGTTCTTTCCACTATGATGTGGAAAAAATGCCCAAAATTGGGGTTTTTACCCCATTTTTTGGTAACATTTTTTGGGAGAGGGAGGTGCAAAGGGGCGGGGTGGGGTGGCGCCCATTTGCCTTCAAAAAAAGGGGAAAAAGGGGGTTTTTCAACGCTTGGCTGCAAGAAAAACTATAATTTCGTCGGGAAATGGCATTTGGGGGGAGTTTAACGGATTTTGGTTAATTTTGGGAGATTTGAGGCCGGTTTGGGGTTGAATTTCTTCCCTCCGCCCCCATTTTGGCCTTAATATCTTGCAAAATGGTTAATTACCATTTTTTTTCATCTCATGTTAAAAAAAAAAAGCGAATTTTCGGGGATTTCGTTCCCATTTTGAGTGATTTTGGGGGGTTTAATTGGCTTAGGCCAAAATTTTGACCCAAATTTCCATTTTTGGGGGGTTCATTACGCTTTTTTTTCCACCTTCAAGAACAAAAAATGTCGATTTGGGGGTTTTTTAACAAAAAAAGCCGATTTTGGGGCATTCGGGCATAATTTTGAGTTGAATTTTGGGGTTGAAAGTGGATTTTCTGAGGGGGCGTGGCCGCAATTTTGCCCCCATTTCCTCAAAAAATCATTAACGATGGATTTTTTTCGCTTTTATTAACAAAAAAAAGCCAATTTGGGGGCATTGGGGTGGAATTTTGAGTTGGATTTTGGGGTTAAAAGTGGATTTTCTGAGGGGGCGTGGCCGCAATTTTGCCCCCGATTTCCTGCAGATTGGTTAATTGTGGATTTAATGCTTTTTATTAACCAAAAAAAAAAGCCAATTTGGGAGCATTTGGGCGAAATTTTGAGTTGGATTTTGGGGTTAAAAGTGGATTTTCTGAGGGGGCGTGGCCGCAATTTTGCCCCCGATTTCCTGCAGATTGGTTAACTACGGATTTTAAGCTTTTTATTAACAAGAAAACCCTGATTTGGAGGCTATTTTGACGCTAAAACTGATTTTTTTGAGGAGTTTTACCTCAATTTTGCCCCCAGTTTCCTCAGAGATCGGTTAATTACCATTTTTTCTGCCTTATTTAACCAAAAACCATCAAATTTTGGGGTGGCGGGGGGATGTTTTGCGCCGTTTCTGTTAATTCTCCGTTTAAACCTGAGTTCTGCAGTTTGGCCTCGATTTTAACCCCAATTTCCTTCAGAAACGGCGAATTCTGAGGGGGTTTTGTTCCCTCGTCAACAAAAATGCCCATTTGGGGGGATTTGGGGGTGCTTTATGAGGTATTTTTTAGCTTTTTTTAATATTTCGCGCTC
>NW_009258906.1:9367-10229 GCF_000687185.1 Egretta garzetta
CCCTCCAAGTTGGGGTCATCTTGTTGGGTTGGGGTCATCTTGTTGGGTTGGGGTCTTTGGGGTGGGGGGGCTCAAGGTTGGGGTCATCTTGTTGGGTTGGGGTCTTCAGGTTTGGGGGGGGCCTCAAGGTTGGGGTCACCTCGTTGGGTTGGGCTGGTGGGGGTCCATGGGTTTCGGGTCCAAGATGTTGGGGTCTTCAGGATGGGGTGGTGGTGGCGTTGATGGGTCAAGGTCATCTCCACGGGTTGGGGTCTTTGGGGTTGGGGGGGTCCATGGTGTTGGGGTCCAAGACATTGGGGTCTTCAGAGTGGAGTGGTCTTCAAGGTTGGGGTTCTCTCCATGGGTTGGGGTCTTTGGGGTTGGGGGGCTCAGGGTGGGGTTGGGGGGGTCCCCAAGGTCAAGGTCCTCTCCATGGGTTGTGGTCTTCAGGATGGGGTGGTGGTGGTCTTCAAGGGTCAAGGTCATCTGCATGGGTTGGGGTCTTTGGGGTTGGGGTGGCTCAGGGTGGGGATGTCCCCAAGATCAGGGTCACTTCCCAATAACGGGGTCCCTGAAGTCCTCAGGGTCAAGGCCACCTCCCCACCGTGGTGACCCCGAAGTTCTTGAGATCCTCAGGGTTGGGTTCCTCAACCCATAGCGGGTTCCCCCATCTCTTGTGGGTCAAGGTCAACCTCCCGTTGTCCTCAAATGTCCCCGTTGTCCTCAAATGTCCCCGTTGTCCTCAAATGTCCCCGTTGTCCTCAAATGTCCCCGTTGTCCTCAAATGTCCCCGTTCTTTTGCTGACCCCGCCCCTTTTCTCCTATAGGGCGAATCAAAACGCATCACCTTGGTCCTCCAACAGCCGCCGGGTGGGCCCGCGCC
>NW_009258906.1:10500-12332 GCF_000687185.1 Egretta garzetta
TGGGTGGGGGCGGGGTGGGGGTGGGGGACAGACGGACACGGGCTCAAGGCTTCTTGAGATCTTCTCGAGGTGGTCAACCCTTGGGGCCAACCTTTGGGGCAGGTGTTGCGCCCAACTCTTGGGTTTGGTTGCAACCCAAGGTTTTCTTCTGGAGATGCGCCCAGTTTTGGTCCCCGTGCACCCGAATTTGGTCCCCGTGCACCCAGTTCTGGTCCCCGTGCACCCAACCTTGGTCCCCTTGCACCCAATTTTGGTCCGGTTGCACCCGATTTTGCTTCCGTTGCACCCAAATTTGGTCCCCGTGCACCCAATTTTGGTCCCCGTGCACCCAGTTTTGGTCCAGTTGCACCCATTTCTGGTCCCCGTGCACCCGAATTTGGTCCCCGTGCACCCGAATTTGGTCCCCGTGCACCCAGTTTTGGTCTGGTTGCACCCAATTCTGGTCCCCGTGCACCCAATTCTGGTCGCCTTGCACCCAACCTTGGTCCCCATGCGCCTGATTTTGGTCTCCTTGCGCCCAACCTTGGTCCCCGTGCGCCCAACCTTGGTCCCCGTGCACCCAACCTTGGTCCCCATGCACCCAGTTTTGGTCCCCGTGCACGCAATTTTGGTCCCCGTGCACCCAATTTTGGTCCCCGTGCACCCAATTTTGGTCTGGTTGCACCCAAATTTGGTCACCGTGCATCCAGTTTTGGTCCCCATGCGCGTGATTTTGGTCCAGTTGCACCCAGTTTTGGTCCAGTTGCACCCAGTTTTGGTCCCCTCGCGCCCAGTTGTGGTCCCCGTGCACCCAATTCTGGTCGCCTTGCACCCAGATTTTGGTCCCCTCGCGCCCAGATTTTGGTCCCCTCGCGCCCAGTTTTGGTCCCCGTGCACCCAACCTTGGTCCCCATGCACCCAGTTTTGGTCCCCGTGCACGCAATTTTGGTCCCCGTGCACCCAATTTTGGTCCCCGTGCACCCAATTTTGGTCTGGTTGCACCCAAATTTGGTCACCGTGCATCCAGTTTTGGTCCCCATGCGCGTGATTTTGGTCCAGTTGCACCCAGTTTTGGTCCAGTTGCACCCAGTTTTGGTCCCCTCGCGCCCAGTTTTGGTCCCCGTGCACCCAATTCTGGTCGCCTTGCACCCAGTTTTGGTCCCCGTGCACCCAATTCTGGTCGCCTTGCACCCAATTTTGGTCCCTGTGCACCCAATTCTGGTCCCCGTGCACCCAATTTTGCTCGTCTTGCGCCCAATTTTGGTCCAGTTGCACCCAACCTTGGTCACCTTGCACCCGAATTTGGTCCCCGTGCACCCAATTTTGGTCCCCATGCACCCAATTTTGGTCCAGTTGCACCCATATTTGGTCCCCTTACAGCCATATTTTGTCCCCTTGCGCCCGACCTCAGTGCCACCGCCTTGTCCCTCTGTTCTCCTCAGGCCGGTTCATCTCAGGGGGGTTCCCCTGGCCTCTCGGTGGTGAAGGTGCTGAGCAGCAGCGAGGTGGCCGCCCTGGCCACCCCGGGTCCCCGCGGCGTTTCAGAAGAAAGCCGGAAATTGGAACACCAAAAAAAACAGGAGAAGGCCAATCGCATCGTGGCCGAAGCCATCGCCCGCGCCCGCGCCCGTGGGGAGCAGAACATCCCCCGTGTCCTCAACGAAGACGAGTTGCCCAGCGTCCGGCCAGAAGAGGAAGGAGAACGCAAACGCCGCCGGAAAGGAACCGGAGATCGAGGAGGACCCAAAGAGGAAAGACCTCGAAAGGGCAAAGGTCAAGGGGGGGCCGGCAAAAGCAAGGGGCGGAGCAAACCCAGGTGAGAGCTGGGGGGGGTGGTTGGCACCCAAATTGAA
>NW_009258906.1:13545-13971 GCF_000687185.1 Egretta garzetta
AAACGCAAGAAATACACGGAAGACTTGGACATCAAGATCACCGATGATGAAGGAAGATGAGAGTTGGATGTGACGGGACCCGTCCGACCCGAGCAGCTCCCGATCCCTCAACCGCCCGCCCCGGAACCGGAGCCGGAGGGGGAGACGTTGCCCTCCATGCAATTTTTTGTGGTGGGAATTTTGGTTTTGACCTCTTTGGGTGCCCTCCCAACGGCGTCCGCCATCATCTTCCATCTCCTTCATCTTCTCCCAACCATCATCTTCTCTCCAGGAAAACCCCAGCGAGGAGGACGCGGCCATCGTGGACAAAGTCCTCTCCATGAGGGTGGTGAAGAAGGAGGTGAGGAACCTCCAAGGGAAGGGTTGGGCGGGGTCTTTTGCTGGCATTTTGCCGACGTCCCCTCTTGGTTTCTCCTCCAGCTTCCA
>NW_009258907.1:0-336 GCF_000687185.1 Egretta garzetta
GGTGATGGAGATCGGTCCTGGAGTTCCGCTAACGGCCAGGGGGCTACCAGGTACTACCGGGGGGCTATTGGGGCATCGGGGGGCTACTGAGACTTCCGGGGGCTACTGGGGGGGTGCCAGGGCTAGTGGTTGCTACTGGGGGGTGAGGGCTACTGGGGACTACTAGGGGGCTGCTAGGGGTGTGAGGACTACTGGGACAGCTGGGGACTACTAGGGGACTATTGGTAGCTACCTGGGGATCTACTGGGTCTGCAAGAGCTATTGGGGCTACAGGGGGGCTAGTAGTGCTGCTGGGGGGCTACTGAGACTGCTAGAAGCTACTGGGGGGCTACTGCA
>NW_009258908.1:0-18977 GCF_000687185.1 Egretta garzetta
GGTGGGGCTGCTGAGGGTTTGGAAGAGGTGCTGGAGGAGGTGGTGGGCGGTGGCGGCGGCTTGGTGCGGGTGGTTGGTGTGGAGGAGGGTGTCGGGGAAGGGGAAGGGGGCGTAGTGGTGTTGGCAGGGCTGTGGCGGGCGGGGGGCCATGGCCTGGAGGAGCTGGAGGCTGTCCCAGGAGAAGGTGTCGTCGCGGGGAGGCAGGTGGTGGCAGGCGAGGGCGGTGGCGAGAGCCGTGAGGAGGAGCAGGAGGGGCGAGGCGCCGTGCCGCAGGCGGGTGTGTGGGGCTGCGGGCGCAGGCATGGTTGGGGCTGTGGGTGGTGCTGGGCAGGCGCCTGGTCGGGCTGGGTGGTGGTGCGGGTGGGCGCTGTGCTTGGGGTGCTGCCGGGTGGCCGGCTTTATGTGGTGCCGCGGCTTTCCCTTCCTCGCTTTCTGACTGCGGCGAGTTTCCGGCTGTGGTTTTCAGTTTTGGCTGGTGGCTGTGGTGGTCTTGGGGAAGTGCGTTGGTGGGGTGGCCGTGCGTGGGGGGGCGGTGGCGTGTTGGGGGGAGGTTGGCTGTAGCGGTTGGGTGGGGGATGCGAAAGGGCTGGGGCAGAGCCCGTGCGGGCAGCTGTGCCGGGGAGGTGTGTTAGGGTTTCCCTGTTGCCTGCAGGGCAAGCTGTGGTGCCTCTTTGGTGCAGCTGCAGTTTCCCTTCCTGCCCCCGTGTCTTTTCCGCCTGTAGTGCCCTGGTGTTGGCCGTGGTGGCTTTCCCTTTCACTTGCGCCTCTCCTTTGTTTTCATCTTGGCTGTTCTTTTCTTTTCGTGTTGGGCAGGGTTGTGAGGTGATGTCACTAGGCAGAGGCTGGGGAGCTCCCTGGTGGAGCCAGGGCCTGCGGGTGGTGGCGGTGGCGGCATCGGCATGCGGGTGAGGAGGTGTCTCTGGGTGTAGGCACTTGGGCCTTGGGTGTGTTCCTGGATGGAGCTGCCCCAGCTCCGGTGTGTAAGCTGCTGAGAATGGGGAAGGCAGGCGGGAGGAAAAGCTTGAGGAGGAAGGAGAGAGGAAAAAGGGAAGAGTTTTGCTCCTCCCGCTGCTGCGTTTGTTGGGTGCCTGCCTGTGGTGCCACGCGTGTGGCCCTGTAGCAGGGCTCTTGCTGTGTTTTGTCGGCCTCCTTGCGCGGGGTGGCTGGCGAGCAGAGAAGGCAATGTGCCCCCGTAAGCGAAGGGTCTTGCGTTTGGGATGGGCCGAGCCCCTGCGCCCCTGGCGGAGGGGTGGCCGGGAGGCCTCTGGAGGTGGAGCTGAGCGGGCTGATGTAGTTGCAGAGCTGTAGCGTCGGGAGGAGGAGGTGGAGGTTGCACGCGCTGAGGTTTTCAGGTGCCTTCGAGCAGCGAGGAGCACGTTGTGCTTGCGTGAGAGACGCTGGGAGGTGTTTTGCGAAAGCTTTTGGAGGAGGGGAAGGGCGTGTGTGGCGGTGGCCGGGTGGCGGCGGTCATGGAGCCAGGCAAGGTTGTGTGTGTGGGTGCTGTGCTTGGGGTGCTGGCACGTGCGCGATGATTTGGTGTCGGTAGGTGCCATGAGGGCAGGAGGCAGGCTGATGTTGGAGGTCGCCCGTGTTGCCCTAGAGCCGTTGGTGCTGCAAGGTGTTTTGAAGCAGGGCAACGAGAGAGCTGGCGTTGAGAAACGCCCCAAGTGGGGTTAGGGTTTCCCTGTTGCCTGCAGGGCAAGCTGTGGTGCCTCTTTGGTGCAGCTGCAGTTTCCCTTCCTGCCCCCGTGTCTTTTCCGCCTGTAGTGCCCTGGGGTTGGCCGTGGTGGCTTTCCCTTTCACTTGCGCCTCTCCTTTGTTTTCATCTTGGCTGTTCTTTTCTTTTCGTGTTGGGCAGGGTTGTGAGGTGATGTCACTAGGCAGAGGCTGGGGAGCTCCCTGGTGGAGCCAGGGCCTGCGGGTGGTGGCGGTGGCGGCATCGGCATGCGGGTGAGGAGGTGTCTCTGGGTGTAGGCACTTGGGCCTTGGGTGTGTTCCTGGATGGAGCTGCCCCAGCTCCGGTGTGTAAGCTGCTGAGAATGGGGAAGGCAGGCGGGAGGAAAAGCTTGAGGAGGAAGGAGAGAGGAAAAAGGGAAGAGTTTTGCTCCTCCCGCTGCTGCGTTTGTTGGGTGCCTGCCTGTGGTGCCACGCGTGTGGCCCTGTAGCAGGGCTCTTGCTGTGTTTTGTCGGCCTCCTTGCGCGGGGTGTCTGGCAGAGAAGGAAATGTTCCTATGTCACTAGGTTTTATGAGGGCAGGAAGCAGGCTGATGTTGGAGGTCCGTGGCTCTGAGAGTAGAGGTAGTGGCAAGATTTTTGGGAAGTCCTTTGATGGGTTGGTCTTATCTGGTGAGTGTACTGGCGATATTTTGCCAGTGATGTATTTTGGGAGGCATTTTTTGGACTACGTCAGCTTTCTTGGTTGAGTGGGCGATACGAAAGCGTATGGGATATTTACACATGGGGCATTTGTGCTGCTGCTGTGGTTTTTTTTGTGGTTTCCTTCTGGGCTAGCGCTCATGCCTGGTTTGTTCCGCTGAATTTCCCCTTCTTCCTAAGTCTCTTTTCCTTATGTAATACTCTAGTATTGGTTGTGGTTTTTTTACTTTCGGTATGTTCGTCATCTTTGTTTTTGTATGAATACATCATTTCTGTTTACATATTGGGAGATTTGTAATATTAAGCATTTCTCGGGAATGTCAGGAGCTCTCTGAGTCCCGGTGTTCTTTGATGAGGTGGCTCTGGGTCTCTTCCTTTGCACACTGAACCTTTATTGATCAAGGTTCTACAGTTCTTTTGCTTCCCTTGTCTCATTGTGAACCTCATTGTGATGGGGGATGAGAAGTCTTTTGTAAGCCATTGCTTATTGGAGAATGGAGGACATGCAGACAGAATTGTTCTGATGATTTTTTCTTTTTGCTAGTTTTGGAATTTTTCGTGACCACTCTCTCATTGTGCTGCACAGAGGAAAAGGTCCTCTACAAAGAATTCCATTCTTCCAATTTCCATTTTTTTTCCCAGTGAAATGCGTGCTTCTTATGTTGTGCCCTCATACTACTGGAACTTCTCAGTTTCTCTCTCGTTTTTTGTTTTTGTTTTTTTAAATCACTGTTCATGCATCATTTCGTTCCATGTTTTAAATTCTTTTTCAATGGTCTGTTTTGCTCTGGAGGTCCCACGTGTGATCTGGTGCTGAGGGTAGGTGGTGTCAGAGGAGGTTGCTGATGGCCTTGTCCAGTGATGCTTTTGGATATGTCTCCAGGAATAGACATCCCACAACCTCCCTGAACTCTATTCTGGTGTTGCTTCACCGTCATGTTAAAGATCATAACAATGTGTTTATTCTTCCATGTTTGAATTCCCTGTGTTCCAGCTTGTGCCATTACCTCTCTTTCTCTGTTTTCATGTCCGAGGAGGCTTTCCTTTCCCCAGCCACCTCAGAAGACAGAGCCAACGTGGTCCGCCCTGCCTGATGTCACAGGGTATTTCAGGTTAGAAGGGACATTGGGAGGACTGTAGTACAGCCTGGAAGTTGCAGCTTGAGGGGTCCTGCTGTGTACCTGAATATATTTGCCCCCCCCCTGTTTTCTCACTCTCCAGTTGCATGGGAAGTGCCCATTGGTGTTTGCACAGAGCAGCGTGCTTGCAGTGATGTGGTGGTGGAGGTGATGTGACTGAGCACGGAGAACAACCTTTTTGGCCAGAGCTGCTGAACATTTGTGTTGTCTTGCTTGGGCTCACCTGGGGAGGACAAATCACCCAGGGCAAATATTTTTGGGGTGGTGGCTGAAGGGCGAAGGAGCAACTGGTGCTGCTGGTGCGTGGGCAGTTTCCTTCATAGGGAATGCTGTGCTGGTCCGTGCTGATTGGTTTGGACCATGTTGGGTGGTGGTGTTTGGGGGATGTGTCTTTTTGTTTGCTAAGGATGTGTTGAGGTAAAGAAGGCCTAGGCCAATGTGCGCTCTGTAGGGAGGCAGGTCCCCATGGCATGTGAGCACAGGCAGGAGCGTCCTGCACCAGTTGTGCTTGTAAGAGAGCGATGAGCAGTCCTGGGCATTGCCTCTGTCTTTTGTAGCTTTTTGGTGTTTCTTGGGTGGGATTGGTAGCACTGGGGGGCCTGTTCGTTGTCGAAATGTGCACAGGCCTTGGTGGGTCCCCTCCTTGCTTCTTTGAGGTGCACCTTTTCCATGCCACCCTGCTTGGTCCCAGGCAATGCTGCAGCATTGCTGAATGGTTGTTTGTGATGGGGTGGTGTTTTGGAGGTGGCTTGGCAATGGGAGGGGGATTGGGAAGGGGGCGAGTGGTTGGTGGGAGAGGAGGAGCATGCAGGGCAGGCATCATGCCATCTGGGCGAGTCTGTTGCCAGATGAGGACCATGGTGGTTCCCTGGGAGTGGCCTGATGTCCGGAGCCTTTGACCAGGGCAGGAGGCATTGGTGGGACAGGCTGCAGGAGGGAGGCTCATCCCTGCCTGCCTGCAGAGACCCTGTCTTTGCCTGTGAGGTAGATGCATGACGACCACATCTTTTTTTTTTTCTTCTTTTTTGTTTTTGCAGAAAGTCTTTATTTCCAACAGGTGAATAAATAATAAATATAGAAATGTAAAAATTAAACACCAGCCAAATAAACAAATGAATAAATAAATAGATAAATAAATAGAGTTCTTTGATAAATAATAATTGGTGTGAAAGTCCTGCAGTGTCCATGGGGACCTTCCCCTCCATCAGGGGAGGTTGCAGTCTTGACAGGCCAGGTAGCGCCATGGGTAATGAATACAGCCCTCTCCCCATCGCCTTCCGGCTGTCCATGAGCATGCAGCACAGCAACTTCCTCCTCCTTCCTTTCCAGCAACGGAGTGGCCGCAATGCGGGCGTACGGGCTGTGCTGCAGGCTGGCCCCGGCCTCGCTGCCGTCATGCCTGTTTCCCCGTCACCATGGGCTCCTGTCGGGAAGAGGAGTGAGGAGTGCTGAGCCATCCGAGCCCCGGCTGCTGCTGCCTCCGCTTGATCTGTGGCTGCCGGTGTTGGCTGGGGATGAGCATTCGGTGCCGGTGGGTGTGGTGGAGGGCAGGAGCGGCTTGGCTCTTCATTTGCCGTAGGAGTGTGTCCACACGTTGGAAGCAGATGCGAGCTTCGAGGCGGACGTGGTCCCAGGCGCAGGCGCTGTGGTTGTGGGGGCGGAGGAAGTCCTGGATGCGTCTGAAGTATTTGTCGAGGTGGAGCAGGAGTTTGCGGGGCCCTTGCCTTTTGAAGAGCATGCTGTTGTCTGTCAGGCATTGCTCCAGGTCGTATTTGTAATGCTGGAGGTTGTTGAGGAGGCGGTGGCGTGCCTGGGCGTCCCAGTGTTGGGGGGTGCTGGGGCTGCTGAGGGTTTGGAAGAGGTGCTGGAGGAGGCGGTGGGCGGTGGCGGCGGCTTGGTGCGGGTGGTTGGTGTGGAGGAGGGTGTCGGGGAAGGGGAAGGGGGCGTAGTGGTGTTGGCAGGGCTGTGGCGGGCGGGGGGCCATGGCCTGGAGGAGCTGGAGGCTGTCCCAGGAGAAGGTGTCGTCGCGGGGAGGCAGGTGGTGGCAGGCGAGGGCGGTGGCGAGAGCCGTGAGGAGGAGCAGGAGGGGCGAGGCGCCGTGCCGCAGGCGGGTGTGTGGGGCTGCGGGCGCAGGCATGGTTGGGGCTGTGGGTGGTGCTGGGCAGGCGCCTGGTCGGGCTGGGTGGTGGTGCAGGTGGGCGCTGTGCTTGGGGTGCTGCCGGGTGGCCGGTTTTATGTGGGGCTGTGGCTTTCTTTTCATCATCACCATCATCTAGGCAGAATTTCCCTGTTTCCATTTTCAGTTTTGCTTTCTGTTTACTTTCTTCTGAGGGCTTTTGTTATGCTTGTCAAAGTGTGAGCAGGAGGTGGTTTTTTTCCCAGGGCTGCTGTTGGGGTGCAGGGGGAGCCCAGTTCCTGTGCTGTGAGGGTTTGGTGCAGCATGTGAAAGCACCGTGGTAGAGGCTTTTGGGGCAGCTGTGGTGGGGATGAGTTTCAGGGTTTCCTTTTTGTCTGTTTTTTTAGTTGTCTGTCCTGGTTTTTATTTTCAGGTTTGTCTGCCTGCGAACATCTATTTTACGCATTTCGTGCTCTCATATTATTTGTATATATGAGTTAATGCATGATTTCCTTTATTATAGACAAATATTTGTAGTTTGTCAGGGGTTGTGAGTTTCCTCTCTCTGCAAATATCTTGCAGAATATTTTTGGGGTCATCCCCCCTGAGTTATTTGTCCTCTGGGTGTTCATACTTAGAAATTAATGCATAAATGTTGCAAAGAATTTTTCATCAGCTATTCATGCAATGATTGTGATTTCTAGATTTTGGGGATTTTAATGTGGTTTGGATTTTCTTTTAGAAATTTGGCAACGTTAGGCATTTGGGAGGCAGGAGCATGTGGGAATATTTGTCTTTGACATGCTGGTCTGCTTACATCTAGAAAGCGAAAGTGGGCAGAGTCCCAAGTGCAAGTCGTCACTGCTTCCTGGGAAGCTTCCAGCAGCGAGAGTTACCGGTGGTTGCTGATACAGCAAGAACAGGGGTTTCTCCCAGGGTTTGGGAGCGTGCTCTTTTTTAATCTAACTCATTTAATTAATGTGTGTGTTGATGCTGTAAATTGTAAATGCTGTGTTTGTTTATTTTTTGTGTGTGTATTACACTAGGATATGCTGTCCTTTCTATTAGACTGGCAGGCTGCCAGCATAGCAGAATGCCTTAGTTGGTATGTGTGGTACTTAGCGACCTGCTTGGTGGAGCTTAAATCTATTACATCAGATCACTTGTCTTTTTTTCAGTCCTTTTTCACTTTTTGAGTCTCTTCGTGATGTGTCGGTTTTTCACTTCCGGTGCCTTCTCCTGCATGCCTTCTGTAGGTCAGGAAACACCCACCTTGTTTAAATAGCAGAGCATCTCTTCTGATGTTTTCCTGTGGCTGGGCATGAAGGGCAAAGATAACTGGCTTGCACTCATGTTTTCTAATGATTCTTTGTTTCAAACGCGTGTATGCACGGGTGTGTGGGATAGGGATATGCAGTGCTGATGTGGTTCTCCCCCGCTCTGAGAGGTGGTGATTCACACCAGAGCTGATAAAGTGGAATTACCTGGGAAGGAAAGGATGATAAGATATGGCACCATTTCAAGTTACAGAAAGCACCTGCAAAGCTAAATCTTTGCTGGATTATTTCATGTTTAGGTTGTATATTAGGAAAAAATTTTTCACTGAAAGGGTTGTCAAGCACTGGAATGGGCTGCCCAGGGAACTGGTCAAGTCTCCATTCCTGGAGGTATTTAAAGGACAGATGGACAAGGTGCTTAGGGACATGGTTTGGTGGTGGAATGGCAGTGTTAGGTTAACAGCTGGACTTGATGATCTGAAAGGTCTTTTCCAACCTAAACAATTCTATGATTCTATGTTCAGTGATGGAGGATCAGGAGTAGGAAATGGGGGTGATGCACAGAAATGCAGCAAGGTGGAAGGTGGTGTCAACTCAGAGAAAGCATTTGAGGTGCTGGGGAATTTGCAGAGAGGGGTGTGAAGGAGGAGGATGTTTTTCCAGTGTTGGATAATGTGTGGAAATGGATACATTAATGGTTAAAGCATTAACTCTTGATGGATTGGAGGTGGTGAGGAATAAGCCATGAGAATTAGGAGCAGAACCACTTAGTATAATACCAGACCCACATGTGGAGTTCACCCAGAGAGGGAAGGGCAAACTTTTCTCTTTTTCTCCCAAACTGAAGGCTAAATGCTGTTTTTGTTTTGCTGGGGTGTCCTGTCATCTTCAAGTGCAAGATTTCTGGGGTGAGGACTGTCTTACCATCCTGTAGAGGACCTAGAAGAGTGATCTCAGGCAGTGTTCTCCACCTTTTTTTATCATACAACCCATCAGTAAAAAATTTGTAGAGCACTTGCCCCCAATATATTTTTATGTCTAAATTACATACCTATACTGCTGTAGTAATATGTATGTTATAAAACATACACAATAAAAATTTAAAAAGTATGAGAGAAGGGTTAAACAAACATTATTTTTAAAATTTTTAAGTTTTATTTATTAATGGTACCAAGAACACTTTCTTCATGTACCCCAGTGGATTTTCTTGTGCACCCCACTTGGAAGACTACTGAACTGAGGTCTCTTGTAATGTAGTTTAAATAAATTTTCCAGTCATCTGGTAGTAACTCTTTCTCCTCTCTTTTTTTTTTTAATGTTTGTGTTGGTTTCCTAGCTGGCATTTCCACTTCCAGGAAACAGGGCATGGTACAAGAATAAAACCTTTAGACTACATCCACTTTGTGATTACGGTACTGGCCTGTCTTTAGCCCCCAATAATCTGTTGCTCTTCCAGGCACAGTCTCACTGGAAGATGACAGCTTAGGGCTGAGGGTTGGGAGGGGAAAGCATTTAGTCATTGCCTTTAACTTGCCATTAAGAGATGAAGTATTTGTATACAATATTAAAGATGTCTATAAAGTAGGTTTGTTTTGAAGTTGAGGATCCAGGTAAATCTTCAGCTCTGCTATAAGCGATAAGGTCAACTTCTGTCCAATTTCTTACGCATATAATACAGGGTTCATAAGAGCTGTCCAGCTCTGTTACGGTTGCCACTATTAATAAATGATGTTGTCTCTTTCCAAGGATTACTATGGAATTACATTCCCTGCTCCTGCAACCTTGACAGGCAGAGATGGGAGCCTTGCTAACAACCCGTACTCAGGTGAGAGCTATTTAAAGGTGAGGATGGTGAGTGAGATGTGCTGGTTTCTGAATGCAGGTCATCCTGCTGTTGCTGAAAGAGCAATTGGATTTCCCTTCTGTAACAGTTAAACCCATCAGTCCAAATTAGTCAAACAAAAGTGAGCATCTCCCTCTCAACCCTGACATTGATATTTCTTCATGGTTTTGGTTTATAATTCATATGTGACTTCTCCTGGGACTAAGTTGGATAGCCTTGGAGAATAAGTGCAAAATTATTACAAATGTAAACAGCAGAGTCATCTAGTGCCCTTCCCAAGCACATATGGTTGCTTGAAAAATATTCCATAGCTTAATTATTATTCTTGAAATTCAACTGGCTTGCTTTCCTTTTTTGGCACTGGAATAGACGCCCCCCATGAGCAGCTTCCCATACTTCATTACTGCTATTTCAGCACTTCTGTGTTCCCAGCAGGAGCTGCATCTAGCAGGTTCACCCTCCCCAGATCTAATGGACTTCATTCCCAAAAGCATGTGGCCTAAGAACCCCTTCTCTATTCCCGCTTTTGCTTGTCAGTTACCATTGTGCAAAGATGACATTAATGCCATCCAGGATTTTCAGCCAGTGGTTTTCATCCACTGCCATCTGATTACAGCTGAAAACTGTAGCCGTAGGTGTTATAATTCCTATAATGATGGTATTAAGTGTTGTCATACTTCTTGGTAACAAATAAAAAGTAATACTAGTTGGGAATGAGATAGATGTAATTGATGTATGTCACCTCCCTAAAAAACATGTGAACATGCTGCTCTGTAGGCTGACAGAAAATGCAAGTGTTCAGGAGTTTTCTGCTTTGTAATCACTTCTCTCAGGAGGCTGCTTTTAGGTTAGTAACTGAATCTCCCTTCCTACTTCTTCAATAAGGTGGCCCACGATGCAAGCCTTGCTTTCCTGGCCTTCAGCTACTGTCTCCAGAACTTTGGTGGTGTGAGGAACCAGACATCTAACTAGTCATGCTTGACAAACAAACAGACATTGACAAAAAATTGCCCATGACTGCCTGTAAATCCTAACCTGCTTTCAGCCCATGAAGCTTAGCTAATCAGTTTAACCTCCAGGAGAGTCACACTTTAACCCAACAACCATTTGCTCTTTGGCTATTTACCATACTTCTGCTAGCACGATCTGGTGCATTGCAATGATCTGATTGTAATGAACCTGCTCAGGCTGTGTGAGATAGGTAAGTATTGGCATCTCTGTTTTATCAATGGACTAGCTGTGGCACAGAGTTCTGTGCCATGAACAGGCAGTGTCCCTGTGGCCTTCAGGAACAGAGACCAGGAGAGCACTCCCCATGAACAACTGCAGGCTTTCAAGAGTAGGATATGCTCTCTTCCATAGTTGTCTACTTGTATTCAGAGGATTTGAATCCTTTGAGTCCTCCCGTTTTGAAGTAGGTTTGATAGCTGTTCTGATCAGTTCTTTCTTTCACAGGTGATGTAACAAAATTTGGCCGTGGGGATTCTGCTTCCCCTGCTCCTGCTACCACGCTTGCCCAGCCGCAGCAGAACCAGACGCAGACTCACCATACAACTCAGCAGCCCTTCCTCAACCCAACCCTGCCCCCGGGCTACAGCTACACTGGGTTACCTTATTACGCTGG
Organism: Egretta garzetta; assembly: GCF_000687185.1. Lineage (NCBI taxonomy): Eukaryota > Metazoa > Chordata > Aves > Pelecaniformes > Ardeidae > Egretta > Egretta garzetta. The sequence continues at coordinate 10,376 of NW_009258908.1, forward strand.
TGTGCCCGGCGTACCCAGTGCATTCCAGTATGGGCCAACCATGTTTGTAAGTGTGACAGCCTGAACTGTAACCTTCCCATCGTGCCTCTCTGGTTTTGCTCTCTCCAGCCCAAACCTTCTACATCTTGGAATCATGGAATGGTTTGGGTTGGAAGGGACATTCAAAGATCACCTAATCCAACCCCTGTGTCATGGGCAGGGACATTTTTCGCTAGATCAGGCTGCTCAAAGCCCCATCCAACCTGACCTTGAATACTTCCAGGGATGGGGCACCCACAGCTTCTCTGGGCAACCTATTCCAGTGTTTCACCATTCCTGTCGTAAAAAATTGCTTCTCTGTGTCCAGTCTAAACCTACCCTCTTTCAGTTTAAAACCACTGCCCTTTGTCCTGTCACTGCAGGGCCTGGCGGAGAGTATTTCTCTGTCTTTCTTATAAGCCCCCTTTAGGTATAGAAAGGCCACAGTCAGGTCTCCCCGGAGCCTTCTCTTCTCCAGGCTGAACAACCCCAACTCTCTAAGCCTTTCTTCATAGGAGAGGTGTTCCAGCCCTTGGATCATTTTTGTGGCTCTCCTCTGGACCTGCTCTAACAGGTCCATGTCTTTCTCATACTGGTGACCCCAGAGCTGGATTCAGTACTCAGGTGGGGTCTCAAGAGAATGGATTAAAGTCACCTTCCCAGTCTGCAAGGGATCTCTAAAAACGTGCAAGCATGAGAAAATAGCTGCAGTCCCTTCCCCAAGAAAACAGGAAATTTAAAAGGCCAGAACTCATGGACTGCTATGCAGGTTACTGTAAATAGGAGACAGCTGCAGCTCATGGACTCAGTGTTCCTGAAAGCCCTTACCTCTGGAGAGACAAAGGGAGACCCAAATCTGAGTCAGTGAGCTGAGAGTGCATAGGAAATCCCTTTGAGTATGGAGTTAAGTCAGAGAGCAGTGCTGGTAGTGTCAGGTGGGAGAAGATTATTTGAGAAGAGGTGATGCTCCAGGCAAAAGGGTAGATGAGTCTATTTTAGGGACCTGTATGTCAGTGTTTTCTGAAACAACCTCAGGCAGGAATTGATGTTCCATTTGATTCTGGAGGGAGAGCAGTGTGGTTTCTATTCCTTGGGTTTGTGGATAAGAATTTGCTGTTTATATTCAGTGTATGAAAGAAATATGTGGCCTGTTCTGGCACAGGGTTGCACTGCAATCGGAGGAGCGGCTCTAGCACAAAACGTGGGGCTTGCACAAATCCACTACAGCAAGTTACTGCTGGAAGCATGAGTGTCATGTCCCATGCCATCCCAGCGCGCCCAACTCCAGATTAAATTTCTCACGTGAGGTGGAGGTGCCTTCCCCACTAGATGGCAGAGGGAGCTTGCGTTTTGTGTGCTGTTCCCCACTTAACCGCCTTTTGTTCCCTTCCTTTGTCAGGTACCTCCAGCATCTGCTAAACAGCATGGAGTCAACCTGAACACCGCGTCGACTCCTTTCCAGCAAGCAAGTGGCTATGGGCAGCACGGCTATGGAGCAGGTATGCTTACCACTGTGCTTTTCACATGAGCATCTGCAGAGCTGCTTGCACACTGTAACACCTTGTCTTGTACACACCAGCAGGCTATGATGACTTAACGCAGGGAACGGCAGCTGGAGATTACAGCAAAGGAGGCTACAGTGGGTCATCTCAAGCACAAAACAAATCTGCTGGCACTGGACCTGGGAAAGGTAACACATGAGACTTGAGGTTGCTCTTGAGTGGGACTTAGTAGGGAAAACTCCCAGTATTGCCAGTGCTGTGCAGTCAATACAGCAGCCAGCTCTAAACAGGGTCATGATCCAAGCTGTTTCTCCATCTCCCGTATACAAAATGCTTTTTTAATGGCCCAAGTCTTCCTTCTAAACCTCATGGCTGAACTTTGCGTAAGGATATGTGTGGCTGATGCGCAGCTTTGTCCACAATTATACATGGGAGAAACAGTGAGCTGTTTCCTCTGCCGAAGTTTTCTTTGCTGAAGAATGCTGGTCCTGCAGCAGTGCTGTGTTTTTGAAGCCTAAGCAGTTGGGTGCTGCTGCTGAAATGGTTGTCTGCCAAATGATGACTAGATTTGGAGTTCCATGGTAGGCACCTGAGATAGCCATGTGGTAGGGGTGACCAGGGCAGTTCACACATCTCTGGGCTGTTGTTTCAGCTGCTGTCTGTACGCCCTGTAACTCATCGCATTGTTTCATGCCTGGAAATGTTTCCTTTGTGACTGCAGAGGCTGAAGAATTTATACAGCTTAAATGAAAACTTTATTCTGCACATGCTGGTTAGACCTGAGAAATGTATACTGAACTGCTTAGCACTAACTAGTTCATCCTTGGGCTTAAGCAAATACCAAGCATTTGCTGTGCATTTGAAACACCAACTGGACTGTCTTCAGCCCAGAGCTGATCATGTTCTCCTCTGTGGAGGAGCAATCCAAAAAGGAGCAATGTCCTAGGAAGGGTATGACCTTAAGTCATACCTCTAAGTCCAGTCCTCTGATTCACTGGCCAAAGGAAGCGCTGGTTTTATTCTGATCCGAGTGAAATGATTAGAGCCAGTCTTTTGTAAGAATGTGAATAAGTGGCTGGTTTGAGAGCCACCTCGCTGGTGTTTCTGAGCCTGTGGTGGCACCAGCCAGCCCGAGTGGAAGCCATCCTGAATCAGTGATATTAATTCTCTCAGGGCAGAGGAGCATTGCAGACCTCACCCTTTCTGCAGGATGTGAAAGGCCAAGGGCTCAAATGTGTAGCAGATGCTGAGTTTCATCGCTCAGTGCACTACTGGAGAGCCCTTGAATGCTGCAGTAGAGCCAAATGCATCCCCAGTCCTAGGAGAAAGCTGGCTTTTTGTGAGCTTATATGAGAGTTCAGTGCAGCCAGCTCCTGCCTGGTGTGCACTTGAATCCACGTGGTAACTGCTGGGTCGTGGATGTGGGTGATTTACCCCAGTGGGCTGATTCCTCGCTTTGCAGCAGGAACGAGGAACCGAGCCCTTTCTTCTGTTCCCATGTGGGGTGCTGTGGGTCTGAGCGCACGGAGAACCCCACCGGACTGTCCAGCAGCAGCAGCAGGGCATGTGGTGCAGTGGCTGTGGACAAAGGTGCAGCCTCGCCAGAGGTGCCAGGAGCAAAGCATGGGGCTCAGGCTGAGTGATGGTGTTTTTCTCATTGTTGGTGGCTTTTTTGTTTTCCAGGTGTTTCTGTGACCTCAAGTAACACAGGTGTGCCTGATATCAGTGGCTCAGTCTATAACAAGACTCAGGTGAGCAACACCGGACTTTCCTCCCTCGTGGCCTGAGGCCAGGCCAATGGCTCCCCTCCTGTTCCCAGGCCGGTCGGTCTCAGGGTCAGCAGGCTGTGGCATTCCTTACTCTGGCTCTGTTTGCTCTTGGAGTCTCGCCCTCAGTCCCACCGTTTCTGCCATGTCAGCTCCTGACAGCAGCTGCTGGCATAGGTACAGTGCTCTACACTGCTGCCTGCTGCCCAGGCTGCCCCATGCGAGCTGTGTCCTGGGTGCAAATAAAATGTGATGGTGCTAATGTTTTTAGTTAAAATAGCCCCCAAAAAGCAGGTAAGTCAAGAGGCTGTTTGCTTTTCACCAGAGAGACCAGTCAGTAGTGCCTGTCCCTGTCCCATGCTCTGCTGTGGCCATTGCTCAGCTTACAGCTTCCCAGGGAAAGCAGAAAGTGCTTTGACAAGCTGTGGTGTGCAGTGGGCTTATGTCCAGCTCCCGTTTTTCTCCTCCTTGCACCCTCCGCCAGGGGAATCACTGTCTCTGGCTGTGATCCATGCTTATGGGCAGGAAGTCAGCTCTCAGCTACACACTTAGTGTTACGCATCAAGCTTTGGCCAGGGGAAAGCAAATCTTACTGCAAGTTCTTCCTGCATTTTTGTTGGGCCTCCCTGGGTAGGTCGAGGAATTCCAGGCTGAGTGCCCACAATGTGTGAAGGACTGATTTCAGGCAACTGCTGTCATCCCATGTCCCACTGAGTAAAAAGAGGACAGGGAAAAAGCGAACAAAGTAGTGGAAATAAAAATAAAATAAAATGTTGGAGGCACTAGTGCAGAAATATGGGTGAGAACAGGAGCTGAAACTTGTCTGCTGAAGTGCTCGCAGGTATTCGATATGACTTGGCTTGCTCACGGGGTTGGTGAAGTGTTCAGGTGATGTGTGTTTGGGCCACTCTTGTTCTTGTCACCGTGTGGCTGCTCACAGCAGTCTCTGACGCTGTCCCTGTTGCCTCCCATGCAGACGTTTGACAAGCAGGGATTCCACGCTGGCACGCCGCCTCCTTTCAGCCTGCCTTCTGCTCTTGGATCGACTGGGCCCCTGAACCCTGGTGCTGCCCCGGGTTATGCTCCAGCCCCATTTCTCCATATCCTGCCTGCGCATCAGCAGCCTCATTCCCAGATGCTGCATCACCATCTTCAGCAAGATGGGCAGGTGAGTTGGCCCCTTCTGCCTCTACGAGCATGTCTGAGAGCAGATTGCTCCAACCCACATCCCAGCAGGGTCTTGGGGGTTTTTGCTTCCTTCTGGCTTTTGCTTTGCTCATTGGGAAAGGGCCTTGACAATAATTGCAGGCCGAGAGACTTGATACCATTGATCATCTTGGTGAGGGAACCTCATGAAATTCAGCAAGGGGAAGTGCAAAGCCTGCCCCTGGGGAGGAACAACCCCATGCACCAGTATATGCTGGGGACCGGAGCAGCTTGACAGAGAAGGCCCTGGGGGTCTTGGTGGACACCCAAGCTTATCATGAAGCCAACAATGTGCCCTTGCCACAGAGGCAGCCAGTGGTGTCCTGGGCTGCAGTAGGCAAAGTGTCGCCAGCAGGCCGAGGGATCTGATCCTTCCCCCTCTGCTCAGCGCTCGTGAGGTCACACCTGGAGTCCTGTGTCCAGTTCTGGGCTCCCCAGTACAAGAGATACATGGATGTATTGGAGAGTCCAACAAAGGGCCACAAGGATGATGAAGGGACTGGATCATCTCTCCTATGAGGAAAGGCTGGGAGAGCTGGGGCTGTTCTGTCTAGAGAAGAGAAGGCTCAGGGGGGATCTTATCAATGTATATAAGTACCTGAAGAGAGGGTGCAAAGGGGACAGAGCCAGGCTCTTTTCAGTGGTGCCCAGTGACAGGACCAGAGGAGTGGGCACAAACTGAAAGACAGGAGGTTCCCTCTAAACATCAGGAAACACTTTTTTACTGGGATGGTGACCAAGCCCTGGCACAGGTTGCCCAGGGAGGTTGTGGAGTCTCCATCCTTGGAGCTGTCTGGACGTGGTCCTGAGCAACTGGCTCTGGATGACCCTGCTTGAGGAGACGGGGAGAGGGGTTGGACCTCGAGAGGTCCCTGCCAGCCTCAGCCAGCCTCCGATTCTGTGAAGAGGCCATCCTGACGTGGGGTGTGGGGAGATGGGCTGTGAGGTGTGACACTGAGGCAGGTGCTGCTGTCCCCTGGCTGTGGCAGGAGAGCAGGAGATGAGCACTTGTACTGTAACTCTGGGGGGAAAAGCAAGCATCCCCTTACAAGTCGCATGTTGGCTCCAATTTCTGATTTGGTTTCACCAGCCCCTGCGTTTCCTTTCCTCGCTGTAAATGTTCCCTGAAAAAACAGACCGTTCTGCCTTAGAGTCCAGAAAAAGGAAATGACTTCTCTCTCTGAACGTGTTGACATCTTTGGCTGTTTGTACCACCACCGTTCACCTTGAGAGAGCTCCTTTGCTGTCCCCAGTCCTGCTCCTTTCCTTCCCTGTCTTGGGGGGGGTGGCTGGGGTGGCAGTGGGATGGTACCTCCCCGCACTCCTGCTCGGTGTGTCTGTGGCCGTTTGTCCCAGATTGCAAGACATGGAGATGTTGCAGAGCAGAAACAGTTCCATTCAGGGGGGAGCATTGCTACGGTGGTAGGTGTCAGGGTTGTCCTCAGGGGCAGCAGCTCTTCTGGTGATGTTCAGATGGGAGCACTGATGCCCGTGATGCCTTTCTGATTTCTAGGGTGGATCTGGCCAACGCAACCAACCCAGCACCATGCAGCAAAAGTCTCAGGCTACCAAAACCGCCTATGGCACTTCTCCATACTGGACAAACTAAATCCGGAACCGGGGAGGGGGGAGAGAATGAAAGGAGAGGAGGGGGAAAAAAAAAAAGAAAGAAAAAAAAAAAGAAAAGAGAAAACGAAAAAAAGCCGAAGCCCATTCCTGGAATTATTAGGAGAAGAAGTAACTGCTCAGCCAAACGTCTGTGCGGGGAGAACTGCAGCCAGCCAGCCATCCTCTGTGTGACTCACCCGCTTCCTCTTTGAGTTGCTGTTGTATGTAATATATTTATGTATGTATTTGTAAATGTAATAGAGCCTAAATGTGGTTTTCTGCATCTTGCAGCCTGTTTTATTTTCTTTGTAGGAAAACTAATTATTCATTTCCCATCTGCACCAGGGCATCCTTCCTTGTTTTTTTTTAAGCTCTATGGGCTTTATAACTCGGTCAAAGACAAACTGCACCATTTTTTTGGAGCTGAAGCCCATTTATTTAATGCAGTTCTAAATTCAAGCAAATAAGGAGACCTGTGCGCCCCCCCCCCAAAAAAAAAGAAATCAAGATGTGTCCTGTTGGTTTGATTTTTTTGCCCCCAGCCTCCAATATAGCTATTACTTTAAAGAGAAAAAAAAGTTCTGTGGGCCTTCCCCTTTCTTTCGTCTCCCCCCTCCCTCTTGCTGTGGAAGATGAACTCTCATGGGCAGTTTGGTCACTGTGGCCCAGAGCTACAGCCTCACCTTTTTATTTTTCAATTTTTGAATAATAATAAAAAAAAAAAGACAGGGTTTGGGGGTTTTTTTGTGGGGTTTTTTTTGTTTGTTTGTTTCTCTAGCAAGAGACTTCGGATGGCTCAGTGTGTCCTGGAACCTCCTTTGCATCATTAGAGGCAAAAATTATGTAGCGGTTTCTTAAATAAAAGTATAAGCTGTGTCTTGTACCTCTTTTTGCCCTGAGCCACCCTGCCCAGGAAAGCCAGTTACTGGATGGAAACGTCACCTGTCCTTCCCCACTTTTTTTAAAACAAAGACCCTGGAGGCCACTCCTGGTCCTTCCTGTCCTGCACCAGTCTGGTGAAATGTTTTAGGAGTTTCATTTCTTTTTAGCCCTTCCTCCACCTAATAAAAGATCTGAGCGTATCACTGGTGTTTGTCTGCATTTTCAAAGGCTCCAGGCGCAATTTTGCTTTTACAGCCTGTCCCTTTCTACCTGCTCCTGCAAGGAAAGCTCAGCTGGGAGGGTGAGAGCAGCAGAGGGGTCTGCAGGGGCTGCTGGCTGCCACGGCAGAGGTGAGCGCACCTTCGTGTTGGGTGCTGAGCGCTCACAGGCACCTGCAGTGGGGATGGGGTCCTGGGCAGCACCGGGACTCCTGCCATAAGCATCACATCTCCGCCTTTGGGACAGAGCACCACGCCTGAGGACACCAGTCCCTGCGGAGCAGCTGGGGTAGGTAAGGAAGGGGCAGAGCTGCCCTCCCTGGCTTTGCCCATGAGGACCATGGCCTCTACCCGGAGGAAGGTCAGGGTGAGGGCTCCTGCCCCAGGCTCATCCTCCTGAGCACCCTGGCCCCGTGCAGCAGAGGAAGTGGGTAAATGTAACACCCTATGTGTCCACGAGTATGCCAGGGGCTTTTTTTGCACATCCCAATTCTGTTTCAAGACCCACAAGAAAAAAAAATATCTTTCTACCATGAGAACCACTTTTCTTTATTAGCGTCAGAGTCACCAGCTCTCAGGTCCCTTGAGGCCCAGTTGGCTTGGAAGCAGTCAGTGTCACCTCACCCTCCCTGACCTCGGAGCAGCACTGCCATTCCAGTTTTGATACCGGTGAAGCTTCAGCAGCTGCTGCAAACCCTTGCAACCCCCTGGCAGCTGCTGTCCCGCTGCCACTGGCTTCAGGGCCTGAATGTCAAGGAGGGCAAAAATGTTTCTGCAGGCTGGGTGCACAGGGGGTACAGCAATAGCACCTCACTGGCCTGTGGTCAGAGCTGCTGCCTCGCAGGAGCTGGTCTTTGAAAAACAAACTTCCTCAAAGCCATGCTCCTGTGCTTCGGTCCCTGGTTAGGGACATCACTGCTGCCCCGCGGGGCTGGGTCAGTCCTTGCTGGTGTCAGGGTCCAGCAGCAGCTGGAAGAGGCAAACAGCAACATGAGAGCTGGTGCCAGCGCGCAGCAGCCCCCCCGGCCTTCGGGCTGTTGCAGAGCAGCTGCGAGGGAGAGGCCCTGGCAAGGCCGTGGGGAGGGCTGCTCCCCCCTCCCCAGCCACGCACCTTCCATCCTCAGCAGGGGCCGGGGGCTGCCCTCTGCACCCTCCTCTTCCCCAGCGCAAGGCAGCAAAGGCAACTCCAGCACCTTCCCGACTGCTCCGGGGTCCTGCCCGCAGGCAGCCACACGCAGGCTGCCCTCCGCTGCAGCTGTGGCCAAAGGGGCTGCTCGCCCCCTCCCTTACACTGTTGGTTCCAGCAGGGCTCTTCTGCAGCCATTCCCTCTAATCCCCTGTTCCCCAAGAGCCAAGGTTCCTCAGCTGCACTCAGACACAAAAGAAAGGGGAAAGAAAAAAA
>NW_009258908.1:19479-24003 GCF_000687185.1 Egretta garzetta
CAGGAGTGCTGTGCTCCTGCCCTGCCAGGGGCCTGGCCCCCAGCAGCACCCCAGGCCCCTGGCAGCAGCAGCTTTGCACCCCTGTGGCTGGCCTCCCTCGACCATGAACCATCATCCCCTGATCTCCCCCTCCCTGACTAAGGAAGGGTAAATGTGACAGCAAAGCACGGGGCCTTTTGCCAAAGTACATCCCTCAGTTGGTTCCTTCTTTAGGCTTGGGCTGAGGCAGCAGCTGTCCAACAGCAGCAGTCTTTTCCAACCTTATAGGCACTTATGTGGAGGTACAGGCATTGATACTGCAGCAGCACCAAACTTGACGAGCCATTACTCAAAGCTCTAAGTAACCCATGCAAATAAACCAGCTCAATTAATAGGGAATTAACAGTACAGGGATGTTTTCATTTCACATTTTTATTAGTAGACAGATGTGCAGAAAAGACAAAATATAACTACTGAAGGGGAAGACAACACAAAAATGCATCAGTTAATTCTTTCTTGTAAATTATACTGAAGAAAAAAAAGGAAAACATCTGGGATTTCAGCTAAGAAAACTACTAAGAAATCTAGTGTACCCTGCTGGTTTCAGAATGGTTGAAAACTGCATTTGAAGGGGCTTGTAGTTGCAAATGTAAATGCTAGTATCGGCAGAGACAGGAGAAAAGGGTTAAGAAAAAAACCAGAATACACAGATCAGGTAAACATTTTTCCTCAATCTCTTAAATAGTTTGCAAAAGAAAAAAAAAAACCAAAACCACCAACCCACCCTCATACTTCGGTTTGTCTCAAAAAAAGGAAACCAGCAAGTCAACAAGCAATGACACTGCACGGGGACAGTGGGGAAGAGAAATTAGTCTGGTTCATGTGGGAGCTCTCAAAATAGGTTGCTTTTTTTGTCTTTCAAAAAGGGTAACAGAGGAGTCATGATAATGCATCTTACAACACCAAGCTTGGAAATACAAGTCACTGGAGAGTATACAGTGAAGACGGTCAAAAGTACAAGGGAAATCCTGAAAGATGCAGTATCCTCATTTCAAACCCAGTCGTCAGCACAGCCAGCCCTGCCATACTCTGCCCCTTCACCCCCCAACAGCCCCCGGGAGCTGGAGGCCGCTGCCCCCGTCCCAGCGCAGCCCCGAGAGCCCTCCTGCAGCCAGGGCTGGAGGGAAGCTGCCGGGTGCCCCACGCTGTCATGAGTTGCAGAGGACCCTGCTGCTGGCTCCAAAAAGCACCAGGGGCTGAGTCAGTCCTTGCTGGATGGAGGAGCTGAAGCAGCCCCTGCGGGACAGTTTGGGAGGGGTCCCAAAGGTAACAGGCAGGCAGGAGGGCAGACCCTCACGGGGAACACTGGGGGACAAGCTCTCAGCACCTGGGCTGCCTTTACTCCACAGGGCACAGCAGGACCCACCACCAGCGCACCCCGGGGCAGGGGAGCAGGGACCATCCCCCTGCGGTGAATCGCAGCCAAGCAACATTTCAAAAACACATCTGCCTCGATCACTTCAAACAGAGCCCCACCAGCCTCCCTCCCCTCCCCAAGGGCTGCCTTCCCCTCCTCTCCCTCCGGGCAGCACACGGAGCTTGCTCACTCCCATCCCGCTCCCCAGCTGATCACAGAACAAAGTTTACTCCCACCAAAGTACCCGTCGAGGGACCGCAGCCGGTGACGTACCATTGAAAACCCTGGGATGTACAAAGGGGAGGCACAAACAAATGCCGAATCCCGCAGCTCCTCTCAGGGTAACTGCCTCTGTACTTGCGGGAGTGGAGGGTCTCACCCCGGTCTGCTCCTGGAGGTGCCAGGGCTGAGGGTGGGAGGGCAGGGCTGGACGCTGTTCGTGGGATCACGCATTAAGGTGAGCTCTGCACCACAGCCAAACAAGAACACGCTGCAACAGGGTGAGGGTGCTGAGGGACTGAGGAAGAGGGTTCTGCAGAGACTAGCATGCAGGATCCACCCTGCCCAGGAGGGAGGACCCTAAGCTCTGCTAAGAGCTCCCAAAAACATGCAGGAGGCCGAGCTCAGCAGCATGCTTCAGCTGGTACACTAAGTCGCCTGTCAAACCCTGCCCCTGGCTGCCTCTCCCAGCCCAAAAGCATGGTGTACCCTCTCCCCTGGGGCTGCACAGGCTCACTTTCCTCCTCAGAAAAGGATTCAGTATCTCTCCAGTGGGCGGGTGTGGCCCTCTGCCCGACTTCCTCCCTTACAGACTTCTCCAACCACTTTTATCCCCCTTTTTCCCCCTCTAGCTTCTTCCCCCCCTGGCAGGGGAGAGCCCAGCATGCCCCCCCCCCTCTGTGCCCCAGCCCCAGCCGCTGCTGCGGGCGCAGGGAGAGCCAGGCCACCCCAGGCAGGCACCCAGGGCAGCTTTGCCTCCTGCCGGCCCCGCAGAGCCCACAGGGCTGCAGCAGAGCTGCACTTACCAACGCATGACCTACATCAGCAACAGAAAGAAGGCTCAGGCCAGCACTGGATTTGGGCTGCAGGAAGCAAGGGCTGCTGGCAGGCACTGGGGCAGGAGGCTATCGGTCTCTCCCACTGCCAAAAAGGAGTTCAGGATGAATGCTGGTCTGCTGCACAGCAGGGTGCACATCTGCTCTCCTCCCTCTGGAGAGGGGCAGCTGGCAGCAGATCTCAGCAGCACAGCTAAACTGAACTTTTTCAACCCCAACCTAGTCTGAAAAAAAAAGTAAAAAATAAATAGCAACCCAGGGCTCAGTTGTACAGACGTGAAGTGTTAAGTGTTTATTTTAGGGTTCATATCACAAGCCTTTTTCAGAGAAAGCTGATTGTGCCCTCTGGGGCTCCAGGGGCCAGCTATTTCCTAACTTGAGCAGGCTGAAAAGGAATACTGTACCTTTCAGTGAAATCCCATCAAGCTCAACACACAGTAGCTTTACACTCTCCGCCCCACACCTTATAAAGGAAAAGCCACCACCACCACAAGGCTAAACGAATGTACACACGCTATTATTGTAAATGGAGCAGCTAAACCTTGGCAATTTGCTTTGTGTGGATTTTTTTTTTCTTCCCAGTAAATGCAGCACTTGAGCTCCTGAAAACCCAGCTTCCAATGGGTTTGTTCCAGCTTTAAATACATTAAACATTTCAATGCAAGACTGTATTTAATTCAAGAATCTAAACGCGAGCAAACCTGTTTCGCTGTGAGCGTTTCGTAGAAGTGAAAAGGGGAGTTTCTTTTTTAAAAAGAAATCATAATACAGTGATGAAAGGGTTAAGAATGCAAGAATTCAGACATTCTGTGGAGGGTCTCTAAGAGGTCCATAAAAAAGGAGCAAACAGATCCATACAACAGGAGACAGCAGGAGACAAAAAGTTTTTTTTTTGATCCCCCCCCCACACTTTTTTGCTGGACTGCTGCTAGGTTACCGCTGCTCCCTTCTGGCCTGAGTCGGCAGGGCAGTACAGGGGCATTGAGGGAGCAGGTCACGACTCCTCATTGCCAGAATCGTCGTCATCGTAACAGTCGGCATCCTCCTCCTCCTCATCTTCGTCATCAATGTCGTCATCGTACAAGTCGTCGTAAAGCAAATCTGAACTGTTGTCATTGGAAGGCACTTTAGTTTTGATGCAGTACTCTGCCAGCGTAGTGGGGACCTTCACGCCATCCTTCTCTGCCTCGGCTTTGGTAGCCAAAACCTGTTTCCTGCGGGGAAGAGGACACAGCAACGTAAGCAGGGCCGTCTGACAGCAGCAGCGCAGCTCAGCTCCCACCCCCCGGGCAGCCCCAGCCCTCCTGGGTTGCTGATGTTTGGCTGAAGCACCACAAGCAGTGCTAGAAACAGATTTGGTTCCTGCAGCCCCGGGCTTGGGAGTACTCCAAGGGTGTTAGCAGCACGCACGCTCTCAGCAACATATGAAATCAGTTATTCCACAGGACTCCACGTTAGGGACCTGGCAGAGCTCAGAGCAAATTTCATTACCTTTGCTACAGACGGGATGGTGAGGGGTTTCCTAAAATGACTTATTGACTCCAACCACTGATGAGATTACCCCATCGTCCTCAAAACTGCAGAACTGCAATTCCCACAAGCATTTGGCAGCTCCGAGCTCCCACTGGAGGGTAAGAGCAGTCGGAGCTCGTGGCTGTACCCCAAGATGCAGCCATAACCCCGGCGCTGCCCGGAGGTGTTTCCCGTCACCCCAGGATGGGCTCTGGCTGCCGCCTCCCAGTGGCACTGTGGCTGTGAACTGCTGCTGGCCCGTGCTGCCTCCCAGCAGGGGGCGGGGGGGATGGCAGCCTGTCCCTCCACCCCCACCCGCCTGCTCCTCAGCCTGCCGAGCTCTGCTCATGGAGTACATCCAGCCCCGATGAGCGGGAGGCGACCAAGACCACGTCCCAGCGAGGCTCTTCGCACAGACTGCCTGCCCTGCGCAGCTCCGAGCAGGGGTACGCCCCGCACGCCCGGCTCGCGGGGGCAATGCAGACGGGGTCTTTAGGCAGCCGAGCGTGGCAGCAGCCCCACGGCGCTGCGGATTGCCCATCCGCTGCTCTGGTTCACATC
>NW_009258908.1:24163-75741 GCF_000687185.1 Egretta garzetta
GCTCATTTAAAGTATCATTGGACCCTGTGAGAATTTTGTCTAAATGGAATTTGCAAGGTGGAGTGTTTTTTATTGTTTTTACTTGGGAGGAGAGTAGGAGAAGGAAAAAAAAAAAAAAGCAACTGATGGTTATTACAAAAAACTTAGACTTACGTAGATTTAGGAGGAAGGGGAATGCCTAGGATTACATGTGTATGTGTGCATGCACATACAGCGTAAATTAACATTAGTGCCATTTTAAAAAGTCTGTATCTTCCTGCTATATGAAGTGTCTCTGCTTAAAGTCAAGTACATTCTGTGTGCTTATGTTTAGTGCTTTTTTTTCTCTTTTCCTTTTCTACGTGATCTTAGGCTGAGGCTCACTAGACAGTAGCCTTTGCAGGCAACCACTTTGCATTTTCTGTTCCCTTTGGTTTTATGAAGGTACAGGTGTAAAACTTGTGTAGTTCCAGTTTCTTTAATTCATCCCTTCCACTTAGGGCATTTAAAAGTCAAATGAACATTAATCAGTTAGTTCGATTTGTGGAGAGCTTGAAATAGCTATCTTTACTTCCTTTTTGCTAAACAGGCATGTTACAGGAACAAAACCAATGTTAATCCGAGCGTGGCAGCAGCCCCACGGCGGTACGGATTGCCCATCCGCTGCTCTGGTTCACATCGTCTCCCTACAGCACCGGACAGAACCATGAACTTCTCAAAGGACAGTCAAGACTGAGCAGCGCTTCCAGCTAATCAAACCCAGCTTTGCAAACGCTTGCCAAATCCCACTGATACTCCTTTGAATTGGAGGGACAAGACTATGATTCATGAGTGCATTAAGCACAGGATTAGTAGGATGCAGTCAGTTTGAATCACATCCCAAGCAATGCAGGCAGTGCTCAAAGGCAAGCGGGGACTTCGACGGGGATTTACTAGCAACCAATAGGTTTTGCAGAGCATCACACCCAGTTAGTCTGAGAAGAGAGCGCGATTTAAAGACAGATCAGCCCAGCCCTCCTGCTCCAGAAGTTTGCACTGCTTCTGTGTACTGAAAAACCTAGAGGGACCAGAAGCATGGACTTGGAATAAAATGGTAAAATAAATTTCCAAAGAAGCAACCATGATGAGAAGGTGGTTTCAGCAAATTCTGCAAGCCTAGGATTCAAAGCAGGAGGCTGGTAGCACAGTATCACATGTGGCAAAGCTTACCTTATGATTTCAGCATACTCCTTGTCTTTTCCTTTACTGTCCCTCCATTTCCTGAACATGACTGATGCATCCACATTGGCAGGAGAGAATGTGTTGGGCTCATTAAGCAAAGAGATTACACTCAGTAAGATAGTCCTGAAAAAGGTAACCACAACAGCAGAGTCAGAGCCAACGCATTCACGGATTCTGGATGCTGACGACTCCTTTACATGATGCATCAGAAACTTGTTTAAAGTCAAAACTTAAGGTAAGGATAAGGGTTGAAGTGACAGAATACAAACCTCAAGGACCTCGTCTGACCAGATAGACCCAATCACAGATAGATAGATAGACCGACCCAATCACAGAATCATTTAGATTGGAAAAGACCTTTAAGATCATCAAGTCCAACCGTTACCCTAACCCTGCCATCCCACCACTAAACCATGTCCCTAAGCACCTTGTCTGCCCAGCTTTTAAATACCTCCAAGGATGGGGACTCCACCATTTCCCTGGGCAGCCTGGTCCAATCCTTGACAACACTTGCGGTGAAGAAATTTCTCCTCATGTCCAATCTAAACCTCCCTCTGTACAACTTGAGGCCATTTCCTCCCATCTTATCCCTTGTTACTTGGCAGAAGAGACCAAACCCCACCTGGCTCCCCCCTCCTCTCAGGCAGTTGTAGAGGGCAATAGGGGCTCCTCTCAGCCTCCTCTTCTCCAGGCTGAGCACCCCCAGTTCCCCAGCTGCTCCCCATCAGCCTTGGGCTCCAGACCCCTCTCCAGCTTTGTTGCCCTTCTCTGGACAGACTTGCCCTGCGCAGGGAAGAGGACCACTACAGCCCAAGACCGCAAGACAAGGCTGCTCTGCCTTCCCAGCCCCACAGCCTGCTTGGAGGTTAGAGCTGTGGCCAGGTCTCTCCTCTCCTCAGCCCACGCACAGCTGAGGCTGCTGTAACAGCACACAAGCACAGCAAGGGAAGGCAGTGCAGATGTCTTTCAATACCCAGGCAAGACGCCAAGGGCCCAGCAGGATTCAGCTGCTGGTACTGAGCAAAGACAGCACGAGCCAGCCACATAAGCCCCAGCAGACAGACAGCCTTCCTGGACTTCTAGCAGCAGCACAGAGCTACTACCTGCCCTGCTGGCATTTACCAGGGGCAAACACCACCTCCTCGCCCAGACCCTTCTGCATGTCCTGCCACCCTTTGTACTTCAGAGATTCAGCCCTTTGCTCACAGTGCCACAACCAGCACAAAGCTCAGCAGCAAGTCACATCAGGCATCTCTACACACCCGGCCGCCTCGCTGTAGCTACCACTGCAACAGCTTCACATGTCCAAATTGGTCCCGCTGGCAACAGCTTTCCATTTAAATGGAAAGGAAGAACAAGAGACAAGGACTAAGTCTTGAAACACAGCAGTACACAGCAACTGCTTTGCAGAACTTGATTAAAGGAGACTACAGCCCCAGCTGTACCTGCACTGATTTAGGGGCACATTCAGAGCAGTGCATCTACCAGATCATGTATCTGGGACACAATTCCAGGAAATGCTTGGTCATTTGGATGCTGAGTTTCTTGAAAGGTTTTGAAACTAGACACTTGTGTCTGGCCAGACTGTTCAGCACAGCTATCAGGAGAGTCTTAAACAATTTATTTTCCAAATTACATAATTCAGTAGGAAAAGAAAACAGCAGCTCTGGAAAAAAAACCTGTCTGATCAGACTGGAATGATGTGCAGAAGACAGGCCATCTCCTACTTCATCTCAAGAATTCATTTAAAAGCCTTTCATTCTCAGCAAACAGGCTGTAAAGCCCGCATGTCAGCTCCAGCACCACTGCAGCAGCTTTACTGTAGAGCAAGCGAAGTCTAGGGAAGGCTGAGGATGGGGATTCATGTCTGGATTTAGCATCTGCTCTACCACACTTCCATCAACAAAGTGAGAAGGAGATTTCCACTGTGGTGCCCCAGACTCCAAAGTCACTGCCAAGTTGCTTAAATACACCAAGGCAACTGTCTATTAGAGGTGAGGCTCTGCGCTTTTCATTCCCAACCAGCACATTAGATCAGCTCCATCACTGCTGATACCTTAAGAAAGAGCTGGACAGCCTCCTCTGACTCAAACTCTGGGTAAGCAAGATGAAGAAGGTACAGTACTAGGAAGGGATCACAGCACATAGGATCTGACAGGATCAAAACCACGAAAGAAAAGTTCAGCCACATGGGACTGAAAACATCCTCAGCATCAGCTATGGAAAGCACTGGACTGGATACAGACTGACCCTTTGCAACGCTGCCAGGGATCTGCTTCTCTCTCAGGTGAGGTTGTTCTAGCACGTTGTTTCATGTAAGTCAGCTGCATGAAGAATGGGGATTTCAAGCCTGCCTTCTGCTTTCCAACATCCTCCACCCCATTCTGGGGAACAGTGAGCTGGTTTGGGTGTCTACAGCGCTGTTGTCTTCAGAGTGAATCCCTCTCCATCCCTCTACCAGCACAGGAGAGCAGCCAGCAGAGGCCTAAGTGCCTCTTTCTCTCCACATATCAACAGAAGGCTCAGACACAGATGAACTTCATCCAAAACAGACATTTTGTAGGCCAGCTGGGGCTGCCAACCAGCATGTCCTGTTATACGCCTTGTTGAAAAAGGGTTGGGCTTTTTTTGCCAGCTGCTATCCACATCGTAGTCTCTCAGAGCCACCTTTAGAGGTGGGTATAGATCTGTCCTTGCACATTTTTACTCTCCAGTATGAAGTGAAAAGTTCTGGCTTAGGTTGCACTGACAGTCATGTCAGTGCATTGAGCTGGTTGCAGAAACTGTCCAGATTTTAGGCAGCCAAAAAAGCCAATGAAAATGGGCATCCTCAAGAAATAAAGCAATAGTGAGACAGGGCATCACCTATCTTCACAAGATACAGATGCACCAACATCTTGAATATTGTGCTCAGTTCTGGCCTGTGCAGCTCAAAGGACAGAGGGGAGGCAGGGGAGATACGGAGAAGGGCAACTAAAATGATCCAAGAGTCTCAACTCAGTCCTGCCACCACCTCCTCAGCTTTGTGGGACTGAGGACAGGAGAAAAGCAGTGTTCTCTGCCACACGGATCGCAGATGCATTTCTCCACATCTTGCTGGATGTTTGCCGTATTTACTTATGCCCCCCTCATCTAGCTCTGAGTGACAAGAAAGTCCACGTTGACTGTGTTTAAAAAAGTTAATGAGCATGCTTGACACCATCAGAGGTGGAAGCACAGGTGCTCTCAAAGTCGAAAAATGACATTCCAGCCTCCAGACAGTTCAAACCACAGTCATCTATAGTAAACAGTCAATACTTAGCAGTTTACAAAATTCAGGATTTGAAGAGAAGCCCTAGGTTACACACCCAGCTCACTACAAGCATGCTCCCCTCCCATAGCTTCAGCCCTGCTACCTCCTGCCTGACACCCTGGAGCCAGATGGGACCCAGCAGGATGCATTTCTATTGTCACTTGGCCCAACAGGTGATGCTGGTAGCCAGCTAGCAGTTAAGGACAAGTTCTATTTCCATTTGCTGATACAGCTCAGGAATGTTTTCTCCCCAAATGTTACCCTTAAGCCCAACACAATCCAAGAGAGTAAGCACCAAAAACTGCACTGTGGTAAAGGAAAGCAGAAATCAGAGAACTAGCACCATGAGAAGTTTCACGTCAATCTTTAGGGTTGTATACAATGAAATACTCCAAATGTGTGTGTGATACAAGTAATTAATGGCCAAAGCTGTTTCCTAACTACAAGTAGAGGCTTGCCACCTAGTCCTAACTATATCAGACGTCTGGAAAAAAGTTTAATAGCCATGTGAGCAGAGGGACAGGTGAACATAACTTAGCAATATATAGCTTCAAATAGCATTTAAGCTTTTCATTTTTTTTTCAAAAATCTGAGCTAGAACTTTTGAGAGGTCATGTCATGCTCCCTTGTACTTGGTACAGAGGGATTGGACAGCGTTTACCTCAAGCTCAGAAGGCCAGATTCCTAACCCTTCATGACTTCACAAGCTAAGAGGCACCATTTCTCTTGAGCCTTTTTAACCTTGAAGCAGTATGCTCCAGGAAGAACATCAGTTGTTATAATTTGCTGACTGCTACAATTCCTAGCCTCCTGCCATGTTAGCTCTAGTTCAGCACTTTGCAGAGTGTCTGTTTTACAATCCTATTCCAAGGGTCAAGAATCCAATAAATCCCCCTTGCTAGATCTTTGCTTTGACATAGGCTCTTTTCAAATTAATTTCATGAAGCCAAGTTTGATGAAAGCCGCATCAAACTATCAGACAACCCCTTTCAAATTACTGCACTCCCTCAGGTGTGCTAAGATCCCTAGCTGGGTTCATCAATAAATAACAAAGATTTCAAGCTGGGGAACCAACATCTAATAAATCACTCTGAAAGCAAGCATAATTCCCATATGATGTGCCTGAGCAATTATTTTAACTTTAACCTGATTCATTATCTAAATAAGAAGTTAGAACAGGAAGTACCTTACTTTGAGGTTTTTCCACTATGCCACTCACTGCTCCAGCTGCACAGCTCAGTGAGCTGCTGCTTGCTACGAATTTTATCAGCTCTTTATTGGCAGTGTCTGGTAATGAGAATGAAATTCAGCTGGTGTTTCAAAGAAAATGGACAGGTAGCCTTGAATGCCTCTGGTATTTTGCAATCCTTTGTTTATTTGGCAGGAAGAAAAGTCTCTAGCTAACTGCTCAAAATACCATGCTGCAGACGGGGGATGGAAACAAATACTGGAAGGCAAACAGTAGGTAGGATTATGCGTACCTGAATGGGCCTAAATACTCAAAAACCTTCTCCACTAGTAGTATCTTGGAGGAGTTCGAAAAACCTAAGTGTAGGATAACATGGCCTGGAAAACGCTAGAACATTTGAGATAATTTGCTTTAAGAGCATGCAAACCTGTGAACAGGACAGAAGTCCCCATATTTGTTAGCCCAGCATCAGGACACACAGCACTCCAGTATCTTTAGACAGCTTGCCAAGTCTGGTTCCCACCCAATTCAAGCCCTAAAACACCCAGTGTCTTAAATTCCCCTCCAAACCTCTCCCAACACAGGCCTCAGTCTTGGAGATAGACAACAGGCATCTGAGGGCACCCTTGTGCATCACGGATTCACAGTTACCTGACATTTTGGGTAGGGTTCCACCTCTCAGATGGCAGCTCTCCACTTTGTGGGTCATCTACAGGTGGGTGAAGAATTGAAATACATACATCTCCATTCTGAAAGACAGAAACAAAAGCTAAGAGAGGCAGAGGTCTGACAACTCAACTCCATCACTCCGGGTATGTTCTGAGCAGTTTTACCTTGTTGATATGTTACCTTGTTGATATGAACACCTCAAGTGACAGTAAAGATACGCAAGTGAAAACTGTTCTCAATTATTCCTGGGTCTACTGTGTGTATATGTTCAAAAGTTTCCCTTGCTAAACAGAGTTAGTCTGCAAATTGGTACAAAACAATCTCAAGAGGTTTAAAGAATGTAGCAAAGCAAGCAAAACCAGTAATAAAATCACATAAAACTGAATTAGACTCCAGATAGCAAGTACTGTCACAGTGATAGAGGTGAGCTCTAGTCACAGGAGACACAGAGTAGGGTTGAAAAAGTTTTCTGCTCCCAGTGGTAGCTGAGTTAGCCAGAGGCATTTTTGAATTGAAGGGTTTAGCACTTTCTACTAGCTCAGGTATCAAAGCAAGGCTTCTCCTGGGACACAGGAGGCTGAGCAGATGGTGCAGGGCAGGCCTGCGCCTCTACCCCAGGACACAGCTGTTTGAGATACCAGGTGAAAAAGGAGGAGATACTCTGTGAAGGCTTCACTGAAAATCCCTTCCAGCATGCAAGAGGAAGAATATTTTGGCAGCATATGGAAGCCATACAGCCACGTAATCCTCAATCTGTGTTTTACTCACCAGTGTTATAGCCTGAATATAGATTCAAAGCTCCATGATGCCTACCATTTATAAATACTTTAAGAAGCCTGTAAAGCCAACTCTCCATCAGCAAAGGCACTCTGACATGATTACTTTGTAGGAATGCTGCAGCAGTACCCACCACAGCTTATATTCTCCACTGAAGTTGTCTCTGGGGTCTCATGGGGTCCCAGTGCCTTACTGCAGAACAGGGTGAAGGTAGAGATGGGGCCTGAGGCTGGCCGGCAGATGTTGGCCTCTCCAGGCCCTGCTGGCTTGCTGCCACTTACAGCTGGCTGCTGGGGTGACTTACAAGGTTGTAGAGGCAGCCCCATGCCTTCAGGTGGCACAGCCTTAGCTGACTGGCAGTGCTCACACTGTCCCTTGTCACCCTGATCCAAGGTACAGGTTGATGACAGGAACAAGAGAGAAGCTGCGGATCAGTTCGGTTTGAGACTGCAGGCTGGCAGCTCCCCAGGCACCTGGTCCCAGCTACGTCCCGAGGGCCCTCCAACATTGCTCAACATAGAGGAGCCAGAGCACGAAGTAGTGCTGCTTGCTGCGATAGCATCTGTGCCTTTGAGACAGAGCCAGCGATCGCAGCTACAGATAGCAGCAGCTCACCTGAAGGGCCTCCCGGATATTTCAACTCCCCTTGATTAACAATGACATTTGTTTTATAGCCAAACAAGATCCTACTTCAATGTTGGAGGCTTGTGATCGGTATCCAGTTTTCAGCGGCTCACTAACAGCGCCAGGTATGCTAATCTAAGCAAACCCTCGTCATTTCCAAGCAGGTTTTTGTCAAGAACACAACTACGCCCAGCAACGTAGCACCTGGAGCTGCTGAATACCCAAGGACACATTTATGTTGCTGGAACAGTTTGCCATAACAAGGCAGTTTCCTTTCTAGGACTCCAACAAGCTTGTTCAATCTAGAAATATTTTTTAATATCATATTAAGGTGAAGTTAACCTTACTAATGCTAGATTGTGTTCACAGCCTATTCTGGTTTTATTAATAATTTCTATGAGTTTACCCAGTTTTTTTCCTTTAACCATCTCCTGGGAGAATGCAGTGCTGGTGGCCAAGAGGAAACATCACAGCATTTGGGTGAAGTTCCTCAAGCAATCAGGTCAGCAGCACATGGACAAATAGGTATTTGACAATACGAAAATATAGAGAGAAGCAAGAATGTGAGAAGTTTCCCTCTTGCAACAATAAATGTGACATGTTTGGAAAGCCAAGCAGGGCAGCACTGCATTACAGAGTCTTGAAGGGTAAAGGTGTCATGGGCCCTGACGAGATTAGCACGAAGTTTTAGGGATCAGTGTAGTCAAAGGGAGAGCCTCTCCCTACATACATTTTTTGAAAGATATACACAGGAAGATGGAGTATTCATCTGCCAGTGGGAAATAGCCTATAATTCCATTAGGACTGAGAACTGTTATGACATCGAAATAAAACAAGTGAACTCAGTTTTACCAAAATTCAACTAGATGACCCAAGTAAACGGGACATGGGGAAAACACACAAGTTACTCAAGTGCTCAGAACTGGAACATCAGCCCCAACTTCTCCATCTGGTCCCACCAGCAGATTCTGTAAACTGCCACTTTCTTTCATCTTCCTTACACTGAAAGATTTTTTTTTTTTCCCTCCTCCTGACAAACCCTCAAACCTCAAGCCCTTTGCTGATTTAGTCTCATTTTCATTTGGAGTTTTCCCAGTGCCTCATCTTCATTGCTTAAATGTTGTTTCCAAAACAGCCTGCAAGCTGCTTCAGATCCCTTCAGCTCCAAGAAATACTGCTATGAACACAAAGTACAAAGCTAAGAGCTGGAGTATTTGACGAGTAACCCCAAAATACACCCATCAAGTTTCAGGTTAGTTTCTCCACCTACCTTCAGTTTTTTCTAGAGCCAATTTTTCATCTTTCCCACCAGGACTGGGAGAGGTCCTTTCCAAGACTCATTTGTACATACCATTTTGGTAACCATTTCCCACTCACCTCCTGCATGAGAATTTCTGGATTCAGAATCAACATCCACAGTATGGATCTGCAATAATCTGCAGGTCTCAAAGTTGTCTTTATTTATAGATCAAACTCCTGTGTAACTGAAATACAGCCTTAAAGAGAAACACCATCCTTGGCTACATGGAATATTCTGCGCCAAGCCCAAAACTTGTCAGAAGACTGTCAGATGATTGATTTCAGGATGTCCCTGGGCTTAGGACAATCCTCCTGTGCATCCAGTAATTACAGCCGATTACTATCCTGTTTTGCACCAAAGTTTGGAGAGGCTTTTGGCCATTTATTAGTAAGCCATCGGTGTGGGTTTTCATTTGAAGCACACTCATTCCAGGCTGGACATTTAGGAGCAACAACTTGTTAGAAAAGGGCCTTCCAAGCCCAAGGCATCAACTGAAGACATCATTTGTTCACAGCAATGAAGAGAATTGACATTCCTGTTTTGAAGTGGGCCCAAAGGAAGCTTGCAGAACCTCTCACAGGAAGACCTGTGATAAAGTGACAGAGCTGGACCAACAGGAACATTTTGAAAGGCCTTTTTTCCCCTCAAACTATTCAACCAATAGTCCTAGCAGTCTGACATTTGCCTAGGACATCCTAAAGTTTAGTGAGGATTTGACTGGCCTCCACTACAAGTCAAGTTTTGAGCCAAAACAGGCCTCCAGCTTTCAAATATAGCTCTATGAGATTTGGTAATTTTGAACTGATTGCTTCTAGGTAAGATCATTCCCCTTCTGGACCTGCTATGATCCAATAATGGACTTGACAGCCCACAGCATTACTCTCTGAACATGACCCATACATGCACCAAACTAAGGGGTACTTCAAATTGACTAGTGGACATTAAGTCTGGAGGTATCTGTTCACACTGGTTGCAGGGTGAGCAGGCTGTGCCTGACTCCTCCTGAAGCTCGACTCCAGCCCACCTCCAGTTCTTTCTGCAGCTGGAGCAACCCAAGTCCAAACCCCTTCACTTGTAGACAAACTGCTGCAGAAGACCGTTTTCCATTATTTCTTGTCTCAGCACACAATTTGTAGGATATACTCAAAGTGTACTTGAACTGTGTACAAATGGCAACTAGCTGACTAAGTATTACAGTAGGGTAAGATCCAAGAACCCTAAAATTGCCAATGCTCATGGCACAGTGCTTTGGCTGGGGCTGGCTGCTGTACTTGCAGGCGTGAGAACAGCTCCATCCCTACCTATAAGAACAGCATTTCCTACAACATCTAGATTTCACTGTTTAACCACGACACTGACATTTAACACCTAACCACTTTAGTTATGGCTAGTGACATTTAGTACCTTCAGCAGAAGTCTAAGAAAGTAGAGAGCCTTCTCACATGCCTGAGAAAAAGATTACTTGAAAAGATTACTTAAAAACACCTTACCTCATAAATGTTGGGGTGCCACATTTTGGTCAGGAATCTGAAGGTAGGTGGTGAATATGGATAGTCGATAGGAAATTTAATGTGAGCCTGGAAAAAAGCAAATTTTAGTTAATAAACAGAACAAGAGAGATATCAACAAGCCACCATTACAGTGAAAAAATGGAAAACACAAATTTCGGTTAAGGCCATTAAACTGTTCATTTTACACACCAGTGTCCACGTGGTCCCACAGTATAACTCTACACAATTTCTTATAAGCAAAACACTAACCGAACAAGAACAATCTACACACCAGGACTGACTTGGGCTGGTAATGCTCAGAAAACAAGCCAAAAGGCATGTACCACATCCTGATTCTAGCAGCATTATCCAAAAAATGCTGTTAAACAGGGCAAAATAGATTTGAAAAGCTGGAACTCAAGATACTACTGCTGTCTTTTTGGGTTCAGAAGCAGGCTAAAAATGTTTGCTAAGGTGAAGAGATCTGTTTTACATTTACCAGTGCAAATATTTTAAATTACTCTTTCTGTGCAAAAAAAAAAAAAATAAAAATTGTTACTTGCTCTACTGAAACATGAAGTTTTTTTGCCTCTTACACGACAGTTAGGCTGGTCCATCTACCTGTGTTCCTAACACTGTGTATTTCTTGTCACCACAAGCATTTCCCAAGTCTGAATACCATCCAGGTCTGTTTAATCAATCAGTGCAACATGACAAATGGAGTATTGATAGGTGATGACAGCAAACGTTACCTTCCAATGCCCCCGAGGTCAGCACCCAGCTGTGGAGCAAGACTCTCGGAGCTGAGTCAGTTGTGGGAAGACTGCAGAGATCCCAGCACTGGATATTAACTTCTCTGTGCTGTCCAGCCATTCCCAGCAGTCAGAAGAGCCAGCCAGCCAGTAGGAAAGAGGGCTGAATCTGGACTGATCAAGTGCCTAAACTGCTCCCCTCTGAAAGGGGGACTTGCACACCACTTGCTGCACGGTGGAGCACAAACCCTTCCCCTGGCATCGCTCAAACACCCAGAAATTCCTACCACCGGTCTAGCATGAGATGTCCAGAGAAGCATCTTCCAGGCCCTGCACCACAGCCAGGCCCACATGCCGACCTTGTTCAACAGGACAGACTATGGGAAGTTTTATTCCCAGAAACAAGGAGGCCACCAAACAAACTGGATTACTGAGCGATCAAGTACCTGGGTACAGTTTTACTTGTAGGTCAGCACATGCCTTTGCCTTGTAACCCAGGTTTTATGGGGCCAGAGTGCTAGGTACCCAAGAAATGAAGGTTTTCTTTGTTTCTTATGAAACAAATCCAGCAGCTCACATGGCTTTATGTTCTGCATGTGCCAGCTCATGATACAGACTGTATGTGGGGATGTTAGAGCAGCACCGAGTCCCCACCCCGCAGTCATTTGCCACGGCACACTCACAACAAAAGGATTTATGATCAGCTTACACAATCCTAGCCCACGGTTTCAGGTCAGTTGCACGAATGGCATTGCTCCAAGAAGAGCAAACGAATGCTTCTTGTCACCACAACGTCACAGAAGAGAGCGGCTGCTGCAGCAAGGACATGCCTGGCTCTGCAACACGCCATCCTGCGCTGGGAGCAGAGTAGGGATCTACCCAGGGCAGAACAGATTCGCTTCAGCTCAGGCACTTGCATCATGTAGCTGCAGATTCCTCCAGATGACTGGGGTTTTCCCAAGAAAGCCCATTTCTCCACTTACGTGCAGTTTCGTGAGATCTAAGACATAAAACAGCCCAAGGACTGAGATCAAAAATGCAAGAGACAACAAAACTCAGGGCTGAGCTAGCAACAAGATTTCTTGGCAGAACCTGTGTCTTGTACACAGGTATAGTTTCCAGGCAACGAAAAAAGCATACTGCCAGCAGCGTAGCAGCATTACCATGTTTATATCCCACATACAAGGTCAAGGAGCTGAGGAAGCAGGTCTCATTCCTCCTGGTAAAAACCCTCTGTTCTCACATTGTCTAACCCTGAGGGTTTCATCTCAAGACCACCACTGCAAAGGCTGAGCCTGGAGCACCAGTTGTGGTCTCTATATGTGATGCAGACTCATGCAAAAGCCGTAGGATCCTGGAAGACTGTTTCAAACTTCTAAATCCCCTTTTGCAGCCACAACTCTTTAACAGAAAAGGGCTACCTGCCTGCCTGCAATAACAATCATTATGGAATTAAATAAAGCTGGTGCTTTGCCATATGAAGGATGCTTCATGAGCTCTGGCACCAGAAAATGCAACTGGATTTCTTCTCATGTGAAAGCACCTGGGAACCCAAGGCTGCCTGTAATCAGTCACATATTTAAAGAAATCAGAGTCACAGTACTTGTTGATAAGCCCGTAAGTGTTTAGCACATTGAGATGCTGTACTGGAGCACAAAGCAAGTGAAGCCTCTCTAACAAACCCGATTTCAGAGCCAAAAGCCACCAAACTAGGAAACCCCGCATTACAGGCAGGGATTTTTTCCAAACGAAAATAAAGCACCACTTTCAGGTCCCTATGTTGAGATCATTCAGAATTTGCAAAGTGAAACTAAATGCAGGGCATTACAAACGGGTCCCAGAGAACTACTCCGTATCTATTCTCTAAGAAAAATCATGGGAAATTATGCAAACCCACTCTGCTCTCACTTGATCTACTCGAGTTTCTGAGGGCATTAAGCAAGCCAAGAATTTCCAAGACAAACTGCAAGACTGCTTGCAAAAATGAAGCAACAGCCATGACTACAGGTCAGTTTTTTCACTAAAAGCCCAGTTCTAAACATGTTAAGATACAAAAAGACTGAATTAAGCAATAAACTTTTTTTTAAAAATAAAGCAGTAGTTCACAGAAAGGTTACCCCCCAACAATTTCACTGATGTAAGGCAAGTCAGCTCTCTGAGCTTGTTTCTGGTAAGTTCAGCCAGGCACTGCTAGCTGCTAAGAGTGGCAGAGTTTTAGGGCAGCTTGTTGTGAGCTCAGTTACAGCCAGATGCACTAATTTAGAAGGACTAAAGATGCAGGTCAGTCCCCCATCTACAAGTACCCAATCATTACTGCATTCACCATGTGTTTGACTCCTCTAGCTGAGCTTAAACTGAACAGAAATAGGATTATTTCAGTGTCCTGATTTTAGCCACCTGCTCACAGTGGTGCTTTGACACCACTGAACATACTCAATAGCCAGGAAGGTGGAGACCAGTCATCAGCCCATCGCCCCTTCCCCAATTTATAACTAGTCATACTTACAGTCCCTAGAAAAAAAATAAACTCCCTGATGTTACATTGAATAGACCAGCCTGGCAGCAAATTCAGCCCTTTATAGGCATTTACAGCTACCACACAAGAACTTCAACCTCTAAGTTACATCATGACACATTTTATGAATATTGCTACCAGCATGGTCAGTTTGTTTCCCATTTTACTGCCTTGCTCCCTGGCATCCTCATTTGTGACTGGACTTCATGTTTGTTATTCTTCTCCTATTTGGATAAGGTAAAGCCATCGTGAAATGTATGTATGCCAGAAAAATAAAGCCATACTAGATACCATGCTATTTGACTGAAAATACAAACCTAACGTTTCTACCAACTGCTGAATTAAGTACTGATTCAGTTGCTATGAATAACTACTACAGTGACTTTGTTTCTGGAGATTCTGACATGCACTTGACTCAACACTTACATATTAATATTTTCTCCCTCTCAGTGGGGAGCACGAAGCACAGGCAGGACTCCCTCCTAGCTTCAGCTGCCTAGAAATTCAGTATTTACTCCAGCCTAGCTATATATGACCGTTCTATAGTCTGGCACCGATTTCTCCTATTCCTCTCCATTTGACAAAACCTAGACCCCTGATTTTTAGGCAGCAAGGGTAGGAATGGTGAATCCATCCTATCTGCCCACTGACGAAAGGCAATGGTGGGGGAAGCGCACACATTTCCTGGAAAGCCACCAGCATCACAGCTGACCTGATTTGGGGAAATCAGGAGCACCAGCAGCTTTTACAGTGGCCAGCGGAAACTGCAGCTGCTTGGTGTTTCTGGAAGTGCCAGTTACAGACAATTCTTATTTTAGAACACCACAAGCTTAATGCAAGTCCTATGAAAACACAGCATCAGTGACACTAAGCATCCTTTGCAAACTGCATTTAAGACCAGATACAAAAGAAGCGTTTGAGTTTCTAAACTATCTTGTGCTTTTTGTGTAATTACCTGCTACAGCCAGCTCACAGCCAAGCTCCTACCAACTCCACGTAGGTACCACCAAGGTCTCCTACAGATCACCCACCCTGCCCTGGTAAGTTATAGCACTTGCAGACAGCACAATGCCTCCTCGTTTTTCTTCTAAGAGGCATAAGCAGGCTCCTCGCTGCGCACATCATCACTTCCCGGAGCTGCACGCCTAACGAACGGCTCCTGCCAGTGCGCTAACTACACCGTACATTTAACGTACACAGCCAACAGGAACAGGATCTACAGACCACTACTGGGTTAAGTGTTAATATCTAATCCCACAAAATGCCCTTTACTGCTTCTAGCGCATCAAGCATTTATACAATCCTTCTAATGCATTCTCCTCTTCCACATTAAGCCTGGATTAGTGCGTGCAGTATTAAATACCATGTGCTGGAAAACGCGTTCAGTAGAGGTCAGCAGCCTGTTTCTCACATCAATGAGGTTTAAAGCACCTTGATATCGTCCAGCTTCAGAACTATAAAGCAGCATTAAAGCTAGCCACACTGTGCTGTCCACTACCTGACAAGGTGAAAATGAATGTAGGACCAACACTGCTATTTCCACTCCGGATATTACAACTTATGTCCTGAGTAATTTCTTGTGGCAGAGCTGGGCACTAGCCTGGTAATTTAGTCCTAGTTCTGGCTTCATTTCCCAGCAGCAGCATGCCAACGCTTATTGACATTCATTGTGCTTTTAGAGAACTATGACCACATCTCTGATGCAAGTTAGAAGACAAGTGACCAGATGAATTAATTTGTGCAAGTCCTGAAAACTCCCTTGCTGCTGCAATGGCCATATGAACACTAAGAGCAGCAAACCCCTTATATTTTATATTACATACACCGTTTCACATGGAATTTTAATCACAAAGACCTGAATATGAAGAGCAAACTAGATCACAAAGAGGACATGAAGTTTGTAAACAAGAAAGAAAGAGCCACAAGTCAGTAGGCCTAAGATGAATCAAGAGGTGAGGTTAACTTAGAAAATCAGAGGCTGGTTTGACGGCAGGAGCCCATTCTGGTTTCACACTAATTCGTATCTTGTATACACTTCAAAATTTAGTTATCTGGGGCATTACTAAAAGCTGTCATTTCCAGTGGAAGACTCTTCTGACATAAACTAGGTTTCCTTTTACTAAAGCTTCTCTTAACAGTGTCCTGGTTTTGGCTGGGACAGAGTTAATTTTCTTCCTAGTAGCTGGTATAGTGCTGTGTTTTCAATTTCGTACTACAAGAATGTTCATAACTCACTGATGTTTTTAGTTGTTGCTGGGTAGTGCTTAGTCTAGCCAAGGCCTTCTCAGCTCTCAGCTCCACCAGGTGCACAAGAAGCTGGGAGGGGGCACAGCCAGGACAGCTGACCCAAACTGACCAAGGGGCTATTCCAGACCATAGAGCATCATGCTCAGTATATACAGCTAGGGGAAAAAGAAGGAAGGGGGGGATGTTTGGAGTGATGGCGTTTGTCTTCCCAAGTAAGCCTTACATGTGATGGAGCCCTGCTTTCTGGGGATGGCTGAACCCCTGCCTGCCCATGGGAAGTGGTGAATGAATTCCTTGTTTTGCTTTGCTTGCATGCGCAGCTTTTGCTTTCCCTATTAAACTGTCTTTATCTCAACCCTTGAGTTCTCACTTTTACTCTTCTGATTCTCTCCCCCATCCCATTGTGGGGGGAGTGAGCGAGCAGCTGCGTGGTGCTGAGTTGCCAGCCGGGGTTAAACCACGACAAACAGTAAATTGTTATTAAATATTTCTGTCCATATTTCTGTTCATAAAGCTGGGACTGTTGTTAAGTCATCCAACCTGGAACAAAGCAGAAAGCCTGTAACTAACTTTGATCATCGTATTGCACCCTTAAAGAAAGGGCTTTGACCCACATACTAGCCTTTGCTCCTTAGATCTGAAATCAGGACTAACAGACATGAAACTGGGGTTGAGCTGAATGATAAGGCGGGGATTCACTACAGCCCTGTTAAGCCGGTTTGCATCCAAGCTCCTGCAATTTGCTACCTTCACATTCCTGTTGCCTCAGCCATCTCTCAAGGGATCTGAGTGAATAAAACTACTCTGAACAATGACATTAGAACAAGCGGTATCTGGAAACCAAACTGTTTTCTTCTAACATTGCTCACAAGAAACAAAAGGATTTAATTTTTTTGTTGTTGTTTTTATATTGTCTCTCTTTGATAACCTAGAAGTTCAGTCTGGAGGTTCTAAGCCTTCACCATGACAACTGCTCATGGCAGCTGCTACTCATCTCAAGACTGGGTTAGCCTGCACAAGTCAGCTGTGTTTAGGATCACAAGCAGTTCAGCAGTTAAGAGAAGACATTTCTTTCTTGCAGTGGGTTTTACTGAAGGGACAGTCCACGGGATTGCTCAGCTAACTGTGCCATTCAGTCTGAACCACAGGACAACCATTTTGGCTCTAGCTAGAAACACTATTGTCAGTGCTCTTGAGCCAGGGAGCACCCAGCTCCAGACAGGGAAGCTGTTAACGCTCTCGTGGAGAGCTTGCTGGAGACAAAAGCTGGGCACAGACTGGAAGCCGAATAAGAGGTGTCCCTTGCAGTTGTTCCCCTCCCTGGCTGCACAACCCCACACCGACCCACCAGCACGGGGCCAGGTGCCCACCTCCAGCCACGTACAGGTCAGCCCTGCAGTGCCCATACCTTGACAGAGAAGTTTTCCCTGCCTCGGCTCTATGCCCCAGGCTGATAATGGCAAAGCAAGAGAATTTCCAGACAGGGCCAGACTTCTGAACTCCTTAGTATGAACCCCAAAGATACAGCTGTGTTACTTTGACAATTTTTTCCCAAAACTGCAGGTCAGTGTGCCCAGAGCTCAGGCAAAGGAGCAGATTCCAGGAACGCTCGCCTACATGAGGCTAACAGCTGCCAGGTTCACTTCCACTACTTGTATCGTCAGTTTGACTTTACACAATGCTACACAAAACATCACCACAACAGCTGCAGAGATGTAGCATCCAGCAAGAGATACTGAATTGGAAACGGTGGCATCCTAAGCCATACAAGTATTTCTTCCATAGCCTGTCCATTTTCATTCAGTTTTTGCATTTGTCAGCCACCTCATCACAGAAAAGGCAACCACCAGCAGCTACATAAGACCTAACACCAAACAGAACTCTTGGTCCTCTTCCCTGTGGCAAGCTGCTGGCCCAACAGCTTTGCTGAGCTTTGACCACAGGAGCTGAGCACTGAAGCAATTTCAGATTCCCATGTGAGAAAGCCAACATCATACTGAGGGGTTTCTGTATTTTCCTGGGAATTCCCATTCCGAACTATTACTAGATACTGTCCCCAATTCAACCTTCAATCCAGGATCAGGCCTGATCTTAAGAGGAAAAAAAAATGAAAATTGAATATATTAGAGATTGTAACAGGCGAGATAGGAGAAGACTTCTTCCACCACTGAAGGCCTCATGTTGAAGTTGTTCTCTTGGGTCTGATGCCTTCTGGTTGCCCGCAGACTGTACATGGGTTGTATTGGCTTGAAATCAGGCTCACTGGGTGTGTGTTCTGCAGAGAGGCTAGTCTGTGTGACTATTGTCCAGGCAGAGACAGATGACTCAGTTCTTATTTATATCTGTACAAACACACTGACTTCCCCATTTGGACAAAATAGGAAGAGTAACTCCAAATGTGTGAAACTTAGGTCTCCCTGTAGTTTCTAATACTTGACACTCTGGGACTCTGGCTCCACTTGCCAGGCTTCAGGGTCCAGAAGATTATCTCTTTTATTAAGAGCTGCATTAGAATCATACATTCATTTAGCTGGAAAAGACCTTTAAGGTCATCAAGCCCAACTATACATTAGCCTACAACACCTTCAGCATCCCATTCAATTTCATGTTTTGAACTTTAATTTCCTGGGTAAATAATCTACCTTCTTGAAGCAGATTTACGTACAGGCATGTCTATGGAATGGTTGAGCACGAGAGAGTATGATATACTTCAGATGTCATTTCTATAGTTCAGTTTGCTCAGATTCAAGTGATCATAATCAAAGCATATCCCAGCATCGCAGCATTTTGCATCAAGCTTGACAGAGTTTTTACGAACTCACCTATTCATTCCCCTGTTTGCATACTCACCAAAACACAGCAGATTGCTTTATTGTTTGGTGAAGCAAGCCATACTGTTTGCAACTGCTGAGTGAAAAGACGTCCAAGCTAGCTCAATATACAAACACCATTTCCTTCAGCCCGTTTTAACTATTTTTAGACAATTCTTTAAACAAGCACCATTCATGAGTCAGTGAATGACTAAGTGCCTTGATTCTCATCGTATGCAAGCTGGGCAGGATGCAAGAGGAAAGCTCTCCCCAAGGGACAGCCAGTCACATGTTCTGCTAAAAACACTGGGCAGGTCTTTATGCAGTCACCTCTTTCATAAGCAGCAATGGGAAAGGAATATTTATAGCATTGTAAGTGTAAACCATAGCACTGTGCTGCAGTGTTACACAACTTCGCCTTTCTCAGCGCAGCAGGCAGTAGTCCTTCTAACAAGACTTCTCAACCTGGCATACCAGCCTTTATTTAAACAAGGGATATAGGTTTCTAGAAACTGAATGCCAGCACCTAGGAATTGCAGTTGAAATCTTACCTATGCTGGCTGCCACACAGAAGCCAACTAAGCACTTATGGAGCTCTCCTACTTATTTTTCAGCCCCTGCATTACTGATCCTGAACCCTCCTGTTTGGAGCTGGTCACAGGCAGTAAACCCAGGCAGACGCAGGTAATACTTACTCAGCAGTAGTAAGCAAGTCTGCTGGGCTGTACCACTTGCAACCAAAGAGCTAAATACAGCAGCACCGTCTTGTAGTGTGGAGACATAATCAGCATTGTATTAGTCTAGATTCATAATAATTCCATACTGATACCACTGATAGCCACAGTATGCAAGCACCTGTAATCCAGTATGAGCCAGTGAGGTCTGATAGACCTGTGCAAGCTGCCCCCCTGCCCAGTGTCCTCCAGTTCACTGCAGGAACAAGCTCTCTGTCAGAAGGTATTTGCCAGTGAGAAGCCTGTGTTTGAGACACAAAAGCATATTTTCACATTATTGCATAACGATGTGCCTGTCAGCTCCATTATTAGAGGCGGCTTCAAACAGATCAAGTTTAAAGTTTAAGCTAAAATAAGTGCATTAGCTGATACATAACCATCCTTGCTCCTAAGGTTATTGTTTCTACGGTAACAGGTTTGGGGTGTTTTCTGCTAGTGAGGAGCCAAATTCAAGAGGCATTTGGCGTTCTGTCATTCTCTACCCCTCTTCACCCCTGCCTTGTGCTCTAGATGATTTGGAGCTCACAGCATTGCAATTAGCATAGCTTTACTCATGAGCAGCAATGACTTGGTTGCCAGCAAAATGCACTGCAAGGGATGAGAATTAAAGATGAATCCTAGCTCAGATCTCAGATTTAGTGTTTCAAAACAAGCCAACACCCCCCCCCCCAAAGTGCTGAAGTCTCAGTTTGAGCTTTGACCTACTAGAGAAAGGGATCCCAGTTCAAATGATATGTTTAATTTAATGACTTCCAAACACAGACACCCACCTTAAGTCAAAAATCAAAACAGAGACAGATCACTGAGGCCTGCCGAGTATTAAGCTGCTACTTCTCACACTACAGAACACTCTTGCCTGGGCTGGGGGGTAAAAGCAGCAGCCACCAGCCCAAATCTGCCACAGCACCAGCTCCTGCAAATATGTCTGTCACAGCTGTGTTACACCAGGCAGAAGATGACTAGAAGAACTAGAAGACTAGCTGTTACACTAAACATCTGCTTAAAAAAAAAACAGATCAGACAGCACTACTCCTGTAGTGACAAGAACAAGATAGTCAACTGCGTTGGCCTTCAGTGGCTCCAAAGTACCACTGCTGTGTGAACCGCATCTCAAGTTGCCTTGCATTAGGTACCTTACAGAGGTTACGTTGCCAGCGCAGCCGTGAGGAAACAGCTACTGAAGAACACGTCCCTTCACATACAGTCCTCACCTGCAGATCACCAGGCAGTCACCTCCCTGCTACAACAACCATGCACCATTTAAAAAAAGCTAATTACATGTGGCTAGACATGCACAAAATTGTTGTTCTTGATCATCGGTAATACACAGATGCTTAAAAAGACATCTTGCAGGCCAGATGGATATAGAAGAGAAAGTACAGCACTGAAGTGAAAGCTAGCATTGATATTTCTACCTATGTTCCAACTAGTTGCCGTATCAATGACTAATATGACATCTAGATAAAGCCGGAATCCTCGGTTTGCTGAAATACCTCCTGAAAGAGCCAGCAAAAAGGTGCAAAGCAGGTTGATTCATCTGCAGTGCAGCATACATTTTTAAGGTACCGTCTATACTTCTGATAAAAGCAGAGCCGGTGCAATCAAGCTAAGCTCGGTACATGAACAAACATCCTTGAAATTCAAGATTTATCTAATTAATTGTAACCATTCACATTAAGTTTGAAGGCACACAGCATAAGAGTAGCAGTCAAAAAGAACCACTTCAGACTACTGCAGGTCAAGATTTCAAGGTCAAGACAGAAATGTAATGAGACAGATGTAAGTTGAGAATACAGGCAAGAGATCTGATCATTTGGACAGAGTAAGCTGGATCTTGTAGGAAAGTCATAGGAAACTTGTTCAATTGTGCAACTAAAAACAACCCTTAAATAGCTCTAACACTATGCGGTATTGCCTACCAGTATCAATAAAGGAACTAGGGGGGAAATTAAAAGTAATTTAAGTTTTTCTTCCTGTATTTAAGCACATCATAGACGTTATTCTTTATTTGAAGTGGCATATCTGACTTTAGAAGAAATTTGTAACAGGTAAGCAATCATCCATAAGTGGCATCCCAGGGAAGAGAACACAAGATCTATGGTGGATCGACGGTCTGCTTTTAGTGAGAACTGGAGCGTGGATGAAGAAAAGCCTTCAAAACAGAAGAATGGAGAAAAAAGCAAAGCAGTCTTAAGTGGAGTATCGAGATAAATTGCAGTAGCAGATTGATGGTAGGAACTCTTGTGAAAGGTGCTGCATCTATGCCCATGGAGATTTGTAGGAACACGCAATACCTCCAGGGGAAAAAAAAAAAGTAAGAACTTCAAGACAGAGTAAGTTTTCTACTGTGAGAAATCACTTTCTACTTGGACCCTTCTGGTATCTACCTTCTGATGAATTTTGGGTAACCTTATTTTTCAGCATCACCCTTCCTTTTTAAGGTTGAAGTTTAAGAACACTAGCTGAATGTTAGAGAAAGAGATAATAAAAAAATAATCTTCCAATAGGTCCTCATGCACCTGCCAGTAGCCACACAGCACCTTCTTATTTTGAAGCCACCACAGAAATGAGTCAGGTTGCTTTCCTGCAAGGACTCATTCAAAAGCTCCTTCACTTCCTAAATAGGGTCATCACATGTAAGTATCTGTAACCACAGAGATCACCAATGCTTAATCTACAAAAATGCACGTTGTGTCTCCAATAGCACCAGTGCTCCAGCATGCTGCCACACTCAAATTGTACCATCCACATAGTCTTACTTCATTCAGAGAAAAATTATACCCACACATCTGCAGAAACCTAAGACCTGAGCACAGGACTTGCTTGCATATGGAATAATCCGAGGCTACCAAACCCCAGGAATGGCAAAGAACATTCACCCTTATTTAGACTGGATATAAGGAAGAAATTCTTTACAATGAGGGTGCTGAAACACTGGAATGGGTTGCTCAGAGAGGTAGTGGAGGCCCCATCCCTGGAAATATTCAAGGCCAGGTTGGACGGGGCTCTGAGCAACCTGATCTAGTTAGCGGTGTCCCTGCTCCCTGCAGGGGGGTTGGACTAGATGACCTCTAGGGGTCCCTTCCAACCCAAAACATTCTATGATTCTACGATTCTATGATTTGTATGCTAGCCATGATCCCATGGTGATACACTTTCTTGTCTTGTAATGTTAATTCTTGAAAACCTAGTCTTAATGCTGTTAGGCTGTTTGATCACAGCCTGTATCTCAGCCATACTGCACCTGATGCAAGATGCCTACACCCTATCAAGTTACAATGCAGTAGTAATCAGTTTGCAGCAAAAGTTAAGTGTTTTGAGAATACAAGCGTAAGTATAGCCGAGTCATGGGAAACCCACCCCAGACATATGAACCCTAAAATAATCTTTGTTGGTAATTATTTTATCCCAGCATAGATAAGGCTATATGTTGATGTTAAGAGAATATTATTTACCCACAACCATTTTTACAAATACTTTTATGCTTGTTTTTTTCCTGATTAATAGCAAGCAACACTACAAGCTTCTAGTCAACATCACTTAAAAGTTCATCAGTACTTAATGATCAGTAGCTGTTTCAAATTCATGATTCAGGTTCAACCATACCATCAAGAGGATGACTGATTATTTTGTTTAAAAAACTAATTCATTGTGTGTAAAGAGGTGTTACTCTGACAGATTCAAACATCTGCATACTACTTAAAGCATGAGCTACTTCCTGACACAGAAACTTATCCAAAGCATGATTTGGAGGAGCCTCTAGTGGTGATAAAGTAGATGTGATTATGAATTAACAGATGCTCAAGTATAAGCTAACAGCCTTGCTGGCATTCACACTAGCCTACAAAGGCATTACTCCTAGTCAGGTTACCAGTGATCAGCATCTGAAAGCCACACACACTTGGTACCAAGTATGATGATTTAAATAGTGTTCTGCCTACAAGTTTTAACTTGTCTCGATTCAATAAGGGAACAAACCAGCTTGCTTCTTGTCCTCTTCAGCGTGTAGATAACATTCAGTGCATAAGCTGAATAGAGAATTCTGAAAGTTTCCTAGAACAGGGAGCAGGGTTCATAACTGATTTTTGCACCAAATTACATACTGGCACAGGTAGACCAAAAATTTTTTTTAAAAACCTGTGTCTATGCACACAGAAAGTAAGGCTGTTTAAAATTTGCACTGCAGAAACACACATCCTTTGAGCCAACTCACAGACATTAGAGCAGTATCTTCCATAGGTACCAAGACTGAAGAACATTATGCTGCTGGACAAGCAGGACATGAACTTTGACAGTATCAACTGGAAGCAGTTCTGTTTGCACTCCATTTGGCAAGCCTCAGAGCAGGTATCATTAACTACGCCCTTTCTCCAATCTTGTGACCTGTTGCAGCCACAGTGATGGGGCACATGGAAACTGGAAAGCTAGTTTCACTCTTTCAGGAAGCCCTCAAACATTACACTTTTACATCAATATTAATGCTTATGAAATGTTTTCTCTAGCCTAGCACAAAAGAAAAGCAAAACCACCCCACATTTGGTGATCCACTCACATACCATTCAGGTTCCAGTAAGAGCCCTTAAAAACTGGAGGACTTAAAGGCTCGTCAGGTACTGAACGAAACAGCCAACTTTCGTTGGTAAGTAAAAGGTTCAGACTCTGAAGAAGTTAGTGATGTTTCGCCATTTTGCAACAGTAGCAGACTACACACTGTCAAGGTACTTCAGAGGTTTGGTTTTTAGAAGCTGAAGAATTTTTGACAACTATAGGTCTTTATCTTCCTTACGACTCCATCTGAATACACAGAGTAAAATTTCCTCAAAATCAAATCATTAACAGAATTGATGTTGAATTTTTTTTTTCAGATACTCCAAAAGTTATACAGCTGTTTGCAAACTAACTTAAAAGCCATCTACACGTGATCAGTACATTTACAGTAATTGCCACTTGTCAGGGTTTGCTTTAGAAAAACTGGATATAACAAAAGAAAAAGTATAGTCCTCAAGGCATTCTCTGCCTAATAAATAATATATATAAAGCTAGACATCATCATATATTATTTAAATTATAAATAAATATAATGAACCATGCTGCTGTGTTAGAACTCTGGATGAAAATTATACTGCAAATTGACTGGAAGTCAAATACAATTTCTTGCCCCCCTATGTAGCCTACAAAGCTATACTATTACCTGGTTCCAATTATATTTCTGCATGAAATTAATTTCCTAAAAAAACCAACCTGACCTAAAACAAGAGTTCTTCAGATGCTACCATGGAACAAGCATGCAACAACATGCACTTAAGAACTCTGTATGTATTGGCAGATTTGGGGGATGATCACAGTATGGACTGGAATAGGAGAACACTGCAAGGTGATCAACAGGAGTCAACTGCTTTCTCTAGCTGCTTCATTCTGCACTTCTCTTGGTTGTTTCCACACAGGAGTTTAAGAAAAGCCTTATGCTATACATATGTTTTCAGTTTTAAAAGTATCTGGCCATACAAGGGGCAAGAATGGAACAGCTCACAAAAAACATCTCAGGTTACGCACCCTGTCACATTGCAAAGAGCGTCAAATAATACGTGGAAGAAGTACCTGCACTACCAGGGTGGTGGCATGGGGGACAACTGCAGTAACTGAACCCAAGCACTTTCCCAGAAAAAATAAACCCACAAGGTTCCCTTTGTTCCCATTCTTGGGCATTCAGCATTATTCACTAGAACCACTGCTCAGTCCCTCCTACTCCACCTTGTCCCAGTCTTCATAGCCTTTGCTGAAAAGCAATTTCAGCCAAGCAAAATGGTCTCCATCAGAGCCCTACAACAGCAGTAACTTTCACTGGTACTGAAGGCCGTCTGGGAAGTTGAGTGTCAGGTCCAAGAGCCTCCCCTGCTGTACCAAAAGGGTTATGCATTTCCCAGATCAGTACAATTTCCCTCCACATCCCTCAAACCCTGAACTGGCCCTGTGAAAAAAAGATTGCTCACCTCTTACGAACAGCTCCATCAGTGCCTATAAAGTACACCAAGGCAGGATTTTGGACGATCAGTGCAAAATACACTTATGCACCCACTGCAAAGAACGATGATGACCTTGGCCATGCCACCACACTAATATTCTGTATCAGGCACATGAAGAGCTCAACCAAGCAGCACAACTGTCTCTAAAGACCTCTGCATATCTGACCCTTAAAATCATTCATGCCTGCTCAGCATGATACTGATTTATATCCAACATTGTTAGTGCTGGTACAATACAGAGTATCCTGCAGCACATCCAAAACTACTTAGCCTTTAACTGTCCCACTGGAAGCAGTTTACACCATGCTATTCAAACCTTAAGGCCAACAAGCTTTTTTCTAATGCCAAACACCTCAAATTCAACAGCTTTCAGACCTGAAAGGACAAAGTGGTTCAACAAAGTGGCACATGTTAACACAGCATCTTTTCCTATGCACCAAACCCATGGACAAGTAATACCACAAGCATTCATTTTAATGTTCACACAAGTACTATCATCTTGAACTTGTAAATTTTAAAGAAAATAGTCTCACTGCTCTTATTAAACGGACATACAAAAATAAAACTGTAATCCTCTGCTTTTTAAGAAAAAAAAAAAAACTAGTGCACCTGAACACACCCAGACTCAATGCTTACATTTTAACGTGAACATCTCCTTACTGAAGATGCTTTGCAATAATGGAGGAGCTCTCCTCCCCTGCACAGCAATAGCTAAGGAATCACACAAAAGATAAGAGAATCCCTTTTAACTCCCACTTTGCAC
This sequence comes from Egretta garzetta, assembly GCF_000687185.1. Taxonomy (NCBI): domain Eukaryota; kingdom Metazoa; phylum Chordata; class Aves; order Pelecaniformes; family Ardeidae; genus Egretta; species Egretta garzetta. The sequence continues at coordinate 50,549 of NW_009258908.1, forward strand.
CCACCTATTAGTATAGTCATGAACACCTACTCTAATAGGACTGCCTTCAGAGGTTTTTAGAAAGCTTAATTATCACCTTTGGCATCAATTAGGTCAGCAGAAGTTGGTGCTTTTTGAAACCCACTGGAGAGCAAGACATCTCACTTACCACTGTCATGTGAATTTAGGAGGGGAAATCAAAACCATTACCATCCCAGGAAGCAGCCGAATCCACATATAGCATCTACGACAATTATATACGTTCTTGTTTCAAGTCAGATTTAGAATCAGAGGAAGTGAAAAACCGTTTTTCAACAAGGATTTCCCTCTCCTAAACAGGGTACCTTCAGCTACAGATTTCTCAGTGTTCAGTCTCCTCATCTCTCAGCCACACTGCTGCGGAAAGACTTTAAAGTGCATTAACTTTATTCCATTATCAATATCACCAAGGTGAAATACATGTGTTCAAACCAAACTAGGTTTTAGCAGTAAGGTAAGGATCTGTCTCTCAAACAGTTTGACAATTCAAGACACTCAATACTGTTCCAAATTAGCATGCTATGCTTTGAAGTTTGGAAGAGTCATCTCTGTTACAGAAAGTATGCAAGTTTTGTTCTGAAGGTTACTGCTCAGTATTCACTATGTGGAAAGAGAGGTTCTAAAGATCACTTTTCTTCAAGGGACCTTTTGATATTCCCAACATTTGAAGTGCTCAGGTCAAAGCTTGCTAAATTTCAGCGTCAGTATTAAAGTAAGACAGCACACAACTCATCCCAGTATCAAACAAAAAAAAAATAAAAAAATCAGAGTGCTTGACAAGTTATCCTCTGTGTCTCTTTTCAAAAGAGACAACATTAACACTAATATACAGCATTGTCAGGAATCCTTCCTAACAGGATGCCTGAGAGCTATGCACATAGATGACCTGCATCTACCACAGAAAGCAGAGCAAATTATAGATGCCTGCCTTTGACTGCATCAGTCCTCAACTTCACATGTTACAAAATAAATTACACCATATTGATTTTTCTAATCCTTTCCAAATATTGTACACTTCAAACAAACCCACAATGTAAGTTGATGAGACAACACTGACAATGTAGTCAATGAGTCCAAGAGCGAAAAGGGAACAACATCTCATCTGTTCGTGGCTTCTGCTCTGGTATCCCAGGAAACCAGCTGCAGCTGCTTGGTTCAAGTTGTGTACTATGGCAAAAACGTCTGCAATCCAGCTCTAATAACCAGCATTTCTACGACTGCTAAGTAGTGTTTGTAAAGCAGAGCAGCAGCTCCTGTATAGAATCTGGAGCATGAACTGCACATGCAAAAGCATGGTATGTCTGGGGATTCAGGGCACTCCCATCTCAGAAATGTTTTGGCTAGGTCATCAGACACTTACTATATGAGATTTGCAGAGACTTCAGTATAAAACCCAGCTCACTCACACAGAGCTGCCTAACAAAGTTAAAGGAGCATGTGATGCCACGATATCATAAGCTAGCTGGTCACTAGGTTCCCTTCGTTGGAACTGACCCCAGCGACCCCCTGGTCATCTAACTCAAGAAAACTTCCTTAACTTCATTAAACATATTTAGCCCTTCCCCAGAACATAAGCAAAAAGCATCAGCTGGAAGGTTTTCTACCGGGAAATATTTAGTTCATAATTTCAATGTCTTAACAGTCCAACTGAACTATTAGGTCACTAGAATAGCCTAAATAGCCTAGAATAGTCTAAAATTCAGATTTATTTTATGTATTATGTGTGCCATTTTAGTCTGCGACTTCATAGACTTGAAGCATTTATCTGTCTGTACAGGAAAGATGCAGAAGACAGCAAACCAACTACCCACACTCCAGAAGTCAGCATTTAGACTCCTGGATTCTTCTCAGAGGATGCTTTCAGAAAGCCGTATTTAGTCCAATATTATTTTTCAATGTGTTACACAGTTCACATAGTACTTATCAAACTGTTATAACACAAAATAAAATAGGCTGTGGGGGAAAATTAAAGATTTACAAGATTAGCTGAGAAAGTCAGTGAACTATCTTCCTCCTAATGTGAAAGATCAGGAGTACTAAGCCGCACTCAATATTCTTGATCAAAATGCTATGTGAAGACCCCAGGTAAGCCACTCATGTCTGTCTTAGGAGGGACAGGCTACCACTCTACACATTAGCAGCACAAGCAGATGAGATGCAGAAAGCAGTTGTTCATACAAATGCCTATAATAACTTACAAGGGATGACCAAACCATATTTAAAGCCTTAATTTTGTTGCTCTGTTCCTCCCCACCAAAATATGCAAGTTCATCTGCTTCAAGTTTTTTATTAAAACATAACAGGCAGTATCAGGGACAAAACAGTAAACTGAGCAGACATCAGCATTTCTGATTTAGCATATAAATCAGTATTGGGGAGGACAACAAATTTAAATATGACAGTTCCATTCAAGTATCAGCTGTTTGGAAGTAACTGCATTAGTGCCAAAACCAGATTTGGAGATTCTTTCGAGCTGACTTTCCATGCAGTAACCTTCACTGTACTGTAGCATGAAGGATCATAGCATCATTTAGGTCAGAGAAGAATCATCAAGTCGAACTGTTAACCTAAAACTGCCAAGGCCACCACTGAACCATGTCCCTAAGCACCACAGTAACCCTTCTTTGAAATACCTCCAGGGATGGGGACTCAACCACTGCCCTGGGCAGCCTGGTCCAATGCTTGACAACCCTTGCAATGAAGAAATTTTTCTTAACATCCAATCTAAACCTCCCCTGGAGCAACTTGAGGTCATTTCCCCTCGTCCTATCCCTTGTTCCTTGGCAGAAGAGACCAATAGGCTCCCCCCTCCTGTCAGGCACCTGTAGGGCACAATAAGGTCTCCCCTCAGCCTCCTCTTCTCCAGGCTGAACACCCCCAGCTGCTCCTCATCAGCCTTGAGCTCCAGACCCCTCTCCAGCTTCGTTGCCCTTCTCTGGACATGCCCCTCCGTGTCCTTCTTGGAGTTGGGGGGCCCAACCCTGAACCCAGCATTCAAGGGGCGGCCTCACCAGTGCCCAGGACAGGGACACGATCACTGCCCTGCTCCTGCTGGCAACACCATTCCTGATACAAGCCAGGATGCCATTGGCCCTCTTGGCCACCTGGGCACACTGCTGGCTCATATTCAGCTGCCTTTTGACCAACACCCCCAGGTCCTTTTCCACCAGGCAGCTTTCCAGCCACCCTTCCCCAAGCCTGTAGCATTGCATGGGGTTGTTGTGACCCAAGTGCAGGACCTGGCACTGGGCCTTGTTGGACCTCACACAATTGGCCTCGGCCCATCGATCCAGCCTGTCCAGGTCCCTCTGTAGAGCCTTCCCACCCTCAAGCAGATCAACACTCCTGCCCTACTCTGTGTCATCTATGAACATACTGAGGGTGCACTCGATCCCCTCATCCAGATTGTTGATAGAGATGTTAAACAGAACTGGCCCCAGTATTAAGCCCTGGGGACACCACTTGTGATCAGCCACCAACTGGATTTACCTGCATTCACCACAACTCTCTGGGCCCAGACATCCATCCAGTTTTTTACCCAGCAAAGAGCACGCCTGTCCAAGCTATGGGCAGCCAGTTTCTCCAGGAGAATGCTGCAGGAAACAGTGTCAAATGCTTTACTAAAGAGCCTGTCATTAGGAAGGAGGCATTTTAAAGTAACAAAATGTTACAGGGAACTCAAAGCCCTGAGGAAGCTCAAGGGGTACTGGATGGTGAACACCAATGGAAAGTAGCTTTAAAAGGAGATTAAAGATGTGGCTTGGACTTCTCAGTTAAGAAGAGATTTTTCAATTCCGAGAAAGTATTGCAAAGAGAAAGCAGCATCCTTGGAAACTTTACTGTTACCGTTGCTCAGGAAAAATGATGATAGAAAGTCTCTACACAGCTATCTGATAAACTGCTATTGAATGAAGTTCAAAATGTCTCTACAAACTTGAACTTGTGTCTATTTTTCCCATTAATGAAGATGCCCTCCTTCCCCAGCCACCTTTGAAGAACATCACCTATCTTCTTAGTATCAAGCTTGTTCACTACCAAGATGCCTTCCCCCCACTGCTCCAGACATTTGAAGTAGCAGCTATTATGATGCTCACGTGTACCACAGTGTACCAACCACTAAGGGAAACGGCAAAGCACTGGAAGCTCAATACCAAAACAGTCCAAGTGCTTGTTTAGACATATAGCCTTCAAAAAAAAGTGAGGACTAGCAGGTACCGTAAGAGCAGCTAACCAGCTGGACACGGAGCAGGACAGCACCACATGGAATGTGTTGTCACGCTAAGACACAAGCAGCAATCAGAATTACTATGTCAAACATAGTTGGAATTAAATTAGGAACCAGTTGAATAATGATAGCCTGGACAGCATTAGTTGTCACTGGCATCTGAACCCCCCAAAACTAAGAGCGCATGAACTGTTGTTTCCTACTTATGCTCTACTATGGGTCTGATAAACCCTTAGTATAATAGCATAAGAAATACCTTAGCATCCAAACACAGTAAGCCCTAAGCAAGACATGAAGAAGAAATGAGCACAAGCTGCAGCAAAGGTTCCTCTTCCCGCCCCTCCTGTCACCATAGCTGGCACCACCACTTGTGCAGCCAGGTAACAAGCTAGCCAGAAAGTCCCTAATTTTTAAATTGAATGGCTTGTTTTTGAAGAAGTGACCTCTTAGACCTTTATTTCTGGAATGAAGTGTCAACAGTTTAGGCAGGACACACTTAGACCAAGCAGCCACTTGGTTCTTTCAGTAAGCATGGGATTGCATACGTGAGAAGAAATCCCAACCAGCAGCCTTTGCCTACTATTGAAATCCTGCACAAATGTCTGACACCTTTCCTAGTAGAAAACTCACGACAGGACAATTTTGTATACTGTCAATTGTGGGTTTAAGTGTTAATAATCTATTGATAATCTGAAAACTGCATACATTCATGCATACATCTACTCTATTAGTACTTTTTTACTCTGGGAATTAAAAAAACATAGCCAGGGTTTTCCTTCCTTTTCCACCCTTATACCCAAGCAATATCTTGGCAGCTGTAGTGCATGGGGGTAGCAGCAGGGAGAAATATTCTAACCAAATTAAATTAGTGACCTACTTGCTTGTTTAGTGATAGAGATAGCCAAGGCAGCAATTTTTGACCAGACTTAGCGATCACCTCATTTACAATGCAGATTTTAAAATGACAGCTTCAGCAGCACATATACCTCTATGGCGCATGCCATTAGCACCCCATGTTTAACTTTTTGGAAGAGTGGAAGAAGCTAGCACTCACCATAAGACAGCTCTTACATAGCCTAGTTACAGCAGGGGGGGAAGTCACCCATTGGCACCCTTCAGAGTATGTGGGGCTTTTGAGAGAGCTCTAATTTACTTATATTTGCATACCACAAGCTGTACAGTAACCATCATTTTTGCAACTCATTAGTAGCCACAAACCCCTCATTGCATCTGTGGGCTGGGGTTAACTTTGCAGGTTTGTGAGCACCTAGCAAGCCACAGCCTCATGGTACTGGACATTACACAAGCAGTAACACCTATCGCACTCCTAAAACACACCAACAGCACTGCCTGCCTCCTGCAAAAGGAGACAAGTTTCAAAATAGGCTGTTTTACTCTCACTACGCATAGATTAGCCTCATTTGAGTACCAGATTGTTTGCTGCTGAAGTTACTCTGCAATATTTTCAGTTAGCCTCTTCCCAACACCATTCACAGTAAGCATCCATGTATGCAAGAATCAGGTGCTGAAGCTAACACTGGACCATTAGCTATGAAGTCAGACCCAGGTGCTTTAAAAAAAAAAAAAAAAAAAAACACCACACCAAAACCACACACCAAGAACAACCAACCAAATCCTTTTGAGTCAATTTGGGCTTTGCAGGAAAACATACTTTCTCCTGCTGGCAAGATGGCTCTTGTGCTAGAAACAAACATCTTGGCAGCTTTGCTGCAGATCCAGTATATTTTATGGCTTCAAAGTGTTTTGAAACAAATACCTGGAAGACATCTACATAATTAACTATTGTTTAGTGTTGCTCAGCAAAGTCATGTCATCTTCTCCAGATAGAAAGCCTGCAGAGATACAAAGGTTGAACACAGCGGCTGTTTACAGCCCATGTTAACAGCAACCGGGACAGCATTTCGCGCTCAATCCCAATCTTCCTCAGAGGGAAAATCAAGGAGTCAGACACTGGGGAAGTGAAGGAAGTGACCTCAGGAGCATCCAAGCAATGACATACACAGCACAAGCTCCTTCGTGTTTGCTGCAATGCTGCCCAGCCTTTCAGGGTACTATGTCTGTGGACACCAGATTTCACATTTCATGTAAGGCCCTTTTACTGGCTGCAGCCATCAGGATTAAAATGCTGTCATTCTCTTATCAGCGCGGGGCGGGGGGGGGGGGAATTCTCAGCAAATCCAAAGCAGGGTAACCCATTCTGTGCACTAAGCCGTATGTGCTGCAGAGCTCAAATTCACTGTGCAATCACTTCTGCACTGGGCATTGCAGCCTCTGTTGTAGGGGTTTTTTTATGCTTCTGTTCTAATCTCCAAAATAAACATACAAGGCAACAAATCTAATTATATCTAAGGTAACACATAGCTCATTTGCTTTTTTTACTGTGAACAGTTAGCTTTAAACAGAGCTAGTGTAATATCAGATTAATGATCACAGAAGTCTGCATCACTAGTTCATTATCCTTACAGTTGAGTAGTTTAACACAAAAAGCCACAACAGCAAGATATTTAGTTTGCAAATTAAACACTGACTGATCTGACATTCATGTGCATGTTATCATTGGACATTAAAGTTGCTTCCAACGTGAAATGATGTCTTTAAAATCACAGCTTTACCCATGAGACAACTGATTACAGCAAACTACTGAGACAATTTCACTGGAAAAACCTAGGAATATGCAAAAAAAGTCAGCCAATGACAAAGTGTTTATAGGGATGGATTTTAAAGTCATCTTACTGTTACACTGAAAGATTTTTTCCCATAAATAGATGACTAGGCACCAAGTACAGAACAGAAACTGGTTGAGGCTACCTCCTTACCCCATATGTAACCCAAGTGTCTTCCAAACAGATAAGAACATAAGTTTAAACAGGAAAAAAAAGGATTCTTCACTCTCCAGAAGATACCAATTAATAGCTACTCACAAGTAGCTTATCCTTTGATTTTCTGGACACTGCTGGAACAGGAGTGACACAATAAGCACTGCATGGGTGAGCACGACAAGCCTGGTGCTTGCAAAGTGCATCCCAGGAGCCAGTGCTAGGGACCCACTCTGGGAAACTCCAGGTCCAAACCCAGGACGCTCCATATGTTCCTTCTCAGTGGTGCTTGGCAACCTGCCCAGCAGAAGTGACAAACAAGGAAATGCCTTGACATGTCCTGAACACTGAACTCTGGGAATTTAATACTGAACTAAATGTTACATGCAGATATGTGTATGAGGCTGACTCAGAGCCTGAAATCCTGTACATGACCACTTTTACCACACATTTGGTTCAGACCTATTTTCCTCAAAAGAAAGCTAAACTGGGACACCTTATTTAGTCAGCTGGCACTGAGGCATTTGGCCCAAAGGCACATTAAGTTGCATCCTCCACCTTCTGGGTGGATGCCCTAACTACCCTAAAGGGCATTAAGCACAGCTCTCTTCAGCTTTCCCCTTGGCTTAAGGCCACTGCCCAGACAGGAATGCAAAAGCCCAAGCCAGAAAACCAAAGGAGCCTGACTGCTAAGAGCACAGAACTTGGAAAAAGCTGTCATGATTATAAGTATTTCACACTGGAAAGTGAGCTGATAAACAGGAGCAATCCCTCCTTCCAGCTGAGCGCCTTAGGCTACAGAGGCACAGCACATTCTCTCACTGCTGGCTGGGTTTTGGCCCTACCCCCCTATGCAGCCAAGAACCCAGGAAGCAAAAGTTTCAACAAGGGGAAGGGAGGAATCCTCAGAATAAACTCATAGCCTGGTGCCAACACTACCCCCCAAAAAACCCAGAGACTAAGCACGTATCTTCAAGATGAAAAGGGAACTGAACCCATCTCCAAGCAATAAGCCAAGATTGGCCAGTGCTTTTGGCTGAAGGACGTGTATTAAATTTCTTGCACAAGCCAAAGCCCTGAGGAAGGCACAGTTGTCCCTAGACAAGAGATGGTAGTAGGACTTCAAGGGGTTCTGCTAAGTTGGACACTTAAAGTGGGTGGCCCTTAACATCACTCTTCTATACTGAAGTTGTTGATACTTCAGGCACCTCTGCAAAATTTTAGTTTACCCTACTTAGCACACAGACTGCTCTAAAACTGTGATAAGAGTTACAACACAAGATTGTATGGGATAAAGATATTGTGACAAAAGCATAGAAGGGTTTATTTAAGAAGTTTGTATTATTCCTTAACTTTAAGTAGAACTTTGACCTTGAACAACCAAACTTGCCTAGAACAAATGCATCTGAGAAAGAGCAAGGAATCAAAATCACAAAGTGAAGAACTCTCCAGTATCCTAGCAAAGCTAAACAAACTCCAGATCAGCCATCCAGAATGTCTGAACACCAACTACCATTCCTCCTTTATCATAGCCTTGTGTAAAAAGAACATGGTTAAACTGAAAGTAGCAGAGTGGGATCCAGCAATGCAGCTCACAAATTTGCATAAAAAGGGACAGAGATGCTTTGCTTTCTTTTTAAATGTGAAGCTTCCTACAAAATACTCCATACTTTGGGAAGGAGGCTATCAAGCACTCTTAAAAGCCTACCATGTCAAGTGGGAACACAACAGAAGAGCTTTGAAGACAAGCTTAAGAAAAGATCCAAGCTCAGGGCTGGCAATCAGGCTGATGTCAGTATCCATCTGAACATCTGAGTTCCCATTCACTGTTCAGCAGTGGAAGTATTACCAACATAAAAGCCTAACAGGTCAGCAAAAAACAACATTTCAAAGGTTTGATCAAGAGTTAAAACAATACACAAACCACCTGTATTTTGCTAATTATTGCTAAGTAACATTAAGGCCAACAGTTTAGCAGAATTCAAAAGGGATTAGGCATTATATGGGTAAGAAAAACATCCACAATTACATTAGCTAGGATAAAACAGTTTATAAAGGGATTAAAGGAATACCAAGCCTTGTGGCATGAGTCAGCCACTATATCACAGATAAACTGTTCTTCCTGATTGCTTTGCTTAGTGTAGAACAGTAGAAACCACACCCATTGTTCTAGCAACCGTTAGCTAAATCGCACCAAGGATCAGCCTACAAAAACCAAAATCAAACTAGATTTCACTTGCTCAGGTTCAAGCTTCTCTAATGAGCTTGTTTGACTGTATATTACATTTATCTTGGAACAAAAGCAACTCAGGCCAAACATTTATATTCACAAATGCTTGGAATAATGTCTCAATTCTAGTTTAATGCAAGTCACAGAAGTTGACATGACTCACCCTCAAAGCCAGATCATCACAACGAAACACCCAGACCACCACAATAAAACACCCAAGTAAGCAGTTCTCTGCTGACTTCAGTAACCAGCTACCACCTGAAGCTAGATAAAAAAACCAAAGGTCCCTTAACAGGCTTGCCTTGCCCTATCCTGAAACAGATCAGCCAGAGAACATAGAGATCCTTTCTCCATTCAGAAGGTTTGTCACCAGTGGTAGGACTACTTGCTCATTTTAGAAGCATTTAACCACTTTGGCCTCGTATTTTGGACTCCAAGCTTTTGGCCCAGTGCAAGCCTGATAGAATAATTAAAGGTGTGCAGAAGCCAAATAATTTTTAGTGGCCTACCTTCCTTGCATCTACAAAGAACAGCTTAATTTGACATTAGCCCCATGAAATGGCAGAGGGATTCAGACAAAGGAGCTATAATTACCAAGTCATCTCCAGCTGAAGTGTCAGCTACCATATGCTCTCTCCAGAAAACCCAGACTACTCATGTGCCTAGTTTATAAAGCTCCCTATATCAAGCTTCATTTTGACAAGAGGGTGGTTTTGATTGTACCAGACCCTTTTGGAACTTTTAGCTGCTAAAATAGTGAAAGTAGACAGACAAAAAAGAATACCATATCCAAACAACAGAGCAGCCCACTATAAGTAGAGAATTCAAAGAGTTTACATCAGGTGATCCAGGTTTCATCCTATACTGCCTCACTTCTTAAATTAAGTATTCTTTGCCCATTTGGAAAATGTACCACTCTACTTCCAGAGGTGATTTGTGAACCTTAATCTGTTGACCAGTGTCAGATGAAGTTTCAGAAGCCTTAAGAAGTCTGAAGTCCTGTATCTTGAGATCAGCACTTTCAGTGTAAGAACACCTTGAAGGGTCAGAGGGAGATGTGAGAGAGGTTAAAAGATTATAAGCCAGAAAGAGGGAAAAAACAAAATAGGTATTTTTGCCATTGCTCCTTCAGCAGAAGCTACTCACATATAAAAAACCTACCATGAATATTTGCGTTACATCAGGGACTGCAATTTTTTACTTTAACATTTCAGTACTGCAGAAGCTGATGTCACTCGCCAAGGAAAACTTCCCTCTCATTTGGCAAGGCTTCAGAACTCCAATCAACTATTAATTGTAACACTGGCTTACATTGCTAGTAGGGAAGATAGAAGAGATTTCGCCTGTGCTAAAAAACGTGGCTAAGCAGAAATAGCTGGTAAAATGATTGAAGCTTTGAATGAAATAACTAGAGCACCAAACTCGATCTGCATCACATAAACATCAAATCTGCCTAGTATTCTGACAACTATCAGAAGAGCCAGGTAGCTTGTAAACATGCAGGTAAATATGTGTGTATATATATATATAGTAACTGTTCCTGTATCTGTAGGGTAGGATTTTTCCTAGAAAAAAGGAAAAAAATGTTATAGGAAATCGATCCTACCACCAGCTTCCACCACTCACTGCCCTTTGCAGCAAGAAGTAGTTTTTGAATTCTCCACTTCCATTTAAATGAAGCTTTTGACCATGACTTTTCACAAGTTACTACACAATGAGAAGCTCAGAAACCAGCTATTAGATGAGAGGCAGAAAGAGTACACTCAGTCTTCTGTAACTTCTCTGAGCACCTGGTGTTCTGCTTAAGATTCAGTGCCTGTAGAAATACCTGTCATAGTTGGCAGTTACAAATATGCTTGTGGCAGCAGGAAACAATTGGCTCAAACTCCACTCGTTTTATTCAGTCAGTCTTTCTCTGGCGTTTGTTTTTTGTGCCAATGTGAAAGAGAATTAAGTGCTCCATAAGGGAAGGGAAAGATTAAAACTTACTAGTTTTACCTACAGAACCACGAAACAGCATGTGCAATCATGATTAGCAAAACACACATGGCAAGATGTCTCAATTTCTCACCACAATAAGCACTGCAAGGGCCTAAACCAATCCCTGACACAGCTGCAGCTTCCGCAGTTTAGCTCTGACATGGAATACAAGTCTCACACATACATCTGCTTGCATGCAGGGTTTACTTTGCACTGGGTTTCACTGCAGTATTTGTATGATTCCATCGAATGCTGGGGCTGCAAAATGAAGCAGTCCAGTAGTACCCAAACTCACACCACATTCATCTGCCACTATTTGGGGAATGACTATACCCTGGGAGGTCAGTGTTTCTCCCCAAGGATCTTGCTTTGCACAGCAAGAGGGCAGCCAGGCACACTGTCCTTACAAGAGGAGAACCATCAGGGTTGCATCACTCAGGAATCCCACCACTGGAAACAGCAACTTCCTAATGTAGTCAAATCCATTCCCTGCATAAACCTCAAGCTGCTCATTGCTCCTGGTTCTTCTGTCAACCCATTGCCATTTCTCAATCTTAACATTTGCTAGCTATTTTCCTAGAGATATTTAAGTGACTGCAGTTGCCAAGACAACCGCTTCATCAACACCAGCACCTCAGCTCATCTATCTTGGGCTTCCCTTCCCTTCACCATGACTTCTAGGAAATCAGCTGCCAGAAACAGTCATTATGAAATCTGGCTTTTTCTTTTTTTTTTTTTTTAAACTTTTAGTAGCCTTTGAGATGTTCTGTCCTAAGAATCTCGGGTTCCTCTCATAGGAACAGATTTGTTTTAATTATACCCTCAGAAGTGAGGCTTCCTGTAAAGCTGGAAGAAGTCCAATAGCTTAAATTCCAAGGCACTGAGGTGATGAAGGGGAAGATGCGATCACAGAGGTATACATCCAAACCAGGTTTACACATGCCTGTGCTGTCACTTTCAATAACTCATTGAAGTCTCCTTCTATTTTGTTTTCTGTTACCAAGAGAAGCAGAGAGTGACTCAATATTCCTTATAATACTTACTGGACTCAGCTAGGCCTTGAAACACCCATATAGGTGCCTTTTTTAAAAAAATAACAGAAATTCCACAAATAAATTAGTAAGTGGACAAATCCCACAGCTACAGGCGTGTTTTCACTAAATGAGGCTTAAGCTGTCAGGCTCACCTGCCACAGCAGCCACAAAACCTGGTGGCCAACTTGGCTGGGCTTGGCAAGCAGCCAAGTCCCTCAGAACAGAATACAGTTTCTAAGAGTTTCACAGCAGTGAAAGTAGGGAAATAAGACCCTGCACAGCTCTCCCCTTTCCCTAGTCCATCTGCACTAGACCCAAAAAAAGAAGGCAGCACAACTTCAATCACAGCAAGAGCTCTGATCAGAATTTACATCTTGTAAAATATGGGATAATCCAACAGAAACAGTTAAACCAGGTTTGGTTAAGTTCTACCACCACCAAGGCCACCAGCGTCTTTGTACCATCACCATTTGGAGCCGTATGAGACCAGCTTCCCAAGCTTATGTCTTCATGGCCCCCGCTGCTGTGACTTACACACAGATTTACAGCTCCAACTGTACTAGCTTTGCATCCATTAGCACGGATACCGGTAGCAGTCTAACCATGGCAACATGGGATTAGGCATGGGCTGCAAAAACAACTCTTAAGCTGGGTCAATTCACAACTGGTGTTAAGTATCGTGCTGTCGCTACCAGACCACTACCGTGCTTGGGATGGGTCGCATGTGCCACTGCTGCAATGCAGACCTACTTAAACACTATAAAATGATCTCAACAGTTTAGTACTGTGAACCTTGGTGGTTTGCCATGGTTGACACAGTGTCACTGGAGAAAGCCCTAAGTATTCCTTTCACCATACATATCAATACAAGATTAACAAAACTACAGCAGGAAGAGACTTTATATTCTACCTGAAACTCAAACTCTATGTGGCAATCACATTAAACTGTGACCAAACATTATTTTAGCCAATATGCATTATACAACAGCATTTATCAATGCATTTATAATTAAAGCAAAAAAGCCTCTGGCAGTTAGAAACACCAGCTTTCCTTACAAAAGGAAAGGTACCTGCAGGTCAGTTGTGCTGTAGTTTTCTATTTAAAGTGCTTGCTAAGTGTAGAATTTGGCTTTCTGCCCATGTGTTTTAAGCTCAGTGTTGTGGCATAGCCTGGGTAATTGCACTTCGGGTGACAAGCACAACAGAACTTGGAGGCATGTCAGTAATATACTTTAAACCTCGTCCTAACTTACTAGAACCAAATCTTGCCCTGCGAACGCGCCAGCTCCACAAAGAGCCACACCAGGCTGTTTCCCTGGCTGTGCTAGGGAGCTGCGAGCCATTTCACACTTCCACACTTGACATCAAATCCCGCATGCCGGTTTCACTACGCTGACAGGCTTTATTTTGAACCTAATCTTCAAAGCACAGGAGAGGAGACCTGGGGTGGCTGCAGTAGAAGAGCACAGGAGTTGCAGCAATTAAGACAGTACAAGAAAGAAATCCCAGAGGTGGGAGGTAAAAAAGCTGGGTAGCTCCAAAATCAGTGCGGATCCCTCTGACATTTCAAATATCAAGGCAGCCAAGGCATAGCTTTGCCTCCTCCAATGAGCAGATTCTCCCCGATACACTTTCTGAGAATTATTTGTGAAGCCTGCATAGCATACCTCTCCCCCAGCAAGCCTACAGACCCAGGCCTTGACTTGATGGCTTTCTCTCCAACACCAGGAATGTCCCCCTCCTCCCCCAGGTTAAGTTACACAACCCCAGCTTTATTTTTTGCTCTTGGAGAATTGCTGCAGCTGCCTCACGGACAAAGTCTGTGCAGAGGAGTGTGACTTGTCAGTACATCAGGATCTGTGCTGGGGCGCTTCAGGAAACTGCTCAGGTTTTTATTTTTAAAAACCAGGAATAAGCAGAAGTGCTTATTCCAAAAAATCTTTTTGCTTTTGTGCTTAAGCAGCCTGAAAGCTATTCACTTGACAATTTCTTCAGCTATTCCAAATTTAAATACTGTACTTGTAAACATACAAGTTGAATTTGTTTTGAGAGAAAGCTTTCCCGTGTGCTATTTATAAAAAGCAAACTACTTTCTACCTACAGATTTAGTCAACTATGCTATTATAAGATATACCCGTTTTATATAAAAATGTTAATATATCCAGGATCATGAATACAAACCCATTACAGATAAGACTTTCAGTCCCTATCCTGTTCACTAAATTATACTGCCTCTTAGTGTTGCCAAAGAACATTTTGGCCCTACATTACATTCAATCAAAGCTGTAAAAAGCCCCCATATTTCTACATGACTCTTCCAATCCTAGCCCTGCGTCCTTCAGATGAGCACCTCTTACATTCACCAACAGATCTAGAACAATGCACTGCATTGGCTCCCTCATCCTGTTTGTGTAGCATCTGCAGACTGTTCTCGACAAGTGCCACGCTTCACCCACACAAAGGGTCTAACAGATGATGAATTCTGGATTGTGCAACCCTTTCACCCAGTCTAACATCAGACCGTAGCAATTCGCATTCAGATCAAATGTAACACAGCAATATTTAATAGCTTTACCAAACTAAAGTTCAACTAAACATGTACTGAAGAAAGCTTGCTGGCTGCTACCTAGCAGAAGACAGTATTTGGCTGACCATATGAGCATCTAGGAACAGACACAAACCTTTATTGAAAGGAAGAAGCCGATTTCCCATAACCCTTTTATTTCAAGTTGACATCATCTAACTATTAATCTGCAAATTATGATCCAAATTCAACATGCCAACCAAGTGTCAATAGTAGGCTTTAGGCTCAGCCTAAATTTTGTCATCCACAGTTTTTCTGCACAAGTTATGTATCACATAAAAGTAGTCTAACAAAACTAAAGTTCCTTCCAAGAATAGGGAATCTCCTCCCCAGTGCTATCATTATGTTCATCTACCATATAACACCTCCTTCACAGTAATTTTTTTTAACAGAAAGAGATTAGAATAGAGTTTAGATGACAACAATGCAAAACTCACCATTCACACAGTTTGTTCCAGGAAACATACTGCATCCTCCTTTCTAGAGTAGAAAGTTAGTGCTCTACACTTAACAAGAGAAGAGAAGAAAAACCCCAAAGCTCATACCCC
This sequence comes from Egretta garzetta, assembly GCF_000687185.1. Taxonomy (NCBI): domain Eukaryota; kingdom Metazoa; phylum Chordata; class Aves; order Pelecaniformes; family Ardeidae; genus Egretta; species Egretta garzetta. The sequence goes on from NW_009258908.1 coordinate 66,005, forward strand.
CAGCTATGAACTAAAGCATGTTGAACAAAACAGCTAGGAGATCACAAATAAACTGGTGCATACAAGAGTTAAAGACACAGAACTGATGCAGCCTTCCAACACCTCAAGAGTTTCCTTCTATCCACTAACCTCCACCTAGAGCTTTGCTAAATTTGCTCAAGTATAATGCACAGGCTCTCCCTAGCACCACCAGTGAGCTTAGTCTTGTTTTAATAGAAGAAACTAGCTATCTTAGAAGTACTGGTTAGGAGGAGGCAGGTCAAAAATACTTCACTGTTCTCTTGGAAATAGGTGAAAGTCACCCACATGCTCAGCAAAGCTGGTTGCTGCAGAGGGGAAGATGAAGCAGAACAAGACTGAGACACCAGGAGTTCTAATCAGGTCACACATGGTGCCCGTATATCAGCCCTCAGTCTTGCCCCAAAGTACAGTCAGTCTGCTACAGGAAGAGAGACACCTGAGATGGGCTTGGATTTCCAGAGGCCCCAAGACTGATTAAGAGGCCTGGCAACATCACAATGACAGGTCTTTTGTGGCCAAGCACATTAGAGCCTTCTCTCCATGCCTCTGCCATTGCACAGAGCTGACCCCACAGCAGCATTACCTGCCAGGACAGCAGGAAAGGTCTCAAGCATGGCGCATGTGCTGCAGGTTGCTGAAGATCATAGAATCATAGAATTGTTTAGTTTGGAAAAGACCTTTCATCAAGATCATCAAGTCCAATTGTTAACCTAACATTGCCATCCCACCACCAAACCATGTCCCTAAGCACCTCATCTGCCCATCTTTTAAATACCTCCATGGATGAGGACTCAACCCCTTCCCTGGACAGCCTGTTCCAGTGCTTGACAACCCTTTCGGGGAAGAAATTTTTCCTAATTTTTCCTAAACCTGTCCTGGCACAACTTGAGGCCATTTCCCCTCATCCCATCATCCGTTACCTAGGAGCAAAGACTGACCCTCCTCCGGCTCCCCCCTCATGTGACATTTCATTACACGCCTGCAAGGCCTGGGAACAGATAATGCCATGCTTTGAGATGGTTATGCACAACCCTTACCCCAATGTGACCTGATCCACCACTTCACAACACCCCCACAGCAGCCAGCCTAGCTGTGGTCTCCATGGGCATTACCACTAAGCAGCGTAGCTTTTCACAGCTTTTGTTGATTGCCAGCATGTTACTTAATTGTCCCTTGCAAGCAAAATACGGTCCCCGGTTGAAGAGCCCCAGCATAAGTGTATCACACACACCAGAGGCATGAACAACTAAATTTTAGCAGGTATGGAATAGGGCTGCAATTTGGTGAAAATTAACAACGATTTCTCCAAGTTGAACATTAACTGGGCTGCTTCAAACCAGTGAAGTCAGAGTATCACCTCTAACAGCACTAGAAGCCAGACTTATCCCGTAACATCCAGAGGAAAGTGGCCCAGACCAGCAGCCATCTTACCTCATCCCTCCTTAGTAGCAGCCAACACAACTACAATCTCTTTCCAAATGGAGAAGAGCCATGGGTGATAAGGGTTCAAGACCATGAACTTGGCTATTATTGCCATTTAAAATAGATCTCCAGAGTGACATGCCACAATGACCCTGCTGAGGCAGGTATGAAGCTCCCGATGAGTCTGCTCATAAACCTCCAAGCATCAAAACAAACTTCAGTATCAACAAATTTTCAAAAATAATCCAGCAGATTCCAAAATGTAAACACCCAACTGTTCACAGACTCAGTAAAGTCTACCCCACCTACCCAGCTTCCCCCCAGTAGTGCTGCTTTTGCTGTATTTCAGGCCAAAGGCAGCCAAGCTTCTTCCACACAAATGAAAGACTGCTACCAGCAGGGGGAAAAAAAAAAAAAAAAAAAAAAACAGTTACATTTCACAGAAAGCATATTAGTCAAGTTTTTAAGCACATAAGCTTGCAGATTTCTGGCAGACACTGAGAAATGGAAATCGTTCCATATGTTGGCCTCAAAACTTCCATTTTTATATGCTCCAATGGAGATCATACAGCACTATAAAATGCCTAGTTTCATTTAGAAGTTCTTTCAGAAAAAGAAGTGACAACAGGTCATCTACAGAGGATTGTTTAAACATGACTGTGGCCGTCTCAAGAAACAGCCACTTGACACAAAATTATACAAGAGAAGGAACACTAAGTTTTCAACAAGAGTTGAGCCTTTTTTGCTTAGCAGTGAGTAACATGACCACAACCAAAAAAATAGGCTAGGCAGAGATCCCACTGAGTTGGCGTTATCATTAAGAATGACAAGGCCTTTTCTTTCCACCTTAACTGAAAAGTGCCACGCACCTTCTTCTGAAACATTTGGGTATGGGTATTTTGTTACCATATGAATGACAAATTAGAAGGGCTTTAGACAATAGCTACTAGACACTTAAAAGGTACAGAGGAGACCTTGGCCTCTCAAGTTATGCTGCTTAATGCACCACTGAAAGGCATTCAGCTACTAAGTGTGGGTACGGTTACTATTCTGCAAGAGAAGTAATCAGGAGCACAGAGATGAAATTCAGTTTTCTTCAATACACTGTAAGAAGCCCATTCTTTTAATAACGGTGAGTGCTTTTAGAGATAGTTATTGTAGCAGAGATAAGCAAACACTTGCCACCAGTGTAGTTTACATCCATGAATTAGAGGCTTATATGAGCAGGCTTTATGCAAGACCAAATGTGTCTTCACAGAACGTATTGCTACTCGATCGCATGGCTTTTGTTTTGGTAAGGCCAAAGAGGGTGCCGCAAAAGAGAATATTATTTCAGCCTTTGCCTAGGTCTGACAGCAAAAGGCTTCTAGCTGCAGAGTTGTCTAAGGAATAATTAAAAATCAAGAATTTTTACACAATGAACAACTGGCTATCATACAAGAATTGACCCCATTGGCACAACTGGCTAAACACTGGTCCTTACACTGTTCCAATACTCTGGCAACGGGTTTTGCATTTTAGACCCTCCAAATATTTTGCTACACTGAACATTAAAACATTTTAAATATTTTACGTAGCATACATATCTTAACTTGGGGAACAGCCACATAGCTATTGCAAACATGTCCCTACTTATGTTTCATCTCCCAAGCAAAATCCCTTTACCCAAATTTCTAAATTACTTGTATAACTTTAAGACAACAAAAGAGACCAATGGGAACATATCATGTCATGCTTTTAGTACTAAAACCTTAAGGAGTAAGGCATAGCCTGCCTTCGAGGCAGCCTTCTCTTTGTTAGTCACAAATACTATGATACTTGAAGGAGTCACCCACTTAAGACAGCCCCTTTACATTCCCCTTGTTCTCCAGGTGATAGCTTCAATTAAGAAAAAAAACAAACACCCAAGAAGTCTTACGGTTGTATTTCTTCAAGTCAAGCAAGATTCCCAAATATCCTACACATACCCCAGTTCAGTAGCTGTATCATTTTTCTCCTATTTGTAGGCCACTTTGGGCAAATATTCACGCAATTTAAGTATTTTCAGAAAATGTGGAGCTAAGCAATCAATCAGTTTGGCTCATCTTGACTACTAATGCTTCAGGGGAGGGTACACAGTGCCAAAGTTATTACTATTAAACCAGCCTGGCAAGATGAGACATTCTCAGCAAGTCACTACCGCAAAAGCTTAGTAAGGTTCACTGCAGTTCCTCTAACTCATAATGTTGGATAAAACACTAAGCTTTTAAAAATGAAGTAGCACTCTAGAAATAGCAAGCTAATTTGGTGCACGTGTGTATGTGTACGCACACATCTGATCATGTGCAGCCCAAATTGTAAGAGAACCTGCTATGTTATGAGTCACATAACCCTTACTCCATCCACACTGTAGTCCACCTGTAACTCTGCTACATTTCCAACTTTAATTCAGTTACACTTCAATGTAAAATCTCCACTGTTTAGTCCATACTACTTATTGCTATGAACACCTGATGATGGCCATAAACTACACAGCCAAACTGCATGTCAAGGATCAGAGTTAGGTTCTGCAAGTGTTTTTTTGCTGGCATTTTCTTACCCTCTAGATGCAAAGTGAGCATCACGCAGAAGACCTGAAGTGTTTATTAAAGAGGCAGTGTGAATAGATCACTATGTAAAATAGCAGGCAGCGTAAGTGTGACTTCAGACAGAGGTAAAAAACATGTTTGAGCTTCTGAGAAGTTACTGGAGATCTCAAGGATTTACACAAAAAAAAATTACAAAGAACACCCTTCTAATACTATAGATTTAAAAAGACCTCCACCAATTCTTATAATATGAACCAGATCTAAAGCTGTCTACATGCTTTTAGTTACTATCTCATGAACAGACTGGCAAGAAAATTCAAGAGGCACAGTTCTTTGCATTGTTATCCATGAAGAAAGTTCATGTTTTATTTCATCTTATCCAAGGATCATTCTGTGCAAACTCGCAGAAACAGAGCCAAACAATGGAAAAAATAGGCAAACTGACAGCGCTCAATCTTTCCAAATGGAAAGCTTCCCATTTTTACACTAATGGCAGAGGTGGGCTACGCTACAGCTCTCCTCTTGCCATACGTAGGACCTAACTGCACATGATCTTCTATTTTCCAGCAGTATCAGAACGGGAAATCACTATCTGTGCTTCTTAGCATACACAATAACCCTACCTGGATCAGAAGAGCCCTAGGGAAGGGACTGGGAGCTGGCTACCATCATTACTTTGTCCGTTTCCTCCGGAGGACAGACTGCTGTCCAAAACAGGCTACAGGCTGGGTGAGTTTCCTTGGGGGTTCTGTGGGGCCCACAGAGGTAGCCATCCAAAAAACTACATGCAACAGCAGAGTGAGGGCCAATCAGGTACTCCCTGGGCCTGAGAGTTAGAGATCATAACTGTGCTTACGATCAGCAAACCAACATCAGAAGTTTCTTGCATCCCTGCCTGCAGACAGCTTAGTGGCTCTTTCAGTTTGGAAAGAGCCTGCTCTGAACAGGAGCTCTTCAGACCCGAGGCATGCAACTCCAGGCTCCATTCACCCGCAGTTCCATATCCCTTTGCTGCATTCAAACCTGTGCTTATTAGCATCAATGATACCTAAAGGCAACAGAAATATAAGATTAAGTACACAGAGAGAAGCTCTGTAGCACCTTGCAATGCAGAGGCCTGCAGAAGGCAGCTTTTGTGCTGAGAGTACCACACATTTTTTCCTTGGCACCAAGGAATATTTTTGTGGAGTTAAATGCTCTACCAGTTACATAATTCTAAGTGCTTAAGAAACTTCCATTTGCTTAATTTTAAGCTTTCTGGGAAGTAAATACAATACCAAACTTTTAAACATGGTGCTCATTCTTGCCATCAGTTATCCCGAAGTAAGTTCCATATCGATTTCCTGCTCTGAAAAAGAATTCTTCCCACATATTGCAAATTGCTTTGAAATGAAAACAAATCACTTGGAAGAAGCTGAGATCCAACAATACAGAACTCTAAACAGCACACGGTTCATGAGTTACAAAAGACAAGGAAAACAATGCCTTAACAAGTATTTAGCCCCCAAATTACTTGAGAAAACTAATCATAATGCTTGGAGTTTTTCCCCCCTCCAACTTACGTGTCAAGACTTGCTCCTTCAAGCAGGAAAAATACCTTATGAAATAAATTGCCTTATGAACTATCAAATAGCAACTCTAACAATGCAGTTAATTATTCTTGTTTCCTTTCATGTTAGGTCTATTCATTTTTATCTACCCAGCCTAAATCACCTCTGGAGGAGCTTTTAATATTGACTCTTGCTCTACATTAAACATGCTTCTTGACACAGCATACTTGGTCAAACCATGCTTCTGGGCAGCGTTCTGTGTTTAATAATGAAGTTTCTATTTGTATAATTTTCACCTGCACCCTTCCTGAAAGGTTGTCTCCCAGCAAAGGAATACCATTCAGCTATAAAAAATGATAAGAATTTCATTTTTAAAAACACTCAAAAGCTGTGATGCTAAGGTGCAATTGCACCAAACACACACAGCTTTGAGTAAGCCATGAAGAAACTCTTTCTCATAGTTCTGCAAGTATCCCAAAAACATTGCTTGAGAAAAGCATTGGGCAGAGCTTTATCAATCTCCAGGCTCTGAAGGCCCAGGCAGCAAATCAAGACACTGGACTTCAACGCAGAGAGACTCAGGTCAACTGAGACGGTGAAAGTTTCACCATGCACAACCCTCAGCTACTGAAATCTATCCCAGCTAGCATCTATCATCACCAGATTACAGCTTAGTAACCTTTGTTGTGGTGGTCCCGTATCAGCTGCCAAAATTAAAGCTGAAGAAGCTCTCCTGCCATGTAGCTATGACACACCCCCACCCCCCCCCAGCTGAACAGAAGATGCCTATGGCATAAAGGTGGCATCGATGAACTGCTCACATGCAGTTCTGCTGATTACAGCACAATCTGGTTCTCCACTGCTCAGGCACTGCCTGCAAAGCCAGAAAAACGCATTCCCATTATTTCCAGGGCAATTCAGAACTACCACATAGCCCAGTGGAGTCTGATCTAAAGACCTGTTTCATCATATCATGTCCTTCCCAGCTGACCTAAGAAGCAACTGGCACTATCTATGACCTGGGACATGAAGCATTTCATTCTGAGAAAAATCTTACCCTTGTCACTCAAAAAACCCTCAACAACTGAATCAGCTGTGAGCAAATCAACATCTTGGGCACACGAGGTCTACCCACCTTTCACCCTTAAACAAACTCTGAATGAGACAGGGGCCAAAAATCAGGTTCACCTATTGCAATCAAATACCTGTAGCCCAACACAATTGATTCTGCCAGAAACTTTAGTTGAACTGGCAATTTCTTGCTGACAGCAGCTGAGGGACAGACACTTACTCTTATCACTGGACCTCTGAGGAGGACATAATGTCACGGACCCCGAGCTACTTTTGCCTTGCTGGCAAGGAACGAGAGGTAGCCAGTGCATGGAATAGCTTAACTCCTTCCCTGAGGGTGCTGGATCTGGAACTTAAGCAAAGGGTTGCCCAGAACATTATTCCCGGTCATACTGCATAGCTACATAAAGTCACTAGATAAGGCAAAGGTTGATACAACCTCCACTGCAGATGTGCACCTTCAGCTGATCGTATCACAGGGGCTTGCGGCTCGGGACTGCTCCTGGCCTTTGCCGACAGAAGCTGCTCTTCACAAAGCAGTGGCTTCTGAAGGCTGCTGCCCTTTCCATCTAGCTGGGAGGTCCTAAACTATGAAGTACTGCAGCAGATCTGAGCACGCTATATTAGCTGACAAAATATGCTTAGATGCTGTGCTTGGATTTTTAAGAAACCCCCGACTTTGTTATAGCCAGCACTAAGGTATTGATAACCTACCATTTAAACAAATATTCAGAGGGGATGTGTTTTCTGCTTCAATTTATCAAATGCTAGAGTTACAGGATTAGCAACTGAAACCAGAATCTGTTGAAATGTTGAACCAGCTTTTAACAGCAGTAGCTCCTGTCAAGCAGGTGCAAAGGGAGCACTTTCCTCATTTCAGTTTATTCAGCTAGTTCAACAGCCCAGAGAGAAAGGTCATAGTTCTCCAAGAATAAACTAGGTGCCAAAAGCTGATGTTACCAGCTCCAAGAGCACCATGAGCACAAATCAAGTGTTCGTATTCCCAATCAACCATCACTAACACTTTCTTTATTAAGGTCACATTAAACACAGGTTGTCCTCAAAATATTTTTACTTGAGCTTAACTAGAAGCCTTCGTACTTTCCCTCCAGTTCCTACCCTCAAACCTCACCTCAAGCTGAAGAAAATTCCCAAAGTCTCATCGCCACAAAGTTTAAAAAAGCTGCCTCTTGAAATTGCGTATTTCTAATCTGAGGAAACTAAAAATACAAACCAAGATGTAGCCAGGTTATTTCATCAAGCCAAGCAACCTGAAAAATAAATCAGATTCCAATCTGAACTAGTGCTCACCTTGCATATGTTATGAATATATCACATAAGTCACCCCACCGAATCAAGCTTAGGGTATTATTCTTATCTCTAAACAATTCAGTAAGCCAAGTCTAACACATCTAAAGGCTTGCCTGAAGCCCAATACAAAGAAAGCCAAGAACATCACTTTTCAGGACAACAGGACTCCTTCTCCTTAGGGACAGAATGAAGGTCTACAACACTTTTTCTGGTGGCTGAGAATTTAGGATGCACAACCAAAAATTAAATGCTGCCAAAACAAAAAGAAAATCCCCACCATGCACAGCTCCTGATGGAGGAAAGACGAGACAGAAATGACGCATGACAGACATCAGCCATGCTGCTTGAAGGGAATCCCTCTGCTGTGGAAGGGTGAAGGCATCATGAAACCCTAGTCTCCCACTCTCAAAATAAGTATCAGAATTTAGAAGAAAGACACAACAGTTCAAAGACACCAAATAAGAAAAAGATTTCACATTCATAACACTGAGGTAAGGCAGCTGGCAACTTTGCCTAAATCTACACCTGCTAACACACATCCCTGGATTATTTCACAGGCTGCTTCAGCTTCTTTCCAGGAACAATTACAAACATACAGTCCAGAGAGCACCTCAACCCAAAAATGTTTTGACCCATTGTGATCTCTTTGAAAAGATGGATGAGTAATGCAAGTGCAGGAAGAGGTTGCCAAACCATTCGGATGTCAAAATGACCCAGTTACCAACCCAAGACTAGAGTGACTTCCTGAATAAGTAATAATGGAGGTGAGTCTAAGAATATACCTATCACACCTACATGAGTAAGCCGGCCAACTCATTACAAAAGGCAAGCCTTGTGCCAAAGCCTTCCCCTCCTTCAAAACAATGAAGCCAAATCAAATGTGACTCAAATTTATTATTCCCCATGCTACAGGTTATTTTGATTTTGTGGAACTAAGCTCTTACACCTTGACACAGAGAGGCCAAGAGGCACCCTTTGGTGCATGTTAGCCAAGCAAAGACATCATCCAAAACTTTTTTCAGTTTGACAGAAGCCAAAGAACATGAAATGGGAGACACAGGAGCCACTACCAGAACGATAACTCCTGGGAGAAGTGACCTGAAGGGGCCAATATTTTGCCAGAGACCAAGCGGACATCAAGTGCAAAGGGGCATGCCCAATGCAACTTATCTTCTGCATGCACCAAGGTTTTTTAATTGCTTCTTTTAAGAAAAATGTGCAATTCCTCCTCCAGTTGTTTTGAGAATTCAAGTCTGCTCCCTTCAGTTCCTTTCTGGGACAGCAGTGGCAGATTTCTTGCTTACTGTATTTACAGGAGGGGAAATAACAACCACAGAAGTTTTTTTGATTAACAAGAAGGTTGAGAGAGGAATTGAAAGCATTTATCTGCCTTCACCAATTATGTGTTGCCGTAGCCCTGTGAAGGCTGGCCCTCTAAAAGTCTGGAGAGGAAGAAAAGGAATACAGGGAGGGGAGAAATAATCATGAAAAACAGTCCTGAAGCACCATGAAGTTTTGAGGGAAACAGCGTCCTTATCCCAAATTAAGTCACCTTCCAGAGGATGCTCCCAAACGAAGCGATCCAGGGAAGGTGGGCAAGCCCCTCACTTTGCAATATACACAGAACAGAGCCAGAGGGACAACGGGGGGGTGCGGAGGGGAAGAATGTGCCCCCCGCCAGGCGGTACCTGCCCTTCCCTGGGCTTAAAACGGGGCAACAACAGAAGGGAGGCGGCTGCGGCGTGGCCCCCTCTGCCCAGAGCGTATCCCCAGGGAGAGGGCAGGGGAGGCCCGG
>NW_009258908.1:76454-91556 GCF_000687185.1 Egretta garzetta
TGCGCGGGGGTCGCGGGTGGGTACAGTGGGGCTCGGCCGACCCACGCCGCTGCCCCGGCAGACGCACACAGTCATAAAAGAGGCGTTTCTGTACACAGGATGGTTTCTGAGGAGCGACCTGGTGTCACCCAGGGTCCCCTGAAAATCCCCCGAGCTGGAGTGGGAGAGGAATGAGCGGTTACCCCCCGCCCTCCCCCACGGGTGTTACTTTCACGGGGCTCCACGGAGGTGCGAGGTGCTACAGGCAGCGAGCGCAGTTTCAGTCCTTCCTCCCATTCCCCCGTCCAGCTGAGGGAGAAAAATGTTTACAGAGGTGGCCCGGGACATCGGCCTGCGGAGGCGAGGAAGCACCCGTGCCCCAGCACGCCCTTCACGAACGACGTGAGTGCTATTCGTTATAAAAATAATTAAAGAAAAATAACAAAGAAGGAGGATAAAGAGCGTAGCACAGCCCCAGATGGTGCAAATCTGGGTTGTGCTTCTGGAAACGTGAATGCACGCACCCGCCTGTCAGTCGGCCTACGGGACCACCCAGCCACTCGACGTACAGTATCAGTAGTGCAATACCCAGCATGGACGTGCTTGCGAGCTGGACGCCTTATCTCAGCCAGGAGAGGAGAAATGACAAGGGTGTAACAGCCCTGACAGAGAAAAGCTGACGCGTATTCTGGGAATTAAAGAATTAACGTGGTTCTAACAGGAATAATTTAAATAACTAATAGGCTGTGATGAGTTCTAAACGATTGTAATGTCTCCCCCAGAACGTCAGAGTTATTTGAAGGAAACCTCTGCTGCCTGTGGACTTGCGGCCAAATAAAAATTGGGGATGAATAGGAGTGAAAATCATGTCACGCCTTAATGTAAATCTGTGGCATTGGATTACATGGAGTCCGGGGATGAAATGCTAAAAGACCCTGAGATGCCGCTGTATAGAGAGGGATTGTGGAATGTTTACTTTAGAGATTAATTAAACGAACAAAATGGTCAAAGACAGCGAGAACAAGGAGAGAGTCAACAGGGACTGTCCAGAAAGTAGGAGCCAATAACAGGGAATACTTATTTCATTAGGCTGTGGGACTCACTGCTGAGGGATCTTACTCCATCCAACAACTCAGCAGTGTTCAGAGAGGCAGGACATTTATTTGGACAGTAACAAAGAGTACCACCACCATTACCACGTAGAAAGGAATGGGATTCATTGGACACCTCGTGCCTGAGATATCTTAACCCATTTCTGCTTGGCCTTTTCTTTCATCCTTCTGCACGTGGCAGGGTTTTGTCCACCTCGCAGAGGGTCCTGCACCTTGGACAAACAGGTTGGATGATGATGAGGATGGAGCCAGACTCTTCTCAGTGGTGTCCAACAACAGGACAAGTGACAATGGGCACAAACTGAAGCATAAGAGGTTTCAGTTGAATACGAGGAAGAACTTCTTTACCTTGAGGGTGACAGAGCACTGGAACAGGCTGCCCAGGGGGGTTGTGGAGTCTCCTTCTTTGGAGATATTCTAAACCTGCCTGGACAATGTCCTGTTCAACCTGCTCTGTGTGAACCTGCTTTAGCAGGGGGGTTGGACTAGATGATCTCCAGAGGTCCCTTCCAACCCTTGCCATTCTGTGATTCTGTGTGTCCCATCATCCCTACATCCTTAAATAGCTTTGACTCTCTCCCTTGCTTCCATCACCATGCACCTCTTTCCTATCCCAAGGGCAGCTGTGTGGGCTTGGGTAACCATTAGACCAATCTCCTGCCTTTTCCAGAGCCATGGACTTTCCCAAAGGCACGGGACCGATGGCAGGGGCTTCTGACATTGGTTGGGGATTGAATGGCTGGGGCAGCCTGTGCTGCAGATGGACCTTGAAGCCTCTGCCTGGCACTTGGCAGCCACCGCTCTTTCTCCAGACCCTCGCCCAGGGAGGAGGGCAGGAGGCAGACGGTGTTCCCCAAGCAACAGCTGTCACCGGGACAAATTTGCTGTCAGCCTGGCGGCAAGCATGGCATCCTCCTTGTCGCTGCAATTGCTCCACTTGCCTCTTGGCTTGCCTCTTGGGCTGTCCCCAAGGAGGCCACCCAGCACCTCCTCCAAAGATGTTCCAGAACCAGCACTGGTACCTGGTCCAGGTCTTGTGACTGCTTCCAGGCAGTACTCAGCTGGACTCGATGGTCCTAAAGGTCTTTTCCAACCTAAATGATTCTATGACTCTAAATACTCCAGCTTGACGTGTCAGGGGCACGGGCCCTTGCAAAGTCCCACCTCACCCTGGAAACTGTCCCTGCAGAGACTGGCATGGGTTTTCTCATGGGCTGGGATGAGCTCTCATTCACTGCCATGGGGGTAATCTGGAGGAACATCCCTCATCCATCCCCAACTTGCCCGGCTATGCTGTGAGAAAGTGTGTGTTCCTGTACATGCAGGCACAGGTCAGCCAATGTTGCCCACTCCTTACCATCCTGGAAAGACCTCAGATTTACAGAAGGCTGCTTAATTCTGCTCTCACATCCTCAGCTTGGGGCTGGAACGCTGGATCACAAACCCTTGCATGACCAAAACGTTGTTTATTGGAGTAGCTCCTCAGCAGCCGGACTGTACCATACTGAGTGTGTTTTCTGGTGGGAGCACAGACCTGTGTTCTTCTTATTTATGTCTTGGGTTGATGGACATAACGTTTCATCAGTTCGGATCCAGCTGACTGGCAGGACATATGGGTGGGAGCTAAGCTCTGGCTTTGGTGCCAGGCTTCCTGGGCGGGCAGGTACTTCCACCACTACTGGGTTTGGCCACCATTCTCAGTACCTCAGCATCTGAGCCACATCTGGGAGGGTACCAGACACGATACTTTCATCAGTGGTTCCTCTGGGAGAGAGAAAGCGCTTCACTTTTGCCCACCACGTCCCACATGGTCCCGAGATGGGGGTCAACAATGAGTCTTTGGCTTCATCCCAGTCCTTCCCAGTCCCAAGAGCCCAGTCCCAGCTGCCCATGCTTCATTATTGCTCCCTGCTCCGCAAACCCTATCAGCCCCATTCACACCTCCATCCCCACCTCTCAAATGCCCAGGTTTAATGTCATGGCCACCATCATTCCCAAATGCCCCAGCCCCAGTGCCCACTTCCAGCTGCCCCTCCACGCACCCCATTTTCATTGCTAATGAATCTAATAATGCATCTGACCCAGACGGCCACGCTGTGACCTTTCTTGTTGATGCCAGCCAGCAAGAACCTGCCTGCTCTGCTCCGCTCTGTTAACATGGCATCCCATCTCACCACTGGAGCACAGCTCTGCTCAGGGTAGGAGCAAAATGTTGGGTTGATGCAATGGACAGGAGCTGAGCGCTTTTGGCATTGTGCCGCCCCTGCCTCTTTGGAAATCAGAACGCCTTTCCTTGCAGCCAGCCTCCAGCACAGGTTTTGTCTGAACCAGCCTAACACTGGGAGAGGTGGGAGAAACAAAGTTTGGAGCTATGCAGGACTTATCTCCACCTGCTGCTTGTCCTGAATGTTAGCGAAAGAAGTAATCATGCAAGGCAATAAAGAAAGCCCTGGTGTATTCAACAGGGCAGGCTGAAAGTTTTCCATCAGGCCTGCTTTTAGAGAGAATATTGGTCTTTTTTTCCCCCAGTTTTTTTTCCCCCTCTCCTACAAAAACATCCCCTGATCACAGAAAATAGAAACCACTGAAGCAACAGCACACTTTGAAGCCCTTCCGAGGCTCCTGCCTGCATTGCTGCAGCCTGTGCTCCTGGGGAGGCTGAGCTGCACTTCCTGGTGTCCCCTTCCCCTAACCCAGGCTGCCCTGCGGTCTATTTCTGGTTTATTATATGGCATTTCTCCCCCTCTAATCAGCTCCGATACAGTGCAATGAAAGGATGAAGCCTTGTGCTCCTCCTCCGTTAGCTACTTTCCCGTGGATGATCACTGCCTGCCTGCAAGCAGAGCTCTCCGTGGGGTGTGCTCTGCTGCAGACCATATTGTTCCCTCTTCACCTCCTTTTTTTTCTTCACCTGAAGGTATCGGTTTGTTCTTCAGGCTCAGAGAACAAGACATAGGGTCTGGTGTAGGAACACGTGGTCCCAGGAAGGGGAAGTCTCACCAGGAGAGAAGGCTGCATATGCCATTAACCAAACCCCCAGCAGCAGAACTTGTCACTGTAAACTGGACATCAAGATGCCACCGGCTTATGTAAATCTGAGATGAAAACTTCTCTTCGAGTCCTTTCTGCTTTGTTCTCATCATCTATTTTTAATATTTCTCTTCCTGTTCTCTTTCCTCCTTCCTGTGAGCCGCGTTCATGAAGGATGACAAACTGAGAGTTAACTCCTCTGCTTAGCAACAGCAGAAGCTTTGAAAATGCAAATGCCGTCTCAGTGTCACATTAGAGAGTTACTGCCCCACGAGCTGGCAGAGAGAGGGGACAAGAGGTGGGAAGATGGAGCAGGTCCCACCTACACTACTCTGTTCTTGGGGTGGGATCACCTCACATGATATTCTTTGATGCTTTATCCAATTTCTTTCCTGAGTGGCTCAAAGGATGAGACATCTGCTCCTTCCTCTAGGAAACTGGGCTCTCCTGGGCTAAAAGGCAACACCACCTCCTCTCTTGCTGCCTCCTCCCTGCGCCTCTGCTCTGGCGAGGCATCAGCAGGGATCCTGGGGACTCTGGGCTGGACTTTAACACTGTCTCTCACCCCTGGCACATCAGATGGATGCTCCTGTGATGGAGAGGGTCAGGCAGCGGGTAGGAGCCCTGCTCAGCTCTGCTACAAACTGCTTACAGTTGTCCCCCTCCAAGCCCCTTGTAACTCAAAGCACCGACAGCTATTCCTGGGGCTGTACTGACGTAGAGCAGGGCATCTGGAGATCCACCTCATCACCCTCCTGCCCCAAGGCAGTATCAGCTTGTCCTAAACAGGTCAAGACGTATTCACCCAACCACTTTTTTGTCCCTCATACCGCCCAAAGTGGAGATTGGCTTGCTCCTAGGTCTCTGGGCTCAGTTCACCTCCCTATTAGAGAGCTGTTAGGTCTCCCCCAGCCTGAATCTCATCCCCTTTCTTCTCGTCCAGACCACTGCAGGGATATAAAAAATAAAGAGAGGGGCCAGGATTATTTCCTCTATTTCCTTCCTGGAGTGCCATTGCCCAGGCTGGATGAAAATCTCCAGCCAAGGCCATACCAGTGTTTGCAGCACACCATTCCCACCACAGCAGCACACGCTGCCCGTGGGCCGAGGGGAAACACCACCTGGGGCTTTGCAGGCTGGTGTCTCAGCCCTAGAGGAACCAGCAACAGAGGAATCTGGGGTTACTTCTTTTATTTACATATATACCTCGGTCCCAGACCAGAAGGCAGACAAGCACCATGGTGATGGATCTCAGCCCAGGCGCTAATGCCCTGTTTCCAAGGAAAGATTTCCCCCAGAAAGCTCCCCGAGCATTTAATGAGGGAAATCAAAGTGCAGTTCTCAGCTCTGCTGCCCAAGTGAGCAAGGCAGCAATAATCCACGGGCTGATCCTCACCTCCCAAAAAACAGGATGGGCATACAAGAGTCCTCGCCTTCACATTGGCACCTCTATAGGTTCCTGTATTTGCAGAGCAGAGTGTCCAAGTACTCAAGGGAATCTTTGAGGATAAAGGTCTGTCCAAAATTCACCTCTTGGCTCTCACCTAAAAATGGGGCAAGGCGATTCTCAGGCAGAACTCGTCACAGGGATGAAAAGATGCTTTTGAGCCTCTGTTGGCAGCATCTGGGTTAACGGGAGCATCAAAGTAGCCACCAGCAGAGAAATGCAAAGTTTGGAAGATTCAGAACAAAGCAGGAAAAAAAAGAAGAGAAAAAAAAAAAATCTTTAGTGGGCTTTTTAACCTTATTTTGATTTGCCCTTTTTCCTGCGTGTTTAAATTTGAATGGAATAAAGTTGTCTTTTTTTTTCTTCCTTTCTACTCGAGTTTGCTCTTTTAAAATGGATGGAGTCCATCACATGGCTTTGATAAAAGAGTGCCATCGAAATGCCTGCTGGTGCTTTCATTCAGCTGATGAATAAATTATAAGCGCATTACAATGCTATTTCAGCTGTGATTCCAGGGCCTGGGGAGGGTGATGGCTGTGACCTTATGCCTGTCAGACAGTGGTTTGCATTTCCAAAGAGTTTGTGTAACCGACTGTTCAGGTCATCTTACACCTTCTGTTCTGGGCTCAGTGTGCAGAAATATCTGAGCCTGTTCAACCTGCCAGCTACAGGGACAGTCCTGCCGCTGCACACAGCAGCGGTGGTACATGCTGTGGTCCTCAGAGGCTCCTGATTTCTGTTGAAGCATGAAGTGGCCGTTGCCACCCTCCAAAGCGGTGATCTGGGGGACATAATGCTTTATTGATAGAGATGTAACTGAGATACCCATATGGTTCGGTCCCAGCAATACTTTCTGCGTTGGGGGCTGGTGTCTTAGGTTATGCTTGCTGCACAAGGCATCCCCGTCTCGAGCATTATGGTGTGGCCGAGATGGTGCATCCATCAGCATCCCTGGTACGAGCTGGCATGGGATCCTGGGTGTGCTCTGGGAGAGGCACCAGCCTAAGCCAATGTCCCCAGTGCTTCACCTCCACCTCTGCTGCTGTGCCAGCTCTGCAGAACTGCCCTTCCCTTGAGAGCAGGTGACTGTCAGGCAGGGGGTCCCGGCTGTCCCCATTCCTGGGAATGAGCTGTCTGGGTTAGGCAGGCACTGGCAGCAGGGAGAAGGGAGCTGCAGCCCACGGAGCAGCTGCCCGGTGGACTCCCAAGGGACTCCATCAGATCCTGGTTTTATCTTCAGATCAGCCGGCTCCTTGTCTTTGGGCAGAAGCCACGGTGAGCAGGGACAGCGTTTTGCAGAAGGTGAGTGAGGGGAAGGAGGAAGCTCTTCTGGGTCTCGCATTGCTCCTGGCTCAGGGACTGGGTGCACATCAACACCATGTTCGGTGCTGGGCTGAGACCTTTCACTTCCAGCGCACTGTCAGCTGCTATCAGCAGAGCTAATGAGCACTCTCACTGCTGTGGTCTCGTGGGCTGGTCTCCAGCAGGGATGCAGCCATCTTCTGCCAGTGGCTCCATTAAAATGCATGGCCAGCTAGGCTTAGCTGAAGATGCACAGCTCAGGCCCTGCCCAGGGCCTTGAAAACTGACCACAAAGAAGAGCTTACATTAGGAAACAGAGAGAGGGTCAAGTGAGTTGGGCTGGACCTTGTTTTGCCAAGGCTTTTCATGACCTTTCCCACAACAAATATGAAGAGATTCAGAGGAAGGGAGGACTGCAGTGTAAGCACCAAGCCCCAGGCACAGGCAAGAGGCTTGGGTGGCTAAAGGCATAGACTGCCTTGGGTGAGAAGGTCCAGAAAGGTGTTTGGGCAGGAGATGTTCTCTCAGAGCCTCCACCTCCAGCTTCCTAAAAATGAGATGTTCCTCTGCAAAAATGCTTGCAGGGCTCATGTGATAGACATGATGTCTCACTTCTCTGTATGCCCAGGTAGGCTGTGAGCTCTGGAAAACACACTGTGGTGGGCGTGCGGCCCTGCTTGGCAGCATTGGGCTGGATAGAGGGGAAGACCATTGCACCAGCCCTGCAAACTGCTCCGTGTGCCTGAGCATGGCGAGGAGGACGCTAAACTTTCCTGCAGGAGCCTGAATCACCAGAAGGTTAATTAATGCAAATTTCCAGACAGGCAAACAAGTCTGGAGAAGCCTCACTGCCTGGCCCGAATGCACTGAGCAGTGCAGTCATCTGCACCCTGGGGCTTGCCGTCCTGTGGAAATTTAGGAAAAGTTTCTAAGGGATCTGGGAAAAAACAACCATAAAACCACTAGTCTGATCTCACAAGGCTGAAACCCTCCAGTGTTGTCCATGTGGGAGCGCAGTGCTCTTGCACCCTCCTGGAGAAGGGAGGCCCATGGAGGGATGGGCGCCTCAATGCCAGCCTGCAGGGATGAGGGCTCAGGAGGCAGTGGCTGGAGGTTGAACATCAGCCCCTCAGCCCCACCAGCTCCCCTGCACCCATGTTCCCTCCAGCCACCCCTTGCTTGTCCTCCTTGCTCCACTGGCACCCAGTTGCAGGCCTTGGGGCAACCCCAGTATGTCTGATCCCAGTTTTTGTGGCCATGGCTGGAGGGCTCAGCCCTGCAAGAGGGTCCCTGGGAGAGCTGTGGACGAGGCAGAGGGCGGCTGTGCCCCGTAGGTGCTGTGTCTCAGTGCTTTGCTGTGCCATCATCTCAGTCACCATCTACAGCTTCCCACAGGGCCAGGTAAGTCTCCTCCAGACTTCTTTACCTGCCTGGGAGTTTTCCATTAATCACCCGCATGCCCTGCCATCCTGCAGGAAACCCCTTGGCCATACCAACATGAAGGTCTCAATGCATGGTGTGTTTGGCACATCCCACATCCTTGTGCCATCTAGCACATCTCAGCATCCTCTGCCTGGCCTGTAGGGTGGGTTATTCCTCTTCTCTGAACCTTTGGCTGTTGATACAAGGGCTGGCAGAGCACAAAGGGAGCCAGTGATGGGCTGCATGCTTGCATCTGGCTGTGCATCAGAGCCAGTCCCCTCTGCAGGAGCATCCCGATTTTAAAGGTGGAGAAGGCTCTGATGCTGCCCAAACTATCAGCTGTGGATTTTCTCTCAAATTGGTTTGGTTTTGCTTTGCATGGACATCCTGAGGGTCTGGAAGAGCAGGAGAGAAGGAGTTTAAGAGCCAAACCAAGCATCCGGACCCTCATTTCCAATTTAATTGCTTTAAATTAAAATGTTCTTGTGCCTGTCTGTGGTACGGGGTGGGAAATGGGTGGGAGAGGGCGACGTATTCACTGGCAGTGCAGGGGAGGTGTTCAGCTGGGTGAACTGGCTGCAGCCTGGTCCTGCCTGGTCTGCACATTCGGTACCTCTGAGGCGATCAAAGGACCCTTCCTTGCTCTCACCTGGGGAAGAAAAAAAAGCTGAATGTACTTGCCAGCTGGTGGGAAGGACCAAAAAAGGCAAGTTTTAGCTATCTCCCTCTTCTTGCTGCCCCTCTGGTGTGAGAGGGAAGTGAGTGGGGCAAAGCAGGGAAGCCCCATGGAGTGGAGGCCTGAAAGCATCTCCCTCGACAGGGAAAACATGCGGAGCAGGAGCTGCAAAATGGGAACTGCAGGAAGCAGCGAGCTCCTTACAGGAGGCAAATCCTTCCCTTTGCAAAGAAGAAGTCAAAATACTGTGAAGGCCACACAACTGGGATAAAAGCTGTTCTCCATCTCAAGCATCCTCTTCTCTCAGTATACATTTTTCATATATTTCTCTCTTTTTTCTTTTTTTTTTTTCTTTAAGTGCAGCATTAGTGAGCATTGCCAGGGCACTCAGATCCTTCCCTTGGCAGCAGAACACGTGCTCAGCTTCAGAAATGCTGTTTTTCCCTAGAGTGAGACATATTTTAATCTACCTGATCACTTATATGCAAAAGAAATTAGAAGGGAGGATTTAGTAACGCCATGCCTAGCTTGTCCTCTAACAGTATAAAGCTGTTCCTGCCAGAGACATCTGCAGTTCAGCTTGACTTGATCACAGGGCATTCTTCTGGTTTTGTTTTCATATATGTTGAAAGTACTGTCCCATTGATCGTGCTGCCCTACCCTCCTTTTTATTTACATTCATCAACATCACGTCTTTCACATATATATGAAATATATCTACATATATGTTTCTCTTACACCTACTTGCTGTCTAAAAATTTGCGAAGGCTGTTGAAGGATTTGCTAAAAGAGCACAGTGAAAATCCCCTGCCATTACTCTTAATATTCTGATGATTAATAAATAATAAAAAACATTCAAGTAATATTTTATCTGGGCTCTCAGAACACAGGACTTGGGAATATATATAACCTGTGACACTCATGGCTGCTCTCATCCCTGGTAGTGTTTTCAAAGGCTTGGCAAAGCAGGAGAAAACAAGAGGCTTCTCACTTATTGACTGTATTTTGTGGGCGTCTGGTTGGCGATATGGCTGGCAGCATTTTATTGACATTGGAGATGGCTCCAGAGCGAGACCTGAGACTTTGAGGCTCTCTGCTGGCACTGACACTGGCTTCACAGGAGACGCTTTGCATGCAGATGGAGTGATGGTGACACTCTGCAAAGCCTGTGGTGTGAAGATGGTATTCTTTCTGTTCAGTGGATGCACAGTAGCAATGGAGAGCTTGAAGACTTGGAGGCTGTTTTGGGGGCAATAAACTTGTCTCATTTACAGACACAGATGTGAGAGCAGCCCGAAAGATGGAAAGGTGTTGCCATCCACTGGGACAGCTCTGAATCCAGCTCCTACTGGTGATTTCACAGTCCAGTTCTCAGGGTATCTTGGTCATGAAGACCATGAAGATATTGCACATGCCGTGCCCTCCTCACCACTTCAGAGCCTGACCCTGCAGCTGGGTTTGGGCCAGCTGAGCTGGGCTGAGCCTGCTCAGGGTATGTATTAATTGCTTTGTGTATTTTACTTTCTGTTCTTGTTTTCCTGCATCACAGGAATGAAAAAGAAGATTCGGAAATTCTCACTGCCAGGTCATGGGCTGGTTTCCCTCTTTCCTTGCCTTATCTCATGGCCTTCAGGCTCAGTTTCTCAGTTCAAGAGCCGGTATCTGGTGCTCTATCAAGGTGCTGCACTGAGCGATTCCCCCACCATTGCCCTATCTCCAGGAACCTGCCTGCACAGGTCCTGCTGGGTGCTATCTCCTCTCCCCACCTGCTGGGTGCCACATGTTGCCCCCGGACGCCAGGCCTCCAGGAGATGCTTTGCACAGCACAGCAGCGAGATCTTGCGGCAGGTTCATGCAGGTAGGTAACAAACTTGTCATTACTGATGCCATGTTTCAGTGCTGGCTGCTTCTGTATTCTTAAATATAGTAATGGCCCCCAGTGGCCCATCTAGCTGTGCACCTCTCTTCATGGAAGTTCGCCTTTGGAAAGGCCTAAAGACAAGTGATACTTCCACAGAGTATTTCCTCGACGTCCAACATTTTTTTGTGATTCAGACTCCCTGACTCAGAGGTGTCCCTGTATGCAATAGTCTTCAGTAGATTTTTCTCCCATGAATTTGTTTATTTATTTTTGAAGCCACGTAAATTTTAAGCATTTGCAACATCCTGTGGCAAACAGCTGCCCAATCTAATGACCTGTTTGGGTGCAGAATCATTTCCTTTGGTTTGTTTTGATCCTGCCAGCTGCTAGGTTTTTTGATGCCCTCATCCTCACAGTGGAGAAGACAACGAGTGGTCCTTTTCTATCCAACCACACTCTGCTGCTTGTAATTTTACAGGCTCTACTATAACCTTTCCTGTGGATGTCTTCTGGGGACAGAAGAGTCTCAGCCTGAACATCTGTTCCTCCTATGGACACAAAGACCTTATGGTCTTATGACCATCTGAAAATTATTTCCCTTTTGTCTCCATCCCTTTTGTAATGAGCACCGTGAGTCTTGGATCCACCACCCCAGATTGGTTAAAAGACGAATCAAAGGAAGACAACCCAAACCACAATGTCCAACATCTCCCAGGCGACTTCAAATTGTCCCATGCCCGTATTTTCCCCACTGGGTGCTGCTGCTGTCCTCACCCAGGCTGCCAGAGCTGCTGCCTCGGGGATACGCAGCTTTGTGTTTCCTCCTACACTAGGCATAGGGGAGGCAAAGGAACTCCAAATGACAGCAGAGTTCTTCATCTCCCACCTAAAATTTGGGTGCAATAGCCAGCCCATTGCAGGACAGAGGCTCGTCACCTGTGAGGCAAAGAAGCCTTCTACTCGTGACTTGGTAAGTCACAGCAGGGCAGGACGGGGTATCCGAGTGAGAGCATCCAGATGGGAGTTTCAAGCGTGCCTGTCACCCCTGGGTCTGGGCATTTGGGATTTTTGGATCCACCTGGATGTTAGACAGCACAAAGCCCTCAGCTCCCTGGCAACCTTCAGCACCTTCAGAAGGCAGCTGGCCTCACCCCATGTTCCCCTGGCTCATCTCAAGGCATGCGTCTAAGCAAGTGCAGGTGACTCCTACCCTTTGAGGTCAAACCAGGCTGAAGGGCAGCAGAGCAGATTTGCCCAGATTCCCCAAAGCTGGTGCCCTGTTTTTGTTTTGGTGGAAGGACGTTTATGGAGACCTCAAAGCTGTCTCCCCTGGTGGGGAAGCCGTCTCTGACCTCAGCAGATATCAGCTCTGGCTCAGAGAGCAGCCTTGCAGGGGCTATAGGGGCTGGGGAAGAGAGGTTCATCCCAGCCCAAAGCCAGGGTGCTCCTCGCTGTGCTTCCAGCCCCAAAGTGCCCCATGGGGTGAGGCCATGCACTTGGGCCTCATCTCTGTGGAGAAGGCGGCCCAGGAGAACATCCTCAACACCCACAGGGTAAGACTTTTGTAAGATGTTCCTGGAGCGGCAGAGCTTTGAAGCTGGTTTCTGGTAGCACCCTCTTGTGTGGAGTCTCAGGTGGCTAGTAATGTAGTTCAGCACGCCCTGCTATCTTCCTCCCAGTGGAGGAAGACTGGTGTTTTTCCTCCTCCCAGCTGAGCTGGCGAATTCCACAAAACATCTCTGAGGCACCTACATCTGGGGGTGAAGCTGCCCTCGTGGGGTTAACAACCACAAACGAGGAGGGATCTGGCAAAGAGACAGACAACACAGTTGCATAACCTCTGTTTCTGTGGGAAGCGAGTGCAAAATGGCGAACTGTGAGGGAATTCCCTGAATGACCATGTCAGCTCTGACTCAGCTTTCCTACATCCCAGCAAACCCCACCACTGCTCTGCCTCAGTGTCCCCATCAGGTGAACAAGGATGTACCATACCTGTCTTGAAGAGTCATTGGGATAGGGGGACTGGGGCAAATTAAAAAGGGGCCAGATGTGCCTGATGATTTCAATGAATCAAGTCATCGTCATCGTTACCATCACCTCCACTGACGTTTGCCCAGTGCCACGCGGGTTGGCTTTGGCTGAAAGGGAGGGAGGACGGGCACTTGCATTGCCAGGCGGTTTGGCACTCAGAGGTTTAAGCCATGAATAAATAAATGCTGTATTTGCATGTTCCTGGCTCTCTCCACTCCTTCTAGTCTTAGGAGCTGCCCTGGAGACTGAATTCTTGTTTGGGGTGGGGGGTGGGGGAAACAGAGCACTATTCTGCTACAGGGAGATTGCTGAGGGGTGTTTTGGTGGGACAGACAAGGCAAACCAACCATTGCTGATAAAACATGGCACGACTGCAAGGGAAAGGGGGCAGAGCTTTTCCCCTCCTTCAGTGTCTCCAGTGTGATTTTTGGAGGCTGCAGGTTGTTTCTTGCTATCAGAAAAAAAAAAGAAAAAGGTTTCTCCTCCTTGTTGCTATGTGAAAAGCCCACAGCAACAGCTGGGAAATCAGATGAATTCGCTCTCTAGCCTGTCACAGAAAGCAAACAAAAGCGACCAGAAAATAAAAACAAAGGGCACAAAACAATCTATGCAAAAAGCAAATAAGTGATTTATAGAATCATAGAATCATAGAATCATAGAATGTTTTGGGTTGGAAGGGACCCCTAGAGGTCACCCAGTCCAACCCCCCTGCAGGAGCAGGAACACCGCTGACTAGATCAGGCTGCTCAGAGCCCCGTCCAACCTGGCCTTGAATGTTCCCAGGGATAGGGCCTCCACCACCTCTCTGGGCAACCTGTTCCGGTGTTTCACCAATTTAAAAGGAGGCAAAACATTGCTAGCACATTACGAAGCATATCAACTTCCCATTAGTTCTCTTCACATAATTCAGGTTGCCACAGTTTGAGATAAAGCTGCCAGAGCCACTGAATCCGGAGTGTCAAAATCAGTCTCTCCCTCTCTGCCATACCTCTATGTATGGATTGGTTGAGTCCTCTATGAATTTTTGACCTTTTAGGCTTTTTTTTTTTTTGCCTAAGGCAGAGCATTTAACACAACCTCCCAGCACACAACCCACCAAGGAGAGGAGGGCTCCGGCTGTCGTACCATTCCTACCCTTGTAAAGCTCTAGAGCCACCTCTGCTGCTGGTGGGGCGGATGCAAAGTGGCTGCTCCATGCCCATGCAGGCAGGTGAGACTTAATGAACCAAGTGAGACTTAAGGAACCATCATCCATCCAAGCAACAAGTGATGACTGAGGCTTGTTTTAATTAACATGGCATTGCCTGGGTGGTCCCTGAGCACCAGAAGGGACCTTGGCATCCCCCTGACTCCATCCCATGGGCAAGGAGTTGGCAGTGTCTGAGCCAGGAGCTGGGCTCCAGCTCTTTCAGGACTTTTTTTTCTTTCGGTGGCTGCCAGGAACGTGCTGGGTACCTGTCTCAGGCTGGCGATGAAGCCCCTGGAGTTTTGTTCATAGCTTCAGTGGCTGGGAATACCTACTTTACCCTATTTCTTTGCCTTGATGAGGTCTCCCACTTCTTGGCTGTCATGAACATTGCTTGTTAGCTACTCATTTCTGTGATATGGCCATATTTGGGATGGACAGTCAAACATTACAGTAGTGCTTTCTTGTGTCATTACTCTGTGTACCAGATTATTTTTGTCTGAGAGTTGCAAATTACTCTATCATGTGTTAATACTTGAGAATTTGAAGCACTTGAAAGTACTTTAGAAACCAAAGGGAGGAACTATTTAATCCTACAATGAAATGCAGATTCTGCTGGGGTGGGACAGAATGCCTTCTCCCCAGGAGAAGCAAGAAACCCCATCAAATCTGGGTAAAGCTGCTGGGAGAGATTGGCCAGGCAATGGCTTTCCTTGCATGTCTTTCTGCCTCGCTCCACGCTGAGACCAGGTTTTGGGGGACTGGGAAAAAAAATAGCAGTGGCTGTGGCGTGGCCAAGGGTGGTTAGAGATGGATCCAAAGGTCTGGTGGGGAGAGCCCCAGGCAGGAGCTAGCTTTGCCCCTGGGAAGCGTGAGGCATCCATGGGTGTTGCTGAGCCTGGGGACATGCCAAGGTTTTAGCTGGAGATTTAGCTCCCCACAGCTGCCGTGGGACTGGAACATTTCCACAGCAGCAATGTTTGTGGGAAGGCCCCGGGGTGGGATGAGGCAGTGTGGAGGGAGGGCGGACACAGGACAAGCCGGGGGCAACGTGAT
>NW_009258908.1:91665-97663 GCF_000687185.1 Egretta garzetta
GTGTGTGTGTGCGGGTGTGCACTCGTGCACAGTGGTGCGAGCCGCGCGGTCGGGGGCACCAGTGTTGCAGTGGGCTGAGGTTTGGAGGTGCTCAGGGTTTTGAGAGATGCTCCTAGGAAAGGCAGCACCGAGCAGCCCTGTGCCTCCCCACGCTCCAGCTGAGCAGGTTCAAAGGTCCAAGCCCATGGGCAGGAGGCTGCTGGGGTGGGATGTAGCACCCTGTTTGCAACCAGCTTCGGCAGGCTGAAGGCACTTGGGTGCCCTTGAGAAAAAAATGCGGGAACCACGTCTGCAAATTACCAGCAGGCTTTTTGTTTTGCCAAGTGTAAATAGATGGTGGGGTGCAGCAACCCTCTTTTTCTTCTGCAACTCTCCCTTTTTGGGACACCAGTGATCCCCGCCAGTGGTTCGGCACTGCCCTGGCCCTCCTTGCGTCCCATGGGAAAGGACAGCCCTGCTCCACCAGCATGGGTGAACCAAGTGGGGAACAGACGGAAACAAAAATAACCCCACGGGCAGGGGAAAAAACTCAGCCCCAGTGTGTTGGTCCCACCAGTGCTGTTATCCCATGGGAGATATTTCGAGTACCTACTGTCACACTGGCTCATCCCAGTGTGGGGTGGCAGGCTGTGTGCCCACGCGTGATTTCCATTTGCGTGGAATGAAGGGATGGGTTGTGGGTTTTGCCCTCGGGTTGGTGGTCATGGACCTTTGGGATTTGGGGCTTACTGTGTAGGACACAGTGTCAGATATTTGGGTGGGTTGGCTGTCTATGTGACAGTTGTCAGGGGCTTCCTTAGTGTGCTGTAGATGTTTTAAAGGAAGTATGCATGTTATTTTGGGGAGTTTTGCCATTCGTAAGATGCCACTGTTGAATTTTGATGGTGGTGTCTGAATAGCTGTTGTTGATGTGGGATTTCCCCGGGGGTGTCCTGATGCTGGCTTGCTGTCCATCTGCACCTTGTAGGAAAGCAGGAGCTCTGGGATGTCTTGGTGAGGAGATGCCAGTACCGCAGTTTGGGTATATTCACCCTCAGTGCAAACCCGCTTGGGAATGGCTTCACCTGGGCTGGGAAACCCCCGATTCTTGAGGCTGGAGTCAGGGGAAGGATTCCCCTGAGTCAGAGGACTTAACCTGAAATTACAGGCGCTCATTACTTCTGAAGAATCAGGCCCATCCTTTTAAGATCTTTTCATGTAATTATCTTCACACTGTTCAGATGATCTTCTTCACTGATCACAGGTAGTATCCTCTCAGTACTTGTTTTATACTGGGGTTGTTGGTTGACAGCTGGCTGAATATGAGCCAGCAGTGTGCCCAGGTGGCCAAGAGGGCCAACGGCATCCTGGGTGGTATCAGGAATAGTGTGGCCAGCAGGACCAGGGCAGTGATCGTGTCCCTGTCCTGGGCACTGGTGAGGCCACACCTCGAATCCTGTGTTCAGTGTTGGGCCCCTCACTCCAAGAAGGACATTGAGGGGCTGGAGCATGTCCAGAGAAGGGCAACAAAGCTGGAGAGGGGTCTGGAGCCCAAGGCTGATGGGGAGCAGCTGAGGGAGCTGGGGGTGTTCAGCCTGGAGAAGAGGAGGCTGAGGGGAGACCTTATCGCGCCTTACAGGTGCCTGACAGGAGGGGGGAGCTGGGGGGGGTTTGGTTTCTTCTGCCAAGTAACAAGGGATAGGACGAGGGGAAATGGCCTCAACTTGCGCCAAGGGAGGTTTAGATTGGATATTAGGAAAAATTTCTTCATTGCAAGGGTTGTCAAGCTTTGGAATGGGCTGCCCAGGGAAGTGGTGGAGTCCCCATCCCTGGAGGTATTTAAAAGATGGGTAGCTGTGGTGCTTAGGGACATGGTTCAGTGGTGGCCTTGGCAGTGTTAGGGTAACGGTTGGACTCAATGATCTTAGACGTCTTTTCCAACCTCAATGATTCTATGATTCTTCATGCTGCAGATGGGGATGAAATGTGGCTGGAGGTGGGATCCCGGCAGCAGGCAGGTGGAGGGGGCCATGCCGTGGCTCTTTGGGCAAGGTGGGATGGCAGGAGGCACGTGATGCCCATGAGGGCAGGAACAGGGTGTGGAATGCTGTAAAATATTTTTTTTATTAATAGTAGTAATATTAGCATTGTAGGATGGGAAGTAATTAATGACTCACTAGGTGCCAAAATACTTTATTAAATAACCTGTTCTGGGAAAGGCGTCACTGTCCCCGCTCCCCGCTGCAGGGCTGGCCAGGCTGCCTGGCTGCCCCAGGGTGCCACATCCAGGAGCCAACCTGCCCCGATCCCCCCAGGCACCCTGCACTGCCCCCAGTGCCCCCAAGTCCCCAGGATCCCCTGGTTCCAGCAGAGCTGGCAGCTTCTTGCTATGGCCCTGCGTGTGTGAGTGCATGCGTCTGTAGGTGCGTGTATGTAGGTTCATGTCTATGTGCATGTATGTATTTCTATGTGCACATGTATGTTTGTGTATGCGTGCATGCATACGTGTATATGTGCATATGCATGTGTAGGGGGTGTGTGTGCATACGTGTTTATGCATGCATACGTTCACATATATGTGCATGTATATGTGTGTACCTGTGTGCGTGTTTATGTGTGCACGCGTGGGCATGCATGTGCATGTGTGCCTAGAGGTATATGTGTGTGATGGTGTATACACCTATGTGTGTGCATGTGTGCGTGCAGCTGTATGTGCATATGTGTGTGTATGCATATATGTACATATGTACGTGTATCTCTGTGTGTATATGCGTGTGCACATGCCATGTCCTGGAGGCTATGGGGTGAGCAGGTTCACCTGGCAGCGGGGGGACGCAGGGTGCTGGGGGCTGGTAGGAGGCCAGGGAGGCTCCAAGTGCTGCCTTGTTATCCAGCCCCCCAAGGCCAGACCCTGAGCCCCCTTCTGCCACAGCAGTCGGGTGCTACACCCCGTCCCGGGGTTGGCAGGGGCCAAGGGGGGATGCTGAGGGGTTTGCACAATGGGGCACCCCGTGACCTGCCCTGGACCTGCCGTTTATTCCCCAAGTAACTGAGTCCTTCCTCCCAGTTGCTCTCAAGCACTGCAGGGACATGACCTTGGGGCCAGGGGTGACCAAACTGGTTTTCCCAGAGTCATAGAATCATAGAATCATAGAATCATAGAATGTTTTGGGTTGGAAGGGACCACTAGAGGTCATCGAGTCCAACCCCCCTGCAGTCAGCAGGGACACCGCCAACTAGATCAGGTTGCTCAGAGCCCCATCCAACCTGGCCTTGAATGTTTCCAGGGATGGGGCCTCCACTACCTCTCTGGGCAACCTGTTCCAGTGGTTTACCACCCTCATTGTAAAGAATTTTTTCCTTATATCTAGCCTAAACCTACCCCGATTTAGTTTAAAACCATTACCCCTTGTCCTAACGCAGCTGGCCCTACTAAAAAGGTTTTCCCCCTCTTTCCTATAGGCCCCCTTTAGGTACTGAAAGGCCGCAATCAGGTCTCCCCGCAGCCTTCTTTTCTCTAGACTGAACAAGCCCAACTCTCTCAGCCTGTCCTCATAGGAGAGGTGCTCCAGCCCTCGGATCATTTTAGTAGCCCTCTTCTGGACCCGCTCCAACACTTCCATGTCCTTCTTGTGCTGAGGGCTCCAGAGCTGGACGCAGTACTCTAGGTGAGGTCTCACCAGAGCTGAGTAGAGGGGCAGAATTACCTCCCTCGACCTGCTGGCCACGCTCCTCCTGATGCAGCCCAGAGTACGGTTGGCCTTCTGGGCTGCCAGGGCACATTGCCGGCTCATGTCCAGCTTTTTATCCACCAGCACCCCCAAGTCCCTCTCGGCAGGGCTGCTCTCAATCCTTTCTCCCCCCAGGCTGTATTGATACTGGGGGTTACCCCATCCCAGGTGCAGGAAAACAGCTAACCCAAACTGACCAAAGAGCTATTCCATACCATATAACGTCATGCTCGGGGGGAGTTAGTCGGTCGGTCAGTTGCGGGAAGAGTGATTGCAGCTCGGGGAGTGATCGCGGCTCGGGGAGTGATTGCGGGTTGGGACGGGCTGGGCATTGGTCAGTGGGTGGTGAGCAATTGCATTGTACATCACTTGTTTTGTATATTCTGTATATTCCCTTACCATTATTATTATTACTATTGTTATT
This sequence comes from Egretta garzetta, assembly GCF_000687185.1. Lineage (NCBI taxonomy): Eukaryota > Metazoa > Chordata > Aves > Pelecaniformes > Ardeidae > Egretta > Egretta garzetta. The sequence goes on from NW_009258908.1 coordinate 95,800, forward strand.
CTTTTCTCTTATTAAACTGTCTCTATCTCAACCCACGGGTCTTACTTTTTTTTTCCAATTCTCTGCCCCATCCCACTGAGGGAGGGGGGGAGTGAGCGAGTGGCTGCGTGGTGCTTAGTTGCCAGCCAGGTTAAACCAAGACACCCAGACTTCCTAAAAATCCTGCAGAGGGCTGTAATTACCCTCGCCTTAAATCAGAAGGGAGCCCAACACTGCAGGTATGCCCACAACACCTGGAGGTGTCGGGCAGTGAATCACATATCTGGGAGCAGGACAGCACAGCAAGGATGGGGCACGACGCACTGGGAGTAGGGGAGAGGAGTGGAGCTGGAGTTCGGGGATCCTCGTCCTGTCAGGGGAGGGAGGGAAGGGGAAGGAATGGGAGCTCCTCTGACCAAGGAGCTGTTTCTTTTGGGAACATGGAGGATAAATTCCTCCTGAGTTAGGAGCTGACACTGTAATTCGTACTCAGCAGAGTCACTGGGGCTGTGCACAAGAATTACTTGCAAAACCGGACGGGAATTAAACATCTATGCTAACTGTAGGTCAGTTTTGGAGGTGACCTCGGGATGCAAGGGAGTGCAGTGGAGCATGTGCACAAGCGTGGATAGATGAAGTGGGCTCATCTTCCCAACTCAAAGGGCAGGGGTAAGTCTGTGGGACCTGACTCAGGCTGCTGAGATGGAGGAAGAAGTGATTCAGAGGTTACAATGGGCAAAAATCCTCTCCTGGGATGCTCTGAAGAGGGCTGGAGATTTGCTGCTGGTGGCTGAGGTTGAGGGGCTGTGACACAGCGACTGGCAGGAGCTGCAGTGAGCAGTAACAGGGACCAGAAGCCTCATCTTGTGCCTACAGCCGTCACCTGCGTCCCCGCCACAAGCGTTTGCATGCAGGAGGTGGTCCCCAAATACAACAATGGGTCAGCTCGGTTCTTGGGAGACTGCCCTTGGAAAGCAGGAGCCCCCCTGCAGGAGTACCGGTCCCCTGGTTGACACAAGACCCCACTTTCAGCAGGTTTTCCTGCATGGAAGTTGTTAAATACTGGGGATGTGAAGCTTGCGGGGGCTCTTGGCAATGACGCTAGTGACCATGCCCAGCATGGCAGCAGGTCAGGCAACAGACAGGATGATGCCAGCCTTTTTTGGGGAATGGAAATGATGCCTGTCCCCAGGCAGGAGCTTGGCGCCAGGATTTCCCAAGCAGAGATGCTGCACAGCAGCAGCGTGCAGAAGTGAGCTCTGCCAGGGGACAGCTGGGCAGCCGCGGGCGGTAGCGGACATGGCATTGCTCTGCTTTCCCTGGCAGAGGTAAGGGTGAGAGCCTGCCTCGCTCCGTTGCAAGAAAGATGCAGCAAAGACCTGCAGGGCAGACAGAAAATCAGCTGCAAACATCCTCTGAATACCCAGCTTGGGTTTCTTCCCTCCAACATCCAACCTGCTTGTTTTTCACCAAACCTGCTCATGTTTCCTGCAAGCACAGCCCACGAGCAGAATGGGCTGGTTTGGCTTAGTGGTCCTGTGTTGGGGACAGAGCTCAGCTGAATTCACCGAGGAGTTCTCTGAATACCTACATTTACATTTGGGGTGGATATGTGATCTTCTACCCTCTGCCTTAACTGGCTTACACACTTGCTTTTGAAGAGATACTGCTTACAGCGTTCCCACAGCACAAGAAAAAAACCTGAGCTGAGGGTGGCTGCAGTTCAGGGAGAAGAATTTGGATCTGGCGTGGAGATGACACATTCCAGGCTGGGTTTGCTATCCCAGAGCAGAGTCCTTCTAAAGAAGGACAGTCCCACAGGAGTCACAACATCCCTGTTTCCTGGCAGGAATTAAACTGTGTTCAGTTGTACAAAAGCCAGTTA
>NW_009258908.1:97694-98614 GCF_000687185.1 Egretta garzetta
AATAGTATTAAAATTATCTGAGTCCCAAACCTGTGACCTCCTGTTCAGGGATGCACATGGGCGGGCTTTTAAATAACCCTGACAACCCAAATCCGGCTGGAACTGGGGTTTGGAGTTGCTTCTGTGAAGGCACATATATGTAAAGGCATATATAAAGGGGATATTTCTCCCGCGCTGGTAATCTGCACGTAGGCTGCTGCTGGCCCAGCCCCGCTCCCGGTGCCCGGTGCTCGTTCCAACCCCCGTGGGCGCTGGCCAAGCCGGGTCTGGCTGCCGCGGCTTTGCCGTCTGCTCTCTGCAGGTCACGTAGGGGATGTCCACCCCGATTAATCATGAAGTACCAGAGCTCCGCGGTGCACAGGCAGCTCTGTGCTCACCCTACCCGGGATCAACCTGGCTGTGCTGCCTGCAGCCTGGCTGCTTTGGTAAATAAAGCTCTTTTCTGAGTGCAGGGAAGGGATCTCTGTCTTCGCTGTCTCTCAAAAATGTCGAGTACCGCAGGGTTGTTCAAAAATCGTTGCATCGGAAGGCACACTCAGCTCTACCGCTGAGCCACCCGAGGCTCAGAACCCGAGAGGGATGGTTTTCCAGACCCGGTTCAGCTTTTTGCTGGAATCATGCGTATTGTGCAAACGGCAGCTTACTTTACTACGTGTCTATTGACACGTAGCGACAGCGCTCGATGTTGGCATCAGCCACTCTCAGCCCAGCCGGTGCCCTGGTTACCTACCCAACCCCAAACAGCTCCAAATTCTCACCACATCTCGAGTATGAAGCCACACCGGACTGAAAACTGGAGCCTGGCAGGTTTGGTAAAGCCCGATGTGCTACGCTGCGCCCTCCCCCATTATTTAGCGGTCCCTTGCCAACACAAACGCGAGAACCGTGGCGCTGCTCACCCCAGGGGCCCCCAGAGGCAC
>NW_009258908.1:99761-116087 GCF_000687185.1 Egretta garzetta
GGGGGGGGCGGCCCCCCCATCGTGTCCCTCGCTGCTGTGATTTGGTGCTTATCGGGGTGAGGCAGTAACATCACCAGGCGCACCCGGCTCCCATCTTTGTCCAGCTTCTGGATGGGACAGGAGGGTTGGTTTATGTCCTGGTGACGTGCGGAAAACAGACTCCACAATCTGTAAGATTGTACAGTAGGTATGTTTATTCAGCACTGGGCAGCACGGGGGCTAGTCCCACCAAAGTCGTGCGCACTGCAACACGGCAGCTTGTCCTGCTTATATGTAGCAAAGTGTTACATATACATGAGGTTTCCCAATATGCCTTGTGATAAATGACTGAGTCCCAGTAGGCATAACCTGTCCTCGCTTTGTATTAAAATTCGTTTCAAGAGGTCATTTCCGTAAGTCCCTCCCGACTGCGCATGCTCAGTGATTTGAGTCGGCGGTCTTCAGGGGTTGTTTCCTTCATCCGCTCCTCTTCTTCCCCTTGTCCTTTTTGGTGAACTCCAGCTTCCACCCCCCTTATTCTGCTGTCAGAACAACACAGCCAGTTGTACCGGCTCCCCATCCCCATATCGACAAAGTGCCAGACACTTTGTTCTCCTACTTCCAAGGCCTGTAACAAAGATGGGCCATCTCCTACTAATCCCCCCTCTTCCACATTCCCTAGAGTGTTAGTTTCTTATCTATAGTTTACTTCATATGATTAGTAAGTTAATCTAAAACACAATGCTAGCAATTTAAGGTGGATCTACAGTTGGCTTCACAAAGGTCCTTTTGTTAACCCTTTAGCCTCTCTTCACTGGGAGGAAACTGTCTGTTAGGGGGAGGTCAGGCAGGTGAGCAGGTGGCTCCCTGTGGTTGTAACATTGGTGATTTCATGAGGAGCGGCTTTGATCTCCTGAAGATCTGCTGGTTTTGGTGGGAGGATCTCTAGGGTCTGCAAGGTCATTTTCTGGAGCTGATACTCTGTCACACAAAAAACATTTCACAGAGTGAAGCCTACATGAATCATGCCAGTTTTTTTATGGCTGGACCTCACACAGAAGCTGGTGAGATGGAGTTGATTTCCATCCAGCACTTCACAGGAGATGGCAGGAACTGCATCATCCTTCTGCCCATGGGCTGACCGACTCCCAGCTCCGGGCAGGGTTTGTGGAGAGTGTCAGGTGTTGTTCCCCAGCTCATCTGCTGCCCTCTTCACCAGGCTCGTGGTTGGTGCTGGAGAATAAGGTAAAAGGCAGGAGCAGTTCCAGCATTGCAGCTGCCTTTTGTGGTCCTCTTTCCCCCTACAGATTGAAGAGCTTCTGAAAGAGGTAACATTGAAGGAAGCAAAGAAGAAGAGGATTGATGCCTTCCTCCATGGAATTAACAGCCTGCTGAGCGCCATCCCAGAGACCCCAGAGACTGATGTACGTCCCAGAGGGATGGAGGAGGTGGCAAGGCCCCTGTATGGAGCAGACTCTGCTGTTGCTGTACAGGCAGAGGTCCCTATTAAGGACTGAAAAAATATCACCTTACTTTATGTTGGAGGAGAGCAGGGAATGCTCCGTCTTTAAACTGTGGGTGCAGGCGCCTGCAGTTGTGTGGGGAAAGGGGTCCTCGTCTCTGCACATCTGATGCTGGTGATGCTTAGAGCATTTTGCGTGTCCTGTCTGTTCCCAGCTCACCGACCAGGCCTGGCTCCCCAAGGGTGTGAAGGTTCCGTTCCTGCAGGTGCCGTTCAGCGTGAAGGGGAAGTTCCGTTTCCTGCCCCCGGCCGAGCTGAAGGTGGTGGGCAGCTACCTGCTGGGCACCTGCATTAAGCCGGAGATCAACGTGGACATGGCAGTGACCATGCCGCGGGTGAGTCTGGCCATGCCTGCTCCCAGGTGGCCTGGGGCATGGCTGAGCTCCCTCCCCTCCTGTCCCCCGTGGCCCCTGCCCTGTCCTCTCTGTTCCTCAGTGAGGTTGCAGCATCTGGACATGCAGTGTGGTGGCTCCCACAAGGAGCTGGGGAGTGCAGTCTCACCACTCACTCAATGAGAGCTTTCAGGTGCTTTGTTTTTAGTTCTTCACGAGGATCTTCCTTCTCTCTGCTTGGGCTGAACCTCTTCCACATTGCTGGGGAGATAGATGCTGTCCAGCTTTGTACCCCATTGCACTCCTCCTGCCAGCTCCCAAGTCTGCGTTACAGGGAGGGTGATATTTGCAGGCTGTTACCCCTCTACAGCTCCCTTCCCTTGCTGCCTAGGCTTGCTCTAATGGGGTTTGAGATGAAGCGATGTCCTGTTTGGCTGTGTGGCTCTGCTCTGTCTCCTGTGATCCTAGAGCCTGGTTTGCTAGCAGCAAAGTAGTGCTGCTGACTGACTTGGAGCTCCTTGGGGCTGTACCCACATGTCTGAGATAGGGTTGCCTGTGAGGCAGGGGGAGCTATGGGTGGTGTAGTGCCTCGGGCTGAACCAGGCTCTGCAGGTGGGCAAGGTGGGATTACCCTATCCCTCTCTTTCCAGGAAATCTTCCAGGAGAAAGATAACCTGAACCAACGTTACCACCGCAAGAGAGCCCTGTACCTGGCCCACATCGCCCAGCATTTCTCCAAGGAGAAGCTCTTCGGCAGCGTGAAGTTTGCGTACATGAACAGCAACCATCTCAAGCCCATCCTGCTCCTGAGGCCTCAAGGTAGCACTTGAGCCTTGTTCTGGTGACAGCTGTGAGTGGGTGGAGGGTGGTGGTCTCATACCATGTAACAGTCCCTTTGGAGATGGGTCAGTCTGGGGCTGTCATCACAACTAGTGATACATTTTGGAGTTTTGGTGCTCCCAGTTGTCCTCTCCATCCACATGGAGCCTAGTCCTCTAGGTCTTTTCCCCTCCCAGTCCCCCTCTGCAGCTTGGCTGGGCTCCCCAGCCTTGGCCTTGCTGGCTGGCCCACCCTGTAGGTACTTCAGGGAGTAAAGGAGACCCTACAAAAATATGTCTGTGTCTAGCCCTGTCCTTCCTCCCTGCTCTCCCCACCTCCCTGCTATCCTCTTGCTTTCTCCAGGCAGCTGTCTGCAGCCTGGCTCTTCTTTGACATGACAGCTGCTGGGCGCCGCTTTTTTCTGCAGACCCTAGATGATGGCAGGTTTGGGTCTGGGACAGGCAGTGGCGTGGCAAGGCCAGGGCAGGCAGGACAGTGCTGGGGTACCAGACTGGCCAGTGGGGATGAAATGGGACTTGGACATGAGCAGTGTGACCTCAGGGCTATTGTTTGCTCTGGGATGTGGTCACTCTCTGCTCTGAGATGATGTCCACTGCTGCTCAGCTTTTCTGTGAAGGAGCTTTTTCCTTTCCACCAGGTGAGGAGGGTTCTTACTTTCTGAAATTAGTCCCTGGGTCTCTGTCATCTCTTCCACTGCTGCTTACAGGCAAGGATGAGAAGATGGTCACTGTCCGACTCCATCCCTGTCCTGTCCCGGGTCTCTTCAAACTGAGCCGTTTTTATCCCAGCAAGAACAACGTCCGGACAGCCTGGTTCATGGAGCAGAGCACCCCCAAAGAAGGTAGGGCCTGGGGGAACACAAGGCTGCTCAGTTCAGCCAGAGACTGCACACAGTGCCCAGAGGTGGATTCGCTGCAGCCCTTTTCTGTGAACAGGAGGTTTGTGGTTGGGTCCAACGTGCTGTTGTCTCCCCACACAGGAGCCACCGAGCCTCCGACCCCGCACTACAACAACTCCATCCTCTGTGACACAGTGCTGCTGTCCCACCTGCACTTCTTGTCTAGCGCAGCCACCGACTTCCCTGGCATGAAGGATGGCCTGGCCCTTCTCAAAGTTTGGCTGAACCAGCGGCAGCTCAGCAAGGTATGTTCTGTGCCAGGGGACAGCGCAGGCTCTGCTTGCCTGGCTAACCTGCCTTGGGCCTGCTCTTCTAGGGATGGAAAGGTGGTGGTTTGGTCCTGGTGGGTGGTGTGGTGGGCTTGTGACTCTGGTTTGAGCTGCGTTAGGTTTCAAGGAGCTCCATCCTACCTTGGGGGTTGCAATGAGGCTGTGTGTACTGGACAATGATGCTTCTTTGAGATCCCTGGAATGATGTAGTGGATTTGGGGGAATTTTTTTTTTTTTTTGAGTGAATGCATCCTGTTTCCCAAAGGACTTTGAGTTGTTGCCTTCTTGCTAAGGAATCCATATCTCTGCTTGTTGTACAGGGCTTTGCCTCAATGTCTTCCTGGCGGGGTTGGGGCTTGAGGGCTGCCTTGCTGGTGATGACAGAGGGCAGAAGCAGTCACGTGGGGTGAGCTCCTGGGGTTCATGGTGCCTTGTTGAGCTTTTACTGACTCAGCCCTCTGTTTTCACAGGGCTTGGGGTCCTTCAGCGGCTTCTTGGTCTCCATGCTGGTTGGCTATCTGCTGATGAAACGCAAGATTGTCAAGATGATGAGTGGGTACCAGGTGCTGAGGAGCACCCTGCAGTTCCTGGGTGAGTTGCCAGGGAAAAGCTGGTGGCAGCAGAATCTCTGTACCAAGCCCTGAACATGGTGAGGAGAAGAGGCAGTTGTGGCTTTTCTCCCTCTGATGCTGAGACCCTGTGGGTGAGATGGACAGACAGGGATGAGGCAGCAGAGCAGGGCTGGATGGAGCAGAGAGGTGGGTGGTGGAGGAGGCCAGCATCACGCTGTAGCACTGTTTATGTTGAGAGACCATGGTGGTGTTGGCATGTAGCTGTACCACTGTCACCTCAGGTGGGGGAGAAGTGGCTGGTGGAGTGACTTGTTCCCTCCTGTCTGCCCACAGCTACCACTGACCTGAGCGTGACAGGGATCAGCCTTGCGAAGGATGTGGATGCCTCCCTGGTAAGCAGCCCTCCCCAGGGGGCTCATGCCTGTGTCTGGCTGTGCTGCCAGTGCTGCCCTGGCAGGGATGTGACTGTTACGGGGACATCGGATGGTAAAGAGGTGGTGGTGCCCTGGTGTCTGTGCTGTGCCATGATGCTAAGGACTGTGTTTGCTCTTCCAGCCTGCCCTGGACGACTTCCACCAGGCATTTGAAGTGGTCTTTGTGGATCCTTCTGGGCTGGTCAACCTCTGCGCTGATATGACTGCCAGCAAATACCACCAGGTACCAGCCAGGTTGTGATGGCATCTTGAGATGCTGTCTTAGGAGCAAACTGAGGCAGGCAGAAGGTGGTTAGACATCTTGGAGGAGGATGTTGGACGTGGGGAGGGGGTTCAGTATAGCTTTTCAAGTTTTTAACATCTATCTCCAGCTCTGAAGCTTATAAGTGAATTTAAAGACTTGGACATAGTGCTGCCTTACCTGTCTTGCTTGAATGATGGAGGAAAGTTGTTTTGTTCTTTGTGGGCACCTTTGGGTGAAGCCAGGAAGCTGTGTAGCAGAAGTAACTGTTTTGGAGCAGAAAAAACCCCACCTTGATGACCAGGGATATTAGGGAGGGACTGTGTGGCCAGCAGTGACAGCTGTTGATGACTTGGCTTCATGCTGAGGGCAGAGGCTGTCTGGGATCAGGGTATGCTGGTGACCGTGGAGCTGGGGTGGCCGTGGCTGATGGGGGAGCATTGATGACCGCTGCTGGAGGGATTTGCTTTCCTTCTCCCCTCCCATTCAGGCTCTTGCTCTGTTTTGTCTCCTTGCTCAGGTCCAGTTTGAAGCCAAGCGCTCCATGGAAATTTTGGAGGATCGGATGGTGGATGGCTTTCAGGTGCTGCTGATGACCGCGAAGCCTATGCTCAGAGCCTTTGACCATGTCTTCCAGTGAGTTTGCTGTGCTGGTGGGGAGCCTTTTTAGAGAGGATCGGGCTGCTTCTGGCTTTGAACTGGGGTGGATGCTGACCTGCCTGGTGGGAGGTGACCCTGCTAAGCTCTGGTGCCTCTTGGATTTGGCCATTCTGCTTTTACTGTCCTCCCAGGAGGAGGAGGGCAGTGCTTTGGCCTTTGGGAATGAGGACCATCATCTCCTGTGGTGCATCCTGAGATGCCCAAGTGCAGTGTTTCTTCTTGTAGCCCTCATCCTGGGCCAGGGCCCTCCGCTCCCCACTTTATCCATCCTCTAGCATATCTCTCTCTCAGAAAGGATTTGGTGGCAGGGGCGGGTGACCAGCTTCTCTCCTTTTGTAGCCTGAAACACATCTCCAAGCTGCAGGGTGCCTGCAAGAAGATGCAGCTGCTGAATGAGCTGATGGATCGGGGTGGGAACTATGTGGCCGCAGCTCTTCCCTTCGTTGTCTCACTGCTGGCCCGCGGGCTGGCTGAGAGAACGCTGCTTGTGACTCACTCCTTGCCTCAGATCCCCGAGGTAATGCAGCTCAGCACTGACACTGTATCCTTCGCAGCACATGGGGTCTTGTGTGTTCCTCGTGGCACTGCAGGGAATGGGGAGGGAATCTTTACTTGCTGGGAGAGGAGACAGGCCTGTCCCCTTTGTGGGGAATACAGGACCTGAGGCCCTGCACTGGGATGTGAGGCACAGCTGGGAGGCTTAGTCTGGGCAGAATTCCTGGCCCAGCAATGAGTAAGGGTGAAGACAACTGGTTTTCTCATTGAGGAGACCTATTAAATGAGGCTTTCCCTGTCTGTGCTTGTCTGGGCACCCAAGAGCATGTAGCAGAAGGTTTCTCTAGCAACCCATTATCCCAGCAGCTGCCACTCCAGCAATGTCATTTCTCCTTGTGCTTCATGTTCCCCATTTTTCTGCAGTGGCCGATTGACGCTGAGCCCCCGAAACACAAGGATGTCGGGCCCCTGACTTTTGGGCTCCTGTTTGTCCCTGAGTTTGCTGCCAGCACACTGGAGAAGGGACCACAGGCTGATCACCCTGAGGTGAGGGGAGCCCTGCTTGTGCCGAGTGGGGTGGAGCAGAACTGGTGGTATGCCAGGGTTGTGGATGGCTTTGGGTCTGGCTGGCGGTCGTGAGAATGGTTTCGCTGGCCCCAGTGGTGACCTGTGTCCCTGGTCTGGCTTGGCCAATGTCCCCCTGCAGGCCCTGGACTTCCGGACCTTCTGGGGGGAGAAATCAGAGCTGCGGCGGTTCCAGGATGGCAGCATCTGTGAGGCGGTGGTGTGGGAGGCCAACACTGTCTGCCAGAAACGCCTCATTCCTGAGCAGATTGTCAGGCACCTGCTGAAGCTGTAAGTCGTACTGAACAGCAGCTGAGACTGGGAGACCTGCAGCTGTGCGAGGTCATTGCTGCTCTCCTGGCTTGTGCCATGTCCCTGGTAACCCCGTTGTCAGCTTCATGCTTTGGGGTTGTTGTGGGTCACTTTGGCTTTGTGAAATCTGGAAGTGATTTCAGTTGTGGTCCTGATGCTGCAAGCTGTTTCCCAAGAGAAGGTGGGGAGAGCAAGCACATGGTGCTGTAGCTTCTGCTGATAGCAATGCTAAGGGCAAGGAGGCATCATGGTCCTGCCCTTACATGCAGATGGGGTGTTGGGACAATCATTGTTGGCAGAGATGGAAGATAAGCTGTTCTGGACCTTGCAGGATGATTCATGAAATCCTCTGGGACTCTGTAGTGGTTTGCATGGTTGGGTCTCCCTACAGCATTAGAAAGCCTCCCTGTAGCAGTTTAGACCTTCTGCCAAAAACAAGACCCTCTTTCACAGAACAAAGGGGTTGCCTGGGTCTCTTTATCCCAACTTGAGGGGTGGGTCATGTGAGGAAGGGCTGCACGTTGGCAGATTTGGCTTTGAATTCTGTGAAGCTGAACGAGTTGTGCCTCTTCAGGTGGATAACTTGGGCATGTGGGGAACACACAGAGATTGGTCTCCTCACCGTGACCTTCCTGTATGGAGGGATTCCTTGGTCTTGGACTGAGCCCTGCCTGTGGGCGCAGCATGCAGCATCAGGATGGATGGGTTGATGTGTCATAGGTCTGATGCTCTGTTGTTTTCCACGTAGCCACATGGACATTCCTGAATCCTCCATTTGCTACACTGGAGCCCTGCTGGAGTCTGTGATCAGGACTGGGCAAGAGGTACAATTGTTTCCCCACTGGGGCTGTGGGTTTCTCAGGAAAGGGCAGTATGGGAAGGGCTAAGGGGAGGTCATTTTAGCTTTCTGGCCCTGAGACAGCTAGGTGGTTCCCAAGAGAAGGAAGAGAGGGTAAGGAAAATGCCTGCCTGTGGGTGCTTGCGTGGGCAGTGTGGTGTCTTCCTTGGATCTGCTGAGCCTTTCGTGCCAGCCAAGGCATAGCTGCTGAAGTCCTCTTGCTCTGGTAGCCCCCACACCTCATTTTCTACTGCAAGCATTCCACTGGCCTCCTCTTTCTGCTTGGGTCCACTATGTCCACATTGTCTGAGGATGTATCACTGTCCCGCTGTGCTTTTCTGGCTGCACCTTTCAGGTCCTTCATCCTTCAGGACATGGGCCAGACAGTCCTGTGCTTTCATCCCATAGGCCCACCTGGGAAACCCAGAAGGAGCTTTCCTGTCATGCTGCAAAGTGCTAGATCATGCCCACCAAGCCCTCCCTACTCTTCCAGCTGAATGTGCATCTGAAACAAAGAAAAAGATGCATCTTGGAGGCTGGGAAATGTCCCCATCCCTACTTCTGCTCTCCAGCTTGTGAAATTAAAGCGTGGACATGAGCCATGAGCACTTTGGCACTACTTTGCTGATCTTTGGTAAAACCAGCTTTTTACCTGGTTGTTGCATGGAGGAGGAAATTGTTTCCTTTCCCCTTTTTAAGAGCAAGGGGGACCAAATCTGACTGAAAGTCTCCTGTGCCAGAAGCAGTTGTGGTCTGGGCAGAGCTGCATGTCAGATTTGGGATGAAATGCTAGTTTGTACAGCCTGCTGTGTGGTGAGGTGGCAAAATCTGTGTGCTGTTCCAGCCAGTTAGCCTGGGGTGAGCAGGGTGGATAAACCCCACGCTGAGAGGGCATGCACTTTTCTGGAGCTGGAGGGGCATTTAGGAGTCTGATCGTTGCCATTCCTCGATGAATGAAAGAGCAACTCACTCTTGTCTGCAGGGCAGTGGGTAGGGATTTCCGTCTCTGCTCCTCTGGCTTCTTGTTTGCAGGCAGCCCGGGGGATCTGCAGTGGTTGAGGGACGTGGGGGATGATGGAAGATGGGTGGTGCAGCCAGCTCTGGAGTCAGGCAGGACTGGGGTTTGTTGTTCATGGCGCACCCTGCAGAGGGTGCTGCTGCTCTGCCGCATCTGAGCTGGGTGGCTTGGTGTTGGTGGTGTCTCCTTCTCGTTCAGGCTCCTCTGCTGTGCTTTAGGGAGGTGGAAGCAGCAAGGGCAGCGGCAATTCTCCTTTCGGTGCTCCTCATCCACCTGCCTCAGGACTTCTGTGATGCTCTGGATATCTTCTGTCTTTGCTTTTGCCATGTTTCACAGCTCTGTCTTGGCTAAGAATGTAGTCAGAGCAGTTTTCTGTTAACTGCCACCTCTGTTGGCATTGTGGTAAATGGCAGGGAGGCAGTAGCAGAGCTTTCACCTTGCTGCTATGTGATCTCTTTGCTTCTAAATCACTCTTGGCTTCTTCCTCCCTAGGGACAATGCTGACAGTACAGCTCTTGGTGCTGCCTTAATGTCTTGCACAGGAAACGATTTCACTTGCTGCTTGAAAGGCAGCTTCTAGCATTCCTGTGGCTGCTGGGGAGCCCCAGCCAGTCTTGCCCTTGACTTCCCCCTCCCTCTTACCTCTCTGTGTTGCTGAGTGCTCTTGCCAGAAGCTGTTCCCTGGGGTGGCAGTCCTGGCTCCTCAGAGCTTGGCTGTGATGCCAACCTGAGAGGGAGGCTAGGTGTGCGTCTGTGCAGGAGTGGTAGAAGTGAACAGAGAGGCTCACTGTGTGTCTGCAGGCATCAGGGACGGGTGAGGAGGCCATGGTCAGTGTCGTCTGCTCCTATGATGACCTGAGTCGCAAGCTGTGGAACCTGAAGGGGCTGCCGTTGACGGTGACAGCTGTGCAGGGCGTCCATCCAGCCCTCCGGTACACAGACGTGAGTGTCCCCGGGCACAGCCCATGCGTGGGGGTCTGCAAGGAGCTGCAGGGAGGTCCTGGATTGAGGGGGACAGAGAGAATTAGTCACACTGCTTTTGTGGCTCCCCAGAGCCCTCATGGTGATGCAGTGCCTATTGTTTGCTGTCCTGTCCCCGGGGCTGGCTGTGTTTAAGTTGGCCAAGCCCTCTGTGCCCAGGTTTGGGGTGAGAGAGTGCACGGTGCCCTGGGGTTTCTGCCCCCTGTTTTCATCCCCAGCTGGTTGTTCTTTCCCAGGTCTTCCCTCCCATTCCCATGAAGCCGATTTATTCCTTCCATACCCGAATCAGGACCAAGCACTTGCTGCTTCCCTCAGAGGAGAAGCCCTGCCCAGCCTACATAGCCCCTTTGAAGGGTAAGTGGAGAGAGATGTGAGTGGGAGATGATTTGGTGGGGGACAGCCGAGGCATGCAACAGTGCTGGCTCTGTTACTGCTGCGTTGGTGTGCTGCAGGCAGGAGCAGAGCTCCGGCTCCTCCTGCTCTCCTGCTATAGCCTCTAGTCCCAGCAAATCCTATTCCAACACCTCATTTCTGCATGGGGCTCACTGGTGTCCTGCTGTCACTTTGCCACCAGTCATCTGCCACATGGAAGGCAGTGGCCAGTGGCCACAGGACAAAGAAGCCATCAAGCGCATCAAGGCGGCTTTCCACCTCCAGCTGGCTGAGCTCCTCCAGCAGCAGCACCAGCTGGTTTGCAGACCTACAGTCACCCACACCGACGTGTACAAGGTAGTGGGGCATGGGGACCTTCTCCAGACCTGACTTGTTACCGAGGAGGCAGGTGGGGGGCTGTGGCAGTGGTCCCACTGGACAAAACCAGGATTTGGATGGTGGGCCTAAAAAAGAGCCATAGTGAGACTGTGCTGGTGCCAGGATGCTGCTGTTGTGTTCCTGAGGTGCACTGTAGTGCTCCAGCCTGCTCATGTTACTACCAAGCCTGACTTCACCTTCTGCTCCCATCTCAGGATGGCTATGTTTTCCGTCTCGAAGTAGCCTACCACCGGGAGCCCCTAATTTTGAAGGAAGTGGTCACCCCGGAAGGGATGCTGAAGTACCAGGACACAGAGGAGTCTCGGCAGCTGGAGCTAGAGACATTGCATCTGCCCTATCTAACCAGCTCCTTGCATGGGTAGGTGAGGCAGGGGGTAGCTGGGGTGCCATGACATGGGACAAGGCTGGAAGCCAGCGTGGAGTTGCCCTTGGATGTTGGAGAGCGGTGGCACGGAGAGGAGCTTGCTGTGGGAAATGGCCTTCTGCCCACCTCCTGAGAGGCTCTGCGAGAGGATTGAGGGACAAATGTGTGAGGGGGTGGCACCGGTTGCCCTATTGTCACATCCGAGGTCACTCGTATGAGGAGACAAGTACCAAAGAGCTGCATGGTTAGAGAGGAGCATGTGGCAGCATTTCCTCTTTGTTCCCCCAAAAATCTCAATACCCACAGGGAGTGCCCTGTGCTCTTGGTGCTGCACACATGTTCCTTGCTAATCCCCAGCCCCCCGCAGCAGCACCCTGTCTTGGGCAGCACTTGCCGGCTGGCCAAGCGCTGGGTCAGTGCCCAGCTCCTGAGTGACAGCATCTCTGAGGAGTGTGTGGACCTCCTTGTGGCATTTCTCTTCCTCCACCCAGCTCCCTTCACGCCGCCCAGGTGAGGATGAGGAGCCTGGGCTCGCCCACTGGGGATTTAGTGGGGTTTTTTCTTACCTGAGGTAGAGGAGGGATGGGATGCCGCTAGGGCAGGAGGTGCTGGGAGGGTGCACAGCAGTGAGCGTGAGGCCCCTGTGCTGCCAAAACACTGTCCTAAGCCCTGGTTGGATCAGCTGGCCAGAGGAGATGGAGGTGCTCCAGCTGCATCCTCTCTTCTTCCTGGAGAGGGTTTCTGAGGGAAGGGTGAGAGGTGGGCCACTGAAAGCTGAATTGGAGTGGCATGTTGGTTAATAAACCTTTGGGGCCAATTGTTTGCTGGCCCCTGGTAGGTGGATGGGATGTCGCCTGGAGGGAGTGAAAGGAAGTTAAGTGTAGTGTGTGTGCTCTTTGTGGAGCCACTCTGTCCTGCACTTGGGGTCCAGTTTCCTTCCCCAAAGTAGCAGGCGTAACAGCCTGATGGTTTCCTGTCTCCTAAAATGCCCTGCCAGCAGGAGCCCCATTGTCCCAGCTGTCTGGCTTTGCGCACGTGTTGTATCACAGGGGAAGAGGCACACTGGCAGCTTGGCTGGTGTTGTGTGGAGCTGTACTGGAGATGGGAGCAGCCCTCTCTCTACCTCCCTCTTGGTCTAACCCCAGGAGTCTGGGTTGGGGGAGTGGTGCAACATGGGGTGATGGGGGGCAATGTTTCACTTTTTGCTGGTTTCTTTTACTTGGGGAGGGAGGAACACGGGAAAAAGACTTCCCTCAGGGATTCAGAGAAGGGGAAGCACCTCATGCTTGTTCTGGACTTCCCTCTCCCACCATGGACATCCCTTATCAGGCTGCATGTTGGCTGGGCATCGCTAAGTCACCCCTGAGCCCCTCTTGCTGCCAAGGGAGCAAATGCTGGTGGTGAACGGTTTTGTCTCTCCTGCAGCTCTCCCCAGGTGGGGTTCCTGCGCTTCCTTGACCTGCTGGCAACCTTTGACTGGAAAAACAGCCCTCTGATCGTCAACCTGAATGCTGGCCTCACAGGTGAGCAGGGAGCATGCAGGAGAGCTGTGACATGAGGGTCTTGAGCCCTTCTTGGTCAGTGCCTGGCTCCAGGGGTCTTGGATACATGGGGGCGTCAGGGCTTCTGCTGGGGGCAAGGAGATTTTCCCCTCCTTTACTCCTGTCCTGCCATGCTTTTGAAGCCTTTTAGCTCCTTTGTAGCCAGCATTTTTGCTTGAGGCTTTGCCCTGGCTCTTGGGGGCCAAACCTTCAGTTGTGCTGGGAGAACGGTCGGGCTCTTGAATGGGAAGCTTCAAGCCTCCTGTGTTGTATCTGCTTTGAGAGCACTGCTGTAGCACCCAGATCATGGGGGTGATCTGTTAGTCCCTGATTTTATAACCTGCAAGGGAAAAGGGCTTGCAGTCCTACAGATTTTGTTACCTGCTGAGCATTGAAACTTTCCTGCTAAAGGTCTCTGGTTTCCGAAGAAGCACGGTGGCACATCCAGGTGGACCTGGGGTTCTGCCTTCTTCCTTCTGTTTTGTCTGTTGATCATCTTTCAGATACGTGCTGTCTTTCCCCAGGAGCCAGAAGAGACCACGGGATTGTCTTGGCTTTCGGTGGTGGGAGGGTGGGGGAGATAGCTACACCCAGCTTTTAAAGCTGATTTATAAGAAGAGGTAAAGCTGCTTGGTAGTGGTGTGTGCCGTGCTGGAGGGAGCAGCTGTTTCTGTGGGTTTCAGCATTCCCTCAACAACTTCTTTTCTGAGAGAGAGAATTGGGTTTTGGAAACTGATATTTTTCTACCCTCCAGCTTTTTTTAATGAACTAAATGGGAAGCATTTCTGGCCAAAGAGCTATTTTTTTACCCCACTTGAGGGGGTGGGGAGGAAAGTAGAAAACTCTTTGGGTGCAAACTCTGTTGTTAGCTTATAATGTGAGTTCCCAGCCTGTGTTGGTCCTGTTCCGTGTCTTGAGCCATGTCTGGGCCCGCCTGGGTTGGTTTAGAGCAAAGGTCCATCTAGCCCTGCATCCTTTCTCCAAAACTTCCCACCCCCAGGCAGCTGCTGAGGGAGGTGTGAGAGCAGAGCAAGCCCGTGGCGATGGAGCTCTGTTTGCACGTGGACTGGGATCAGAGGGTGGGAGAGGATAAAGCTTGTTGTACTGCCCTTTTCTGGGTTGTGGTACATGGGCGAGAAGGCTGGAGGGCTGTGGGTGGGGCAGAGCATCTCACCTGTCTGCCTGCCCTCATCAGATGCTGACTGCACAGAGATCAAGAACAAGTTTATGGCTGCTCGCTCTCGCCTCCCCGTCATGTTCATCGCCACCCCCAAAGACCGGTGGAGCTCAATGTGGACCCAAGAGCGACCCTCGACACAGGTGAGCTGGGCCCTCTGTCCTTGCCCCATGGTGGCTACTGGCTTGGGGCAGTTCCCTGCTCCCAGTGCTGGAACCAGCTCTAATGGCCCTGTGGGTGAGCGGGGACCCTGCTATATCCAGGGCTCCTGAGTTTCATCCTCTGACTTTTTTCCCTCCCCAGATTCTGCAGCGCCTTCTTGTGCTGGCCTCAGAGTCTCTCCGTGCTCTGGAGGAGCAGCTCATGGACCCGTTCAACAGCCAGGATGTGAAGGTAATCCCTTGGGGTGCCAGCACAAGGGTTTTCAGGCTCTGGCAAAGCATACTGGTCTTCAGTGATGATTGCTGGGACGTGCTAGTAGGATTCAGTCTGTGGCCACATGTGGTTGCCCCAGGATGAGGAGCAGCAAGGATGGGAGCTGGGAGGCTGGTGCCCTGCTGTGCTACCCTGCTTCTGCGGGACCCAGCTCTGCATAGCAACTTGGGGTGAAATATCTTTGACTGGGGAAAATTTATTTTGTGTCCTCTGGTTTTCCTGGGGTGCGAGCAAACCTGCAATGTTCCCATGCTGAACTGTTTGCATGTCCATGGCTGGAGCAAATGGTGCCTCTGGGAGACTGTCTTGGTGTAACTGTGCAAATCTGGCTTGTGTGCTCTAGTCTAACTAAACCCAGGGTGGTGGAGGTTTTGGTAAGACGCTAATGGGCACTTTGGGAAGATGTTATTTTTATTTGAGCAGAGGAGCAAGGCCATATGTAGTTTAACCCTCTTCATTTTCTCTTAAGTCAAAACATCCATCACTCAAATGGACCTGGGAGATGCAGAGTTATTTCCCCTTTGAAAGGAATTACGTGTGTTTTGGAGGGGAGCTTCTTGGTGTACCAAGTAGTGACTTAGGCAATTGAAACTGAGAGGATTCAAAAAGCCAAACAGTGGTTAGGTATGATGAATTTGCATTAGAAAAAAACTCACATAGGGTGGGGTTTTTTTTCTTTTCCTGTCTAGGCAATATAAAAAGGATTTACTGACATTGCTTTTAGTTCTGCTGCATTTTGTGCTGGAAGTGTTACAGGGGTGAGACTTGAGGCAGGAGCAGGGTGTGTTACTGAGCTGTGAAAGTGTGAGACACTGCACGTGAGATGTGCCTGGTGTGCCACAGTCCCAGTGCAGACCCAAAACAGAAACCCAAGAGGTGCAGTGTGAGCTGGGGGTGGTTGACTCCTAAAGCAAGCCATTGCCTGTCCATAGCATCCTCCCAACCCCTTGACTTGGCCTCCTCTGCCCTCCCCTCTCCTTGGTCATTGCAGTGGCATCCTTTCTCATCCCCAGAGTGTCCCTCTGGAGTGTCCCAGGCCTGCAACATTCCTTAGGGATAAACATAGGACACTGTTTCCAAGGCTGCTAATCCGTTTGTAAGCAAAGCATGGGGATGGGAAGAGGGAAGAGCTTTTCCAGTGCAATTTGGAATTGTCTCATCTTTCTATATATCTAAGGGAATGCTCTAAATTTGTTTTGTCTGCATTCGAGTTGCCTGGGAACGTGCCTATCCTCATGCAGATGAAGACATGGGTTTGTGAGGTCTGCTTCTTTGCTCCCGGGGGGGTATAATAAGCCATGGACTTGGTCAGCTGGGTGGGAAAAGGCACCTGTGTGGACCAGAGCTGGGACTTGGTGCTGGTCACTGATGTTCTTCACGTGTGTTCTCCTCAGCCTGGCTATAAACCAGCTCCAAGCAGTGGGTTTTCTGGCAGCACCGAGTTGGGCGGTGTCCCACGCCTCTGTTCGTGTCCCTGCATCATTTATTCTGCAAAAACATGCACATGGTTTTAAGGTTTTTTTCCATTTGATACAGCTGTATCCACTGTGCCAGATCCTGCCTGTCCAAATATTTATGTGTCTGGGATTGCTCCCCTCCATTAACGGGGCTTGCTCTCACCCACTGTTTGCTTGGTGGAAGATGCTGCTGCCCTCTGGGACAACTCCTGTTGGACAGATGGGACTGTCCTGTTATTACACAGTTCCTTGTGTCCCCTGGGTGTCGTTTGGCTCCTGTTAGGTTCTTGACTCCCCTCTTCATTCTGAACATCTGCCACATGCAGCACAGTTTCCTGCCTCAGCTCACTGTCTGTGAGCATCTCCCTTCTCTAAGGGTTGAGCTTGCGCTACAGCTGGGCTGTGACAATCGAGTGTGTGCACTTTGGTGGTCCAGAGAACATTTAGCCTGTTCACCAGGAGATGGCCATGGGGGAACCACCTTGCTTTTGACAGAGTCCTTGTTACAGCAC
This sequence comes from Egretta garzetta, assembly GCF_000687185.1. Taxonomy (NCBI): domain Eukaryota; kingdom Metazoa; phylum Chordata; class Aves; order Pelecaniformes; family Ardeidae; genus Egretta; species Egretta garzetta. Next base: position 115,974 of record NW_009258908.1, read on the forward strand.
TTGAATGTGGTATAGGGGAGTGAGGATCATAACCTTCTGAGGTAATCAGAGCCCATGCTGGATCAGGGACGTGTCTCAGCCCAGAGGGAATGGGGTGGCCAGTATGGCTGGGGG
>NW_009258908.1:116199-118752 GCF_000687185.1 Egretta garzetta
GGCCCCCCCCCAGCCATATTTTTCCTGTGGATGTTGTGGCAAACTTCTGACATTGATCTCACAAAAATTTAGGCTTTGGTTTATTGCTTTCTAAGGAGAAGGGAATAAAAAGCAAGCGGGGAGTTGGGTAACTCTCATCTCTCCTGCTTGCCTGTGTCCTATATTGAGTAGCACTGGTCTTTTCTCCCTGCAGATGGTCTTCCGCCCACCTTTGGACTTCTACGATGTCCTAATCCACCTGAACCCAAACCAGATTCCTCGGCATCTGGAGAGTGTGGACCGGCCACTGAAGTCATTTTCCCGAGGCGTAGTGAAGAACAGCACTGCAGCAAAGATCCTCTTTCCTGTGGTGGATTATGACCCTGTACAGTTCTACCTCCAGGAGCTGAGAGTAAGCACTGCCCTTTGGTGAGGCACAGGGGGCTATCTGCCTAAGGGGGAGCTGCCTTCTGGCGTTCAGGTCACTAGCTGCCTGACACTGCAGGACCTAGTTGGTGACTTCTTCATGTGTTTTGCATGTGATAGTTACTCTTTGTGTGCATCTGAAATCACTTCTTCAGTAGAATACCTGGTGAATGCATCACTTGTTCCATGGAAACGGGCGTGCTGCTGATGTGAGAATGACCTCAGATACAAAATGCCTGGAGCTTTTGCTGAAGAATGATATTTCAGTGCAAAAATATCTTTAAGCCACTTGTCTCTAGTCCGTTAATTGACTTTTCATGGCTTCTTGCACAAACTGGGGTGCATGATGGTTGGTAGCTACCTGTATTTTTCTGGGGGGATGTGCAGGAATCCATGGCATGGTACTGGTAGGGCTCCTGCTGTTAGGCCAATGGTTGCATGAGCCGCAGAGGTTGAATGCTGGTCACAGGTTTCTCTGGGGCTGGTTACATGCATGGTGGCAGAGGAAGTTGGTAATGTGGGTATACGGAGAACATCGGTATCCAAAGTTGTCAAACCAGTGCTTTTCCACTGTGTAGCCTTGCCAAAGTCTCAGCAAGCTGGGGAAATATGCAGGATGCTGGGTGGCAGTGGTGATCCACACTGGGTCTAGACAGCCAGTACTTTGCAGATGTGCAGCCTTTGCCTCTTGGCCCTTCCCAGCTTTGCGTGCAGTAGCTGAGTAAATGTTAGTGTGCAGAGAGGTGGGACTGTGATGCCCTTTTTTCAAAACCTGGCTCGACTTTCACCCACAGAAGTGCTGTGAGCAGTGTCAGAACTGCCGTAGAAGTCACAGACTGCCTTTGTCAGGAAGGATGCTGTGGAGGCCTCTAGCCCCATTTCCCACTCAGCTAGCCCTGATGTTAGAGCAGGCTGCGCAGAGCCCAGTCCTGTTGAATGCTGACTGGGTCCAGGGATGGAGATTTCCCATCTCCCTGTCCCAGTGTTTGGCCACCATTGTGAAAATTTGTCTCCTTATATATGACTGGGATTTCCATTGTTGCAGCATGTGTTGGCTCCTCAGGTCCCTGCGGCAGCCAGGCTCTGCTAGGGGCAGCTTGCTGGAAGGTAGAGCTGGAGCTGGGAGGCCTCCAGCTTTAGCTGTGCTCTGGCACCTCCTGGCTGGCCCTCCCAGCCCTCCTGGGCAGCATGGCAGGTTAGAGAGCTTTCCTCTTGCCATTCTCCCAACTGACATGCCAGGAGGGTTTTGTACGCTTCTCTTGCCTGAGGATTTGGTATCACCTTCTCTCCAAGCTTGCACTGGGGAAGGAGGTGTGCCTGCAAAAGAATAGTTTTTGGGTAGTGTCTCTTCTTTTCCTGGGCTGCCACCTGCAGGCTCTGCACAGTTTAGCATTTGCTGGTCCCCAAGTTGGCTAATCCTGCACAGCCACCAAGCATTTCTCTGCTGCTGCTGCCAGGTTTGGTGGTGGCAGCTGCAAGGAGAGAAGGCAGAAAGGGACGGATCTTGCCTCCAGGTCCATAGAAAGAATTGCAGAGGTGCCTGAATTAAAACTCCAGTTCAGGCTGGAAGATGCTGGGCCCTTTAGGTTCAAGCTTGCCTTTCACCTTAACCTAGGTAGCTTAGGAGGTGGCGAAGGAAAACTGTGAAGGGTTTCTTTGAAAGTTTCCTCAACTGTAAGCACAGCCCCGTTACCTCCCACACTGCCTGCCAGCTGCATTTTGTGCTGATCTCTGCCTGGTCTATGGGAATCTGCTGTGGCTTCAGTAGAGCTGCCAGGTCTAGCAAGGTACGAGCTCAGTGATTCTGTCACCCACAGCAAGTTGGGACAGTCTGGGGTGGGGAGCAAGGCAGTGAGAGACAGAGGTGCATGCAAGACCTCTTTAAATTGCGGAAGATGTCAAAATTGTCCCACAGTTTCCCTGCAAGTAACGCTGCTTGTTTAGTTGGAAAGTCATGGAGGAGAAGAGAAGGTGCTCTCCTGTCTTCAAGAAGGAAGCTGATTTTGAAGCTCGAGGTCCTGCAGAACACATTTCAGAGAGAATTTGGAGGGTTTCTTGGGGTCCAGGATATGCAAGAAGGAGGGGGAGAAGCACCCTGCACAAGACTTTTAAGAGGGAGCAGGAAGCACAGCAACAAGGAACTGTTTA
>NW_009258908.1:118873-135825 GCF_000687185.1 Egretta garzetta
CTCTTTCCTGGCATCTGGATCTGAGGAGGAATATCAAGACTGGCCCCTCTCTTCTGTTCCTTGTATGATGAGGATTTGACCTGCTACCATGAAACCTCAAGCAAGAGGCATAGATCTGAGTAGGAAATAGTTTCTTAAGCCTGAAATCCCTTTCCATACCATGCTGGAAGGGGGAGGTTAGGGTTGAATGGAGCCTTTCAGCAGCTCTGGAGGTGCCTGTGTGCATGGGGCTAGAGCATCTGTGTCTCTGGAGGGATTGGGGCTAAGCGACTCTCATGGAGACTTGGCAGGAGGCTGACTTCGTGCTCAAAGAGGAACTGGAGACTGTTGGACGAGCCGATGGGGAGAGTAGGCTCCCTGGGGAGGCTGTTAACAGACTTGCAGCAAATCACACTGTATGCTGAGGCACTCCATCAGGAAACTCATTGGAGTGTGTTGCAGTTTGTAGGACTTGTACTTCTAGTCAACTTGGTGTTAGCAAATGACTCCAGAAGTGAAAGGTGCAGAAGAAACTTCCCTGGAAAGCAGTTTTCATTATCCTTTAAGCAATTATGATTTAACTGATCCAGTCAATTATGACATCCAAACATGATTTTTACTGTTTTGTTTTCTCTAATACAGGGAATAATCATAGAATGTTTTGGGTTGGAAGGGACCCCCAGAGGTCATCTAGTCCAACCCCCCTGCAGGAGCAGGGACACCGCTAACCAGATCAGGCTGCTCAGAGCCCCATCCAACCTGGCCTCGAATGCTTCCAGGGATGGGGCCTCCACCACCTCTCTGGGCAACCTGTTCCAGTGTTTCACCACCCTCATTGTAAAGAATTTCTTCCTTATATCTAGTCTAAACCTACCCTGGTTTAGTTTAAAAACATTATCCCTTGTCCTATCACAGCTGGCCCTACTAAAAAGATTTTCCCCGTCTTTCCTATAGGCCCCCTTTAGGTACTGAAAGGCCGCAATCAGGTCTCCCCACAGCCTTCTCTTCTCCAGGTTGAACAAACCCGACACCCTCAGCCTGTCCTCATAGGAGAGGTGCTCCTATAATAGACTCAGAATAGGGTTTGATTGGGTTACAAATTACAGCTGGTCCTAAATCCAATATACTGACATCCCAATGAAGAAACATGGATATGAGCAAAGGTCACATTGCTTTGTTGGAAGCAATGTTGTGTTCTCTTGGTATCTCCCATTCTTTGACCCAAGGGTGCTCGGGAGGAACAGAGCAGGAACTAGTCACAGGTTTCTCTGAAGAGCGAACTATGGGGTGGAGAGACTGAGATCTGCCTCGGCAGCCCTGGTGGGGGGCTTTTCTTCCTCTTGAAGGCTCTGAGATGGGTATGGCTGTGTTCTCTTGTGGCTGTTGTATTGGAGTTCACTTGGCTCTTGTAGCTTCCAGATCAGTAGCAGGCAGACCTGAAGGGGCTGATGAGTATCTTTCTGGGCAAACAGGTGTTTCTTCTGGAAAAATGAAAGGGGTGACACTGCATGTGCTCTACAGTAACTCAGCTGTGTCCACCTGTGTTGGAGGGCCTCAAAAGCTGACTTTTCACTGCAGGGTCACCGGCAAGCAGGTAATTCATACTGTCAGTCAAAACTACCCCACCAGAAATCCAGCTTCATGTCTCAATGTACCAATGTTGTTCCTTGAAGGCAAGACCTTTGCATCGGCTTTGTGCTTTGATCTGGCTTTGATTGGTAGCCTCTCCGGCACCTTTGCATTTCTCCTTCCCTGGCTTTTGCTTCTCAAAGCAGTGTTCAGCTCATCTTCGTCCTGAAGGCTGGGAGCCCCGGGTGTGATCCAAACACAGCAAGAAGATGGTGCCGGAAAGGAGTGGTGCGGTGACAGCAGTGAATCCCTATGAGAGATTTTGGATGAGAAGGCACTTGGATGCGGAACTGGCTGGCTTTGACTCAGAGTAATTTGCTATCCCTTAATAGCACAAACCACAGAATTGAGCAACAGGGTTGTAGCCAAGGCTGACAGTGCAGCCATGGTGGGTTTATAGCAACGAAGGGAGACATCTGCCACACAGCGATGCTGTGGGATTTTCTTCTCATCTACGGGCAGAAAAGAAACATCTGCCCTTTTCTGAGCTTGCCATGTGAAAAAGGGATTTAAATGCTCAGGCATATTGATTGAGTTTAAAGGGGCGGGGAGTAGCATTTTCCCCACTGTCCCAGTAACCAGGAGACCCACTTTTCTCCTGTCCAACCTTTTTGCTCCTGAGAGGTCCCTGTTCTTCTCAAATCAAAGGGAAGACTGCTCTGGCGCCGAAGGATTGCTGTGTGCCTTCCCCAAGGAGCCTAATCAGAGGAGAAAATGAAAGGAGGGGAAGTGTTGAGTCCTGACAGCTTTAATTTTTCCTGCTCCAAGAAGATGTGCTGCAGGAGCTGGTCTGATTGAGTTGCTGTGGTGTCTGGGAGGCTCTGTGTAGAGATGAAAGGCTGGTCATGGGATTCAGACAGCAAATTCTTCAATTCCAGGACAGATCTGATTAAAAAGGCCTGTTCTGGGGGTCTGTCCAGATGAGAAGGCTTTGCAGACAGATGCTTTTGAGGGAGAGCAGGTGCCAGATGTCATGCAGAGAGGGCTTCCCTGGAGCTTCAGCCCATCACCAGCCTCCTCTGCACCTATGATCTTGAGCACCTCAGTGAGCAAACCCTGGGTCTGGTCTGGCAGGGATTCTCTAGCAAGGCTAGATTAAGTTTAAGTGTCTCAAATGAGGCTCATGTCTATCAGAGAGCTCATGGCAGAGGAGCTGCCCACCTTGTACATGGGAGATCTTTCCTGTGCAGATGAGCAGGAAAGTGTTTCCTGCTCTACTGTAAATATCTTTCTCTCTAAAGCAATGCTTTGCATTTCTTGCACCTTTGAACAAGACCCATCTGGAAGACTACAGCTCTTCCTTCCTCCCACGTTGTAGGAATGTGTATCTTGCTACTGCATGTTAGGAAGAAATTAATGATATTAAAAGTTCTCTGTCTCTTACAATATATAAGCTGTGGTTGTGGGAGGAAGCTGGAACTGGTGAAATAGTTTCAGGTCGGACTGCTCCCTTCCTGTTTTGACTTACAGGCCTCACTCCTCCTGTGGGGCCTTCTAGACAGGCAGAGATGAACTGAAAAAGCTCCATGGGCTCTTGCAGGAAACCTTCATGTCTGGATCTGTTCCCTCAGAGGGGCACTGGTGGCAGGAAATTCCCTGCTCTTACAGCTTCAGCGCAGCTACATGACCTTTAGTGGAGTTCCCAGGGTTGTGTGTGGATGCACACGTGTGTGCATAAGCACTCAGACGTGTGTGTGTGCATTGAGGCGTCAGCCCCTTGTGGTCCTTGGGTGAGCTCAGAAGGTACTGTGGCTACATATCTCCTATGTTGGTAATGCCTTCTAGAAGTCTGCCTTGGATTCATCCCATAGAAAGCAACTGAAGGCTTTCATCTCAGATGGTTTGGTGGATTGGAGGACAAGGCGTGTTTGCTAATGCAGCCAGGAGAACACGGGTGGCCTTTTTCCTTATCTTGCTGCTTTGCCACTGCCCCAAACCCCCAGGACAAGGCTGCGCATGTGGCTCTGATGAGGCACTTGGAGATGGAAAAGTTTCAATAATTTGAAATACCTTTTATGAGGGGAATCCCAAACCTAACACCCAGGGTTTTTTTCTCTTTTAAAACCTCTCTAGCACAGAAGTAACCCCAGCCTGGTTTTCTCAACAGTGCTCCGCTCGGTTTGGGCGTGGGGGAAGGCTCTGTCTGTATCACATAACCTGTGAGCGTCAGGGCAGGTCGCAGTAGGATGACAAGGACCTTAAAGTGTTAACCACAAATGTAGTCATTTGTTGGAAGTAAGTAGCTTTAACAGGGTTTTATATTGGTAGATCGCTTGCTGAGAGCACTTATAATGTTCTAAGCACTGAGCAAATGTTGATGGATGCATTTGCCACTTGAACTGCTCTTGCGCCAGGAAAAGCTGCTAGGCGCGTTTTGGGTGCAGAGACCTCCCCAAATAGCTCCTCTTTTTCCAGCAGCTGTGATGCAATCAGCCTGATCTCTGGTTGTAAGCAGGAGCAGTGAAAAAGTGGGTGGATAAATGGTTAGATCAAAAAAACCCACCCCTAAACAACAGCTATGGTTGCTTAACTAGCAATAAGTGCTTACCTCATTGCAAAATCCGTGCTTCAGCCTGAGCTGCTTAATCCGGTAATCCCATTTTAGATCAGGGTATTGTTTTACTTACCACCTTTTTCCACCCTTTCATTCAAACAACCCAGATGGCTCCTTACAGACCATGAGCTAATCTTCTTCCCGGTGCCGTGTACCCCTTCCCCAGACTACAGGGCTCCTCTGAATCACAGCCCCAAGCTTGCAGGTCATGGAAACCACCTGTAGGTTGTGCTGATGGTAGGGATCCTCCTGAGTGGGGAGAGCTTTCCCTGGGCCTTTAAAGCAGAATTGCAACCAAAGACAACAGCAGCTCGAGAGGGGAGTAGGGGTTCAAATGTGCTCCCCGCCTTTTCTCTTAAACTTTCCCTTGAGGAAGGTGTTTGCAGGCTTAGGCAAGCCCAGTGGCGCTGGGCATGGAGCATGGGATGTGGAAAGGGAGGTGAACTCTGTTTACTTTTACTCCCCAAGCCTCTGTACAAACAGAAGTGCGGTGACTAATACTCCAGACCCTTTTGATGCTGCACTTTCCCAAGAGTTAAATGTGCATCTCTGCAGCTCGGTGGAGCAGGCCCAAGTGCTGTCATGTGGACGACGCTGGGAGCAGCGCAAGTGCAGAAGCTTGCCCTTTGCTGTGATTTTGAACTGGATGCCATCCTTTTAACATCTGCCCTCTGCTCTCTGCTGTCTGGATAAACGGTGCTGGGTATCAGGCCGAGCAGTGGCTTTATTGGGAAATGAGCTGAGCCTGGGAGGGCTCCTTTCCTGCAAATGCTCCTGGCTTCTGTCCAGCAAGACATGCCTGTAAAAAATACCTTTCTCATAGGGAGCATTGTGTGGTACTCGAGACCTCACCCTGTAGAGTAGTGGGGCTTTTTCTGGTTCTCACATGCTCTGCTCCCCTCTGGTTCAGAAAGCTGCACCTTGGCAGTCAGCATGCCCTGAGCTTTCTTGCCCTTCATTGAGCTTTCCTTCCCTCCTGCTGTTTGCCTTTTGGCAAAAGGAGGAGTCTTCCCTGTCAACTGGCCTCTGAGTGTAACCCGTCGCTCTCAGCTGAGAAATGCCAGGGTGGATTGCCTCTTTCTCAATGTATTTTTAGACAGTGTTTTTTCTAGCCAGTTTGGCAAGATAATGCCGTGACCACCCTTGCCCTCGTGAAGCTACCATGAAGTGGGATGAACTGGCAGGTCTCAGGCTCTTCCCAGCTTGATGGCCTAATCATGTTGCCCTCTCTTCGTAATACTTTGAGTCTGAACTCATAAATCTGGCTCTGAAGGCTGCAGACAACACCACCCCTCCCTGCTTATCAGGCCATTACTCTTAAAATGCCACCCCATCTCTTGGGATCACTGGTAACAGCAATCCAATCTACATTTTTTTCCTCCTACTGCAATCCTGGTATGTCCATACAAGACCCCTTCCAAGCTTGCCTTTAATGTTGGGGTTTTTTTTTTTTCATGTACATCCTCATTGTAATCTCATGACACAATGATGCCAGCAGAGACCTCTCTTTGTAAGAATGTGGCTGAGTTGCAGCTAGGGAAACTAAGGGGATGGAGGAGAAGGGTGAAGAGGGAGCAGAGGGTCTGTATACCTTGCAGTAGGTTGCTCCAAAGCTGGGGAGGCCATGTGCAGAAACCTGCCTTGTACTGATGCTGGGGGCTGTTTGATCTGCCTGGTAAACGTGTGCTGTTCCCTGACGTTAATCTCCACCAAGATGAACCGGTGTCAGGGAGCAGCTTCTTGGCTGTTTTGGTCAGCTGCACTCAGGATGCATATCTCCAGCGTGTTGGGTGCTGAGCTGTAGGGCCAGACTTTTGGGTTCAAAAACTTGCTTCACACAGCATTGTTTACTTCTGCTGCAATGCTCATCCCTTGCCATCTTGCAGTGCTGGGAATCCAGCTTGCGTGGGCTTGGGGGAAACCAGACTGTAAACTTTAGTCATCTCATTATGCAAGATCTCTTTTTGAGTTCTCCTGCCCAACACTACCAAAGGAGCTACTCACTGACACAGCTGCTGAAATACGGGGGCAAGGAGAGCAGAATTCCTGCAGTGCCTGCATTGAGCATTCCATCGCTTTGCACCTCACAGAACTTTGCATTACTTAAAATTTCTGCTGTTATGTTTCATTTTGGGACACTGTGTACTGACAGCACACGTGGTGTTTGTGCTGGGCTAAGAAGGAGCTTTGACACCTTTATTGCACAGATTGCAGGGCTCTTGATGCTGGCCTCTAGTGCAAGATCCTTGACTGGGGCTGGTCTTTGCTGCCATGTAGTGAAATGTATTGTAGTGAAATGTATTGTGTCAGGATTGCCTGCTGAGGAGGGCCTGCCTCTTGCCACTTGATGCACTGTGAAATCTTGGACACGGCTGTTGGACACTAGGATAGGACAGCTTGGTAGTGCCAGATCCAGCTGATGGGGGGCCATGGTGAGGAACACTCAGTGGGTTGTCATCTAAGAGGTCCAATGTCCTAAAGCTGGATGCTGATTTCTTGGTGCTCTTGCAGGCCTGTGGGAGGTGGTGGATCATGTTTCTACTCTCTGGGACAGCAAGGGGTAGTCAGCAATGAGGTCTGCATGCAAAACTTGGAGGTAGTGCACTGTATCCATCAGGGCTGGGGGAAAAGAGGCAGCAGGAGGCACCTAGGACTTGTCCATGGGCTGCCAGTTGCTTTCCTTGTTGGGAATCCACTAGGAGAGCTGCTGTTTTGGTCCTGGCTCTTGCAGAGCTACTGTGTGTCCCTGTGTAAGGAGACTGAATCAGGGATGTCTGGCACAACCTGTTTGTTTTCTACCCAGGACGCCTTCAGTGATCTCGCCTTGTTCTTCTACGACAAGCATGGTGGGGAAGTGATTGCAGTTTTGTGGAAACCTTTGAGCTTTCAGCCTCAGCCTTTTAAGGTGAGTTCTTGACTGTACTTAAAGCTTCATGTTACCTTTATGCCCTGAAAGTTCAGAGGGGTTTTATTCTACATTGTAATTGCTTTGTCTAACTCTGATCAGCCCCAAAGCCCTTTGAGAAATGGAGCTTATACTTCTGTCCCTTCTTAGAAAAGGGTGAAATCAAGACAGGGCTGTGGCCACAGTGCCCCCAGTCATCAGCAGAGCTGAGAAGGGAACATGTGTCCCTGGACACTTGATTATGGGTCAGAACAGAGCTCTGTCCCTGAGGTGCTCTTCTCTGGTCCCCTCCTGAGAGGTGGGTGATGCCTCGTTTGCCAGACATTTGGTGTGTGCAGCAGGCTGTGCTGTTCTTGTGGCTTTGGGTGTCTTATCCAGATATACCCAACCTGCAAGAAGCTGGGATGGCAAGCCTAAGTTCATAGTGCCCGAGTCCTGTTGATGTACAGAGGTATTTTCCAGCTACATTGTGTGGGTTGGCAAACTCCAGAAGGTGGTTAAGCTAGGTGTGAGGCACGCTGGAGTGATTCATGCTGCTTTCTATGAAGGAAAGACGCAAAGAAACCAGTGAGTCATGGCTCAGAGTTGGCAGCCCAGGCTCTTCTGCTGTCAGTCTCTGGGTGATTTATCACCCCTCTCTTCATGGCCAGAGGGCATTGGCCATTCAGTCTAGCTGCAGTTGTGAAACCCAGTTATTCACAGTGGTGAAATGAGAGGATGAGGTGCTTGCATCTGAGCTGAGCGTGGTTTGATAAAACACGAGGGTTTTTTTTTACTGGTGGAGCCAAGGATCTCTTCCCACTCAAGTCTTGACACCCAACAACAGAGCAGAGCAGAGCCCAGGCAGCTCTTACTCAGGGTCTTGGTGTGGTCACTTTTGCATACCCTGTCTGCTCTGCTTACACAAGCTCCGCCATGCACCTGCACACTCTTCCCATCTCCGCCATGCCCCTGGCCATTGCTTCTCTTCCTTCCTTGTGGTCTTTGGACTGTGGCTCCAGGGTAAACCCTAAAAGGGGCTGGAAGCGCCACTCTTGCAGTTTTTTAGCCCTAATAATGAGCAATGATGGTGTTGAGAAGTGAAGCTTAGAAAACTGGGTGTAGTGGTGCGGCAGGGGTTGGATATGATGAGGCGGGAGAACAATTTACTTCTACGTGGGCCTTGTAGAGGTTGCAGAGCAGCTCTGAGCAGGTGCTCGCATTTGTACAATGTTTGTGTGTGTCCTGCAGGTCTCCAACATGAAAGGAAGGATGGTGACAACTCTGAACAACGAGCTGGTCTGTGTTCCCAATGTGGAGGCAATTCTGGAGGACTTTGAGGTTTTGGGAGAAGGCCTGGTCAAAAGCGTGGAAGCTCGTACAGAGAAATGGACTATCTGAGGCCACTGCGAGGTGCCAGAGAGACCCATCGTGAAGCAGAGTTTGTTCACTCTGGGACTGTTCCTTTTTATAAATCAGTCCTAGGAAAGGCTTTAAGCTTTTTAAATCCCAGAACTGTGTGTTTTACTGTATTTATCTTTATATGCCTTGTCCAGAAAAGTGATGGGACCTGTTACTGTTTTCAAGAAGACAAATGCCTTTTTATTTTGAAGAAAATATAAAGATGGGATAAAGTTTTTCAAAGTGTTCCTGTTCATTGTAGGAAACAAAGCTGTGTTCATATGAAAATGTCAAGGCCTGAAAATTCTGACTGAGGTGTGCATTGGGAAGGCAGTTTCCTAGGTCAATAGAGAGTTCATAGCAGCTGCTGTTATTCTCGTGGTCAGCAAAACCAAAGAAACACTGAGCCATTCAAAAATGAGCAAGCTATTCCCCTCTACTCAGCCCCAGTGAGACACATCTGGTATGCTGTGTCCAGTGCTGGGCTCCCCAGTAAAAGAAACACATGGACACACTGGAGCAGGTCCAGTGAAGGGCAAGGAAGATACTAAAAGCGTTGAAGCCTCTGTCATATGAGGAGAGGCTGCAGGAGCTGAGGTGGTTCAGCCTGGAGAAGAAAAGGCTCGGGGGGATCTTACTGATGTATATAAATACCCACTGGGGAGCAGAGAAGACGGAGCCAGTCTCTTCTCAGTGGTGCCCGATGAGGGGATGAGAGATGTAAATTGAAATGCAGGAAATTCTACTAAAACCACTTTTTTTAGCATGAGGTGGTTGAACACAGGTTCATCCTGGTTGAACGGGTTGTCTGGGGAGGTGTCGGAGTCTCCACCCATGTTGATATTCAAAACCCAACTGGACATGGTCCTGGGCAGCCTGCTGTGGGTGACTCAAATCTGAGCAGGGGTGTTGGATTATTTCTCTTGTGTGAAATGATCGTGGGGACTCCTGATGGGGAAAGAGAGAGAAAGAAGAGGGAGCGAATGCGCTAGCCCCATCCCTCTTTTGATGGAGGCAGCATGCATGTTCCAACAGCAAAGTGTGGGTGAGTCACATACAGAGTAAATAAAACAGGCTTGGTGACAGCAGATACTGCAGAAGCAAAAAGCAGATCCAGCTTGGAAAAGCAAGTGGATGTTCAGGCAGTTTGATAACTGTAGACAGTTGTCGCTTTGTAAGGAGCATTTCGGATGGGATGTTAAATCTGTTGCTTCAAGACCTACTTAGCCCCTCCAGCAGTTGGAAGTGGGTCTGAGGCTTTGTGGAGGAGATTCACAACTTATTTTTCAAATGTTTTCTGTAAAGCATTTGAAAGCAGGCTGTGGCACAGATGTGGTACTGGGCTGATGCTGGTGCCCATTGATCCAGTGTTGGGAGGCACAGTGTGTCCTGTGGGACAGATACATGTGTGCAGCACCCATGGTTTGGGGATACATTGGCTATATTAAAATGACAAACATTTTTCTGTCTTCCCTCTGTCGGTCGCTTTTGGTGAAATCTTTTGCCCGTCTACTGCTTGCACGCACTTTTTGCGTACACCTGAACTGAAAACGCTGAAAGCATTTAGTGGGCAAGAAAATATCAAACCTGAGAACAAAGCAGCACTTTCTGTTGCTTACCATGACCCCTGCAGCCTAAGCAGCTGCTGACAGCTCCATTTGCAAATGAGATGCAGGCAGTGATTTTGACAGGTTTCAGAAGCAGACAAGGATTAATTTTTAAGCTTCTCTTTGTTCTGTCATCCTCTAGATGTTGGAATCGCTTAATCTGCCTTCAGCGATGGCTGTAATTTTCCCCACTAGTCAAATTGTTCCTGCTTTTTTGTGTCTATCTGCCTTTGCTCCGAATGTCCAGTATGACACTGGGATCCTGTAGATTTGCCAGCACAGCTGGTGGACAGCACTTGAGTTTCCGCACTGGTTGCTTGTGACAGAGCTCTGCCTGTTCCCTCCATGCCCCGTCCTGTCCTCGCTTTTCCCCTTGCTGTTATGTTGCAGATGTAAACGGTTTCGGGGCAGGGTGCTCTCCTTGCTGTGTGTATCCGTGCTTTTCCCTAGGGCAGAGCCGTGTGCTGAGCTCCTCCAGCTCCGCTGCCGCACCAGGCGGAGGGGGAGGTCCTGCTCCCCCTTCCCTGGGGCTGCCAGGGGATGCGGCCCCTCGCTGGCTTATTCCCTGCCCGGCAATATTTACGGAGAAATGGTGTCTGCTCTTGCTGCTGAGCATGCCGTAATCCCCCCTGCCCTGTCCTCCCCAGCCCAGCCCTGCCCCCATGGTGGGTTGCCTTGCAAAGTATGCGAAAGGTGTACTCTGTAGGGGTACCCCCCTGCCGCAGCTCTGTTCTTATCTGCTGCTGTTATGCTGTCAGGTATCGTATTGCTGTTCCTTTGCCTTTTTGCCTTTAGAAAGACTTAAAACTTTGCATAGCTTCAATCTGCCGTGTATTCGATCTCTCTGCTCCTCCATCCTTGGGTGAAGCGCTGCCATTTGCAGCTTGCAGCAAAGGGTCGGGCAGTGTCCAGGCTGGCCTTCTGCAAAAGTAACGATGCCAAGTTAACTGATGGTAAATGAACTCACTCGTTACCAAACCCTCATGCAAGTACCAACCTGCTAGTGTTTCACAAGGTAACGCTGCCGTGCTCAGCAGCCAGATGTGAGCCAAAGTCAGGCCTGTGCTGCAGATGTTTGCTGGTGTGAAGGTCCCTTTTGGTGACAGGTAATGGCATCCCAGCAAAGGCTTTGAAATAAATGCATTTTAAGACTGGCAAAACTGACCACTGCTAACCCAGTTTACATCACCCAGAGGGGATGCATCTGTGTCAGCAAAAGTTACCCAAGTAACACGTTATCGCAGCTGTGCTTGCAATGCTCCTTTTGTTGCCAAAGCCTTGGCTGGTCCATGGGCTCCTGCTCCTCTTTCAGAGGAAGAGTAACTCCTCCATGCCCCAAATCCCCCAGTATCCAAATACTTAAAGGCACCTTTGAGCCATTCTGGAGCCCTTGTTTGTATGGTCAAACATTGCAAATGTTCTGGGTCATGTTTTACCACCTGCTAAAATCAGACCCCTGTGGCCAATGTGGGTGGACAAAATCACCTAGAAATTTAGCTAGAAAAGCCTGGGGACGCTCTTGGGGACTGGGTGTTGGTGTTCTCTGACTTCTGGAGCAACAGTATCTAAAGCAAAATGCAGAGCACCTCTGCCTCAGGAGCAGAGGGGTCCCTGTGCCTCTAATGGGTCTGGAAAGGCAGGAGCCAAAGGAAAGGGGTGTCTCCAGCGCGTAAGAGAGGACAAGCGAGACCTCTATTGCAAACTTTATCTCCTATTGCCCGATTTACTGCTCTTGTTCGTGCACCGTGACTAATTTCTATTGTGAAAGCCGGGGTAGGGCCTGTGTTATTCAGAGCACATTTGTTTGACAACCCGTGCTGGGTTTCCACTTCCAGAGCAGTGAGTGGGCGCTCACTTGCTTGCAGGTGTTTGCTTAGCTATGGCCCTGTCCGTAAACAGGAGCTGTATCAACACAGAGCTGCCCTGGAGAGTCCGTGCCCTGTCATGTCGCAAGAGGCAGGACAAGGGGAAAGGGAGGGAAGCGCCCGAGCTGAGGTGATAGCAATGGGACTTGACGTGTTGCCACTGCTCTGGATGCGTAGGCATTGCTACCACGTTGATTTTGTGGAGAGATAGGAGACCTCTGAAGCTCTTTACGGCGAGTCTCCCATTCATGGGGGATGAGCGCACACGGGGAGGTGTTTCCAAATGCAAGGCTGGGCTGGAGCGATGTTGATATGGGTGGATGGAGTCAGCCGAGACAGGGTACAGTGGTATCTGCTTTCTAGCAGACCTTTCCAAAAGATTGCCCGATTTACTGCTCTTGTTCGTGCACCGTGACTAATTTCTATTGTGAAAGCCGGGGTAGGGCCTGTGTTATTCAGAGCACATTTGTTTGACAACCCGTGCTGGGTTTCCACTTCCAGAGCAGTGAGTGGGCGCTCACTTGCTTGCAGGTGTTTGCTTAGCTATGGCCCTGTCCGTAAACAGGAGCTGTATCAACACAGAGCTGCCCTGGAGAGTCCGTGCCCTGTCATGTCGCAAGAGGCAGGACAAGGGGAAAGGGAGGGAAGCGCCCGAGCTGAGGTGATAGCAATGGGACTTGACGTGTTGCCACTGCTCTGGATGCGTAGGCATTGCTACCACGTTGATTTTGTGGAGAGATAGGAGACCTCTGAAGCTCTTTACGGCGAGTCTCCCATTCATGGGGGATGAGCGCACACGGGGAGGTGTTTCCAAATGCAAGGCTGGGCTGGAGCGATGTTGATATGGGTGGATGGAGTCAGCCGAGACAGGGTACAGTGGTATCTGCTTTCTAGCAGACCTTTCCAAAAGTTGCTGTGTCCTCCTGGGCCTTTTCCTGAGCCACCTTTTGGGCAGCTTTCTCCTAAAAGGGTCAGCTTGTGCTTTGCAAGGACGTTCTCTGAAAAAAGGGTTGTTGGGAGGCACCTGGTGCTGGCTCGGGAGAGCGGGTGATGGACAGAGCCTTTCTTCTGCCACCAGACCCCTGCTTGCCAGGTGCCCATGATAGCTTTGAGTGGCAATTACAAGATTTATGATATGAAGCTGGGGAAACAAATTGATGAAACACAGCTGGGGTGATGGGATGATCAGAGCAGGTTGAGGCCTGTGGGGTGTTCCTGCCGGCTGAACTGTTCAGCTCTCACAGGGTCAGGGCCACCAAGATCTTTTTGGAGGTGGTTTGGGATCTCCTTGGCTGTCTGGCTTCAGGCTGACGCCCTGAATGCAAGCAACATGTGTTTCCTGGAAATAAAAGCACTTGTAGGGAGCATTTTCTTGGGAACCCACAGTCACCAGTTGTTTTTCAAAACCCTTCAGTTAAATTTCCATGGCTGGCTGGGGAAGGACTGGTTGCCTGGTTTTTGGCACAGAAAGGGAATATCCTTCCTTAGTTTGCTGTTCCCACAGTGACTGTGCTGCTTGGCTGGGGGATGGCTTGTTAGCCGAGGTTTCTGTTACCAGGAAAACGCTCTAGACCTGAAGTGATTTTTGCCAGACAAGGCAGCAGCTTTCGGGAAGCCCTGGTAGCAAAGCAGCTCTGGCGGGCAGCAGCTTTCGATGCACGTGGTCTCCCCGGGAAGGCAGAGTGCGGCTGCTCAAGGGGTGAGGGTGGCACTTAGTGAGTGCAGGGTGCACCACAGGGAAGGGAGAATCAAAAGGTCTGGTGGGGGAGTTGAAAAAATGGGAGAAACATGGTCTGGAAAGGGTCTGGGTTTGGGAAAGGAAGGGCAATTTGGCAGTGGGGGAAGCAATGCTGGTTGCTGGCACCCCAGGGCTGTGCTGGGGGAGCAGGACGAAACTGAAAGTTGCTCAAACCATACAAACTGGTGCAAAGATGCAGCCTCCAGTGCTGTGAAGTCTTTGCACCAGACCCCAGTGCTAAAGGCTCAGCAGCCACTAGGAGACAAATAAGCATCAGCCCACGAGCATGGTGGGGAGGGTCTGCATGGCCGGTGGTGCTGTGGTGGGCTCTTGCAGAGGAACGAACCAGGGGCGCATCAAAGATCTCCCCATTACTCCACTTCCCTGCTGAGCATCATGACCATGTTCAGCAGACTCTGTGCTGCTTCCTACCAGAGAGTGAGAGAGAGGGATCTGCCCCTCAGGGCTTCGTTTGCAGTCACTAACGAAGGTACAAGGGCTTGTGTTGGCCGTGAGCCGGCACAGAAACACTCACGCCTTGTGCTGGTGGCTCCCGCGCTGCTGAAGGGACCAGACAGACCGTTCCTGTTCATGTTGCTCCTGGATGTGCCTGGAAAGGCTGAGGGAGGTGCCAGCTAAGGGCATGGTAGAAGCCCAGGACAGCGCTGATTTATTAGCTGGAGTCTCTCCCTTTTGGCTAAATCGCCTGTTGTTTCCGTGCATATTAGAACGTTGAGGATCGCAGTGTTTGGGTGGAAAACTGCAGCAGTGGCTCTGCTGGGCTGCGAGTTTGTAGCTTGCTGCCTCTTACCTGCCAAAACACATGGTAGCCAAGCTTGGTTTCGCTGAATGCAGAACTGTCTCGCGTTAACGCTGGGCAAGACCATGGTCGTGGGCCAGAGAGGCTGCCATGGAGTAACCATGTCCTCCTGCATGCTTGGAGACCCCGGTGGTGTTAGGGGGGGAGGGATGAGGGGCATCGTGGGCAGCCAGCTCTGTGGTGACACTGGGGAGCAGCAGACCCTGTCCTGGAGCGAGGACCTGCCCTGAAGCAAAGGAAGAGTGGGGCGGTGGTGGTAGTGATGTCTTTCTTCCATCCAGGGCTCACAGGGCAGGACTACTCAGTGTGAAGGGTATCCTAGAGCAGCCAGGTCTTGCTGTTAGGTCTTGTTGGTGGGGATTAGCTTTGCTAAAGGCTCAGCTGGGTGGAATAGTGGGCAACCGAATCCCAGGCTCCCTCCTGGCCCAGCCTGGGGCTGCAGAAGGGTAACCCTTCTCCCACTGCCATGGCACTAGGACCTCATCCCCATATCCCTTCTTCCCCTGGAAGTCCCATCCCAAGTATCTTTCCTTTCCCCTGTGCCCTTCAGAACAGACCCCCATGTCCCTCCCTTGCATGGACTCGGGGCAATATATTGCCCTGCCCTAAACCTTATATTTATATAGGTATACCTGCATCTCTCCTTCGCTTTTTGGGGGTACCTGGGTACCTATTGGGGGATGTTGAGGTGTTGGGGAACCTTTCCCTGGCCCTGGTGGCCGATGCCACTTCATCATCGGCCAGTAGCAAACAGTGAGGGCTCCCAGTCTCCATCCCTGCAGCTCCTGCCTTGGCCCCTTTTGACACAGCCGATAGCAATTCCCGGAGTGAGTAATAGTCACAGCTCCTGCCCCGTGACTGTGATGTTTTTTCATTAGAAACTGCAATTTGTTTAGTGCCAGTGATTTGCCGCGGCCCATCGCAAAGAGGTAATGAGATACTTTCCCTGCCCTGGAGCACCAACGGTTGTAGGGAGGTGGGACGAGACATGGAGGGTGTGAGTGGCAGCTGAGGAGGGAGTGTTGGGGGGAGCGCGGGGTCTGGGCAGGGATGGGGTGGTACATCACAGCCACGGGTCCCAGAATGACCATGAAAACAGAGGAAGCCTGACCCTCTCATCTGAGGCAGGAGGGCTCCCTTTCTTGCTCATGCTTGCAGCAAGATGGCTTGCAGGGTGCCTTCCCCTGCTCTTTTCCCTGCGGTGGACATGGACCTCATCTTAGCCCTCAACAAAAGCATCCAAAAGCATGTTTGGCACTCCCTGCTTGCCCCAGCAATGTGCTGTCCATCCCAACATGGGACTGCGGCACTGGTGCTACCACCATGCTGGGGAAAAGCATTGACCTTTTTCAGACCTGTGCTCCCTGTCCTGCTCACAACATTTCACCAGTGCAGCAGCCGTTCCCCCATCTCCCCAGGGCAGGGGGCAAACCCAGCAGTTCCCCTGCACGGCTGCGCTCTTTGCCACCTGTATGTGAAAAACACTATAAAAATGCCTTACAGCCACAGCACGGCTGCCTTTATCTTCTTGTCCCAGCTGGCCACTGCAAGGCTCATGGAAGCAATGGGGGCCAAAGCCACAGGGCGAGTCACCAGCAGGGCTGGGAGCAGGAACGTGGCTCCAGCCATTCTCACCCCTTCTTCTAACGAGCTGTTGCTGCCTTGGAGCTTTGCAGGCTGGGGAGAGCAGCGTAGCATCTCACAGATAGCTTGTTCCTGAGCATGAAAACATTTCCATGTGCCTGCTGCTGTGCCTGAAGAATAGCGTTCAAAGCTGCCAAGAGGGTTTTCTTTCAAGAGGTGTGGGATTGATGGTGTTTGGGGGCGATCCAAGATAAACGTCAGCCTGTAACACACTTCTGTGAGGCTTCTCCTGCACCCCTGGGTGCTGGCATGCAGCCGCAGGGCAGCTCCATGGAGATGGGATGCTGCAAAGCTGCTGTCCCTCCTGTGAAGAGCACAGGAGAGCCCACCTGAGCAGAGGGATTTCCCCCACAAGGTGATTGCCCCTGGAAATAGGGGGTAGCCTGGCTGCAATTTTGCACAGGGGAGAATTTATTCAGTGGTGGGAGATGGAGAAAAACAGCCTGCTCAGCAGCCAGCAGCCCTGAATCCACAAGCCACAGTGTTTTGGGGATGCAGGGCAAGAGATGGAGTGGCTGGATGATGCTTTGGGCTTGTAGCTCCTGGTGGCAGTGCTGCTGGCAGGGACTGAGAGGGTGTTTGGCATGGAGGTGTCCTGGGGTCCAGTGGGGATCACAGCAGGTCAGGCTGCTGGTGGAGGGGTGTGTGGGCTGCCTGCCCAGGTCCCATCTGCATTTCATGGCTTGCAAGCCAGGTGCCACCCCATGTGCCTCTGCTAGGTCCCTGCTGCAAGCCGGAGAGGGCTGGGCTGCCTACCTCCACTTTATGGGGATGAGGCTGAAATCTGGGACCTGCAGGGTGCCAGGGCACCCCGACATTGCAGGTGTAGAG
>NW_009258908.1:136050-158835 GCF_000687185.1 Egretta garzetta
CCTGCTGCCGGTGGTGACACTGAAACCCTGTGGCAAAACCCGGCCGAAGGACTCACGTGTCTTGAGTTTCATCTGAAACCACAATATACTGTTGGTAGGTTTCTGTGCAAGGCTTAGCAACCTCCTTCTGGCTTGTGCCAGCACTTCCAGAAAACCTTTATTTATTAGTGTTAGTTTTTCCTCAGGAATTTTGGCTGGGCCACATGAACTGGCAGGCCTTGCTCGGGCTGGGATTTACAGCTTGAACCGGTACCCCTGGGGCAAACAGGTCTCGGTGTGAGCCAGGGCAGACCTCGGCTGTGCCAGCGCATGCGCTGCAGCCCTTGGGAAGGTGTTGATCTCCTAGAAAAAAACCTCAACAGCCTCCACTGGGAGCTGCTGGAGACAGCAAAGATGAGTTTGCTACTAGAGCAGCTGTTTGGGGCTCCCCAGAGGAGCAAACTGTTTTGCTCGCCCCTGAATTGCTGGGTTTTGAGTGGCTCTGATGAGGAGTGCAGTGTGCACAGCAAGAGTGTTGCAACACGCTGGTGCCAGGGGAGCTGAGGTCTGTTTGGGGATCACCCACACTGAGTTGTCAAGAAGACAGATCCAGGCTGTGTGCATTGCCAACAAAAATACCTAACCTGGGAGTGGGGGTGGTGGGCATAGCTGTAGCAGCATGAGAGGAGCGTAGAACTTGCACTGCCCTCTGCTTTGCTCAAGCTGTCTCTGTGCTGCCTTCTGTAGCGTACCCATCTCCAGCTAAACCCTTGGGCTTCAGGTTACCCGTGCACTGCCTGTTAGGACAGCCTGAACATGCGTTACCCCCAAAAAGGTCTGCAAAGCCCCAAGAGGAGAAGGCCCTGCATGAGCTGTGTCCATCCAGCTCATGCCTTGAGCCTGTGTGTCTGCTTGGCTGTTGAAGCAGCCAGGAGGGCTGGAGGTCAGTGTCTACCTTCCCACCGACCTTCCAGGGTGGCTGGGTGACCACCATCTGGTCTTGGGGGGGAGCAAGGAGGCCTTAGCGGGACTCCCAAGTCCCATGGGCCCCACAGGCACTGTCATCCTGAATGCACCCTGTCACATCTCCTGGGACATGAGGAAGGGCTGGGAAGGGCAGAGCATGTGGGAACTCCTCATGCTTGCTCTCCCGGCAGCAGCACAAAGGACGTGGGCTGCTCCAAGGGTAGGCTTGGGTTTAGTCTTTCCAGCGGGAGTGTGGCAGTAGTGTGAAAAGTTCCTGTATTCGTCTTTTAATCCACCTGGGATTTCAGCAGTAACATGTCCAGGGAGTAGTCTCCAAATGCTGCCTGTCCCCTCTATGTGCAGGCTGGGTCCTGGCTCTGCAGGGAGGTTTGCCCTGGCCCCATTAAGGGCTGCTGCTGAATGTCACCCCAAACACGCGGCTGGGGATCACACATCAGCTGTGCCACAGTGTTTGCTCCTCGCTGGCTGAACTTTGGCTCGTGCAGTCCCTGAGGGCCACATGTTTCTTGCTCCGTGGGAGATGCTCCCCTGGAAGAAGTGGCAATGCCACGTTGACCCCTGTGTGCAGGGGGTGGGAAACATCAACTTTACCTTCCTGTCTTAAAGCAGAGATGACTCATGGTGGAGCTGCGCTTGCTCTTTACACTTTTTTTTTTTGCCTTGCGAGGTGGAACAGCTCAAGCAAAAAGCAGAGAGGCTCCCTCTGCTCTCCACCTCACCCCACCTCTCTGTAACCCCATCTATGGCTAATCCCCTGCTCCCAGGGCTCAGCTCCCTGCATCTGAAGTCCCAGCTCTGACCCTGCCGTATCCTGGCCACGTGCTGGGGAAACAGCCATGCTGGGAAAGGTAAGACTGCAGACAGAGGTGGGATGGGTGGGATGGTTGACATGGCGGCAGCAAGGAAAGGTGCAAATTCCTAAAGGAAAAAGTGCAGGGAGTCAGGGGGTTTGTTGGGCACCACGGTGGGGCCATCCCTAGGAGCTGTGAAGACCAGCAGGAAGCCCCTGGACAGCAAAGGCCCTTTGGGCACCTTTTTGAGGTGGTGAGCACACTAACACCTGGCTGAGGAGCTCATGAAGTCCTAACTATATTTTGCATGCATGTGTTGGCCAGTAAATAATTGCTTTATGCTTTTAAGACCGAGCCCATTTTCCACCCTCAGCAAGTTTGATTCATCCAGGCCCCTTTTAAGCAAGCTGAGCACAATCCTGCTGTCCCGCTGCTCCTCCACTCTTCCCCTGCCCTCAGCACCTTGTCCATGCTGGGGACAGGGCTGGGGACAGGGGAAGCTGTGTGGGGCTGAGGGGAGGTACCCCAGCATGTGTTGGACAAGCAGGACTGGCCACTGGATGCTGTGCCCCCAGGTTAGCTGGCTGCTCTGCCTGTGCTAGCTCCTAACTGCTTCCTGCTACCATGCTCCACCACGCAGAGCTGGCGTGGGGCATCCCTGCCCAGCACTGCACCAGGTGGCACCGCCTTTCAGCCAAGATCTGGGGTTGTTCTGAAAGCAAGATGCCCTCCGCCAAGCAGGATGGACAGGCTCAGGCTGGGAATTGCTGGGTGTGGAGCTCTTTGGCCTGGGTGATGCCGGTGGTCAGCCTTGATGGTTACGGTCCATCTGCCTTGCAGATCTTTGGATGCTGGTGTTTGCTCTGCAGGGATCAGTGGCAATGATGCCAGGAATGGGATGTAGCTGTGTGTCCTGTCCTGGACTAAGGAATCTGACCTGAGAGCAGGTTTTCCATCTCATGCCTCGTGCTACCCATGTTATTGCTTCATCCTGCTGCTGTCTTGCCTCATAACTTCCCCCTGAGTGATCCTAGGACGTCCCTTCAGCAATGCCCTGTGCAGTGGAAGTGAGATGTGAGACGAGCTGCTTTGCTGGGCACCCTCCCCATCATAGCATTTCCTATGAGAGGGTTTGGGTGGCTTCCCATGGCCCAGCTTCACCGGGGTAAAGAAAAAGAGTATGTGAGTCTAGATGTGAAGAGAGTTGCAATGCCTTGAGAGCCCGGATGCCTTAGTGAGGCTATTTTTCCACCATTCTAGTTGTCATTGCCGGGCACTGAGCCCTTTCGTGTTGTGAACCCCAAGAGATGTTCCCAAGGTGACGTTTTGGTAGGCTGTAGCATGAGATCCACAGACTGGTCCTGCAGCTGGACTTGTTCTGCTAGGCAGAGCTCGTCCCAGGGATTCAGGTCTTCCCGTCCATACACAAGAATGTGACAAGATAAAAATGCATGTTCCTTCCCCCCTGCTTTTATCCTGAAATGCTCTCTGATGTGCTGGACTAAGGAGGACAACCGATCTGCTGCTGTTGATACTACCATTCTCTCTAATTTGAGAGTTGCCCACGGCCCATGAGAGATCTGGGCTGTGCACGATGCTGCGGTAGATAGCAGTGCTCACACCCAGATACGCAGGAGGTGGTTTTGGCCAAGGGAATCTGACAGTTATGAGTAGGCTCAGCCCTTGGAAGAGGAACTCTATTAGTTCCCCTTTGCACGTTACAAGACGCTCCCTGGATAACTAGGTTGTGTTTGCGCTTGGCCTGATGAGCTGATCTTTCTCAATTTACTTTATTTATTTCCCGCTTTCATCAGTGATCTCAGTGTGAGGAGGCGCCAGCCTACACATGCAGAGATAGGAGAGCGCATGGCAACATTTGAGGGTGTCTGGCCAACCCGAGGAAGGGGTGGTGAGTGCTCCCATGTTGCACCCATCATCTGTCTACTCTGCCCGTGGCTACCCATGCCTGACGCCTCTGAGAAGATGTCAGCTTCCCTTGGCTCATAACACTTCATTAGCCTTGACCAAAGAGGCTGTAGAGAGGAAGATAAGGAGGTGGCTGGGCAGCAAGTGGTACCCCAAAGCTCCAGCAGCAGGTGAGCACGAGATGAAAAAAGGTGAAAGGCTGAAAAAGATGACAAGGAAGAAACCTGCTTGCTCAGCTGCCTAACAACCTTCCCCTGACAGCCTCCCCCTGACCTCGACACCACGCTGATGTTTCTCCCACAGCCTCGCAGGAGAGCAACAAAAAGTGCCTGTCTTGAGCCATGGGCAGGGCATCACCAGGTTGCCCCAGCAGCACTGCTTGCCTGGGCTCTGGGGGGAACGCTACTGCTCCTGCTCTGATCAAAACCAGACACGCAACCTTTTTTTGGCAAAGGGTATCCGCCAGGCAATGGATACCCTATAAGTCACAGCTTCTGAGCAGGAGGAGTGGCACTAAAATCAGGAGTCTCTTGGCTGAGTTGGACCAGGCAGCCAAGCTCTTGCCTGGTGCAAATCCCTTGAACTCCCTCCCCTCACATGGTGTGGACCATTTCCATCACAGCTTTACGCTGTGCCGGATCTTGTGCATGTAGATCAGAGCCCTGAAATGCCTTAACACTTGTGGTAACTAAGAAATGTGACAAGAAAGTGCTGGCAAAGTTTTACTGTGGCAAGAAGTATGCAGTGACGTATGTATAGTTAAGTCAAGTGGTAACTATCACTGTGAATGATATATACTTATATCAGTTTCCATTGCCATTCCTTAGCCGGGCACCGTACCCCAGAGACCAGGGGAGGAAGAAGCACATTCTTTTTTCTGATACAGCCTGAGGAAGGGTGAACACCCCTGTGGGGCTTCTGGGGGGGCATCTGGTCCCATGCAGAGGGTGATTTTTGGACTTGCACCACACGGGTGCCTCTGCTCTCAAAGAGCTCCCCCATAAATCACTCTGGTGGCAGTGGGTGCTTTAGTGTCCCTGCAGCAGCAACCAGATCATTTCTGTGCTGGGCTGCAGGTGACTTGAGTATTGCTGCACCGGTGTCTCCTGTTTTTCTGCCCTGTGACCCTCCCTGCACTGCCCAAGGCACAGCAGCTCCACTGTGGCAATTTTCATCCGAGGCATGGAGAGCCTGTGTGAGGCTCCCCTAGGATGCCTGGGGATGGGGATCGCTGTGGGACAGGACACTGCTAACCCCAGTGGCCTTTCCCATTAAGGAAACATGGTATCAGCTGCCCTGGCCTCTATACAGCACACAGCAGGGGAATTCCCCAAATTCCCCAAATACTCCCATCTAAGAATAGAGGTGTTTAAGCCAAATACTCACCATTTCCGTTCCCCTTAATTCCAGGCAAGGGAGGGTACTTGGTCTTGGTCTGTCCTCTCCTACAGCTAGCTTCCTTTCCTTCCCTTTCTGCTTTCCTATTTTTACCCTTCTACCTCTCTATCCCACCCTGTGGTTGCAGGAGAGCCAGGTCCAGCTCCCTCCCCACCTGCAGAGACCTGAATCTCATGAAAGCTCAAGTGGGCTCGAGAGGACACTGAGGTGGAGGGCTCTTGTCAGCTCTCCTACTGAGGGCCCTCTGCCCTTCCTCATGGAAGTGACTTGCAATCTTTTGGATTTTTTTTCATGCAAAGTGGGAAAGCTTTCCAAAGGAGAGGTGTGGAAATCTTGCCCGTGGCCATCTGACACTCAGCGTGGCTGTTTGCACAGAGGCTGTTGTCTTCAGTTTTGGGTCTGATTTCTCATGCATTTGAGTATGGATTCCTCTGATCATCAGGCGAAGACCACTGGGTGAAGGAGGTCAGGGCTGACTCCTTTGCGTTAGGAGAGTACTCCTAATTAGGAGAGCACTCATTGACAAAGCCTTGGGAGATGGACTGATGGCCCAGTGCCTTGCCAGGAACCCTTCTTGTGCGCTGTCTATGGTGTACCAACGCAGTCATTGCTTGGCCAAGAATGAACCATTAATGATTTCCATTGCTTGGCTTTGGTGAAGGCTTGACCCCAAGAGTTTGTGGTGTTCTCCTCCAAGTCTCATTCTCTGGTGCAAAGTGTATTCATTGTCATTGTTTCCTTGACTCAAGAAACCCGTGACACAGGAAGACCAGTGCTGGTCTGCATTGCCCCTGCTGTGGCCCATGGAGGGTTCCTCTGCAACTGGAGGGTCTCACCTTCCCCTGTGCATCTGAGCAATCGTGTGCTGCTACCCACAGTGACAGAAAACCCTGCAAGGCATCAGCCTGCGTATCAAACAGGATTCTGAATTACCTGACCGTCACTAAGGCTTGCCAGGACCAACTATGAGGCCATTTTGTCAAATTCTGTTGTCTTTGTTTGACTTTGGTGGGAGCTTTGAGTTAGCATAAGCTTCAAAGCCTGATCTTAATAACATGACCCCGTAATTATCTCCTTTTGCACAGGTCGCAGCCTGTTTGCGTTGGTAACAAACAGGGATCTCCTGAACGCACCATTTGGGTGAGACAGGGGTGTGGACGGCACATCAGTCCTTTTGGGGAAAGCGTGAGTGGAAGCACCTCTTCAGTGCTGTTTCACATAAAGGGAGGATTTGGTGCAGGCACCGCTGGGGCCAGGTTTCACTGGTCATGCTGCAGAACCAGTTTCCTGACCAGACGAGCAGGAGGTGAAGCCAGCCCAAGTGTCCCACGGGTTGGCATCTCGTGTCTGCCCAGGGAATTTTACTTGGCATGTGAAACCCCTCAGCTTTCTGCCAGTCAAGGGACCAGTCATTATCGGGAACCCAGCGCCTTGTGCAAAAACCCTCTCACTCTTGCGTTACATGGATTATCTCCCCAGTGGCATGGGTTTGCTTTCCATCTAGTGACTCAGCGAACTAACCTTGGCACAGAAAAGCCTTTGTGCACTGAATAACCCTAGATAACATCATTTTTGGAAGTGTGCTGGTTTTGGCTGGGATAGAGTTAATTTTCTTCACCGTAGCCAGTATGGGGCTGTGTTTTGGATCTGTGCTGGAAACAGCGTTGATAACATGGGGATGTTTTCGTTACTGCTGAGCAGGGCTGACACAGAAGCCAAGGCCTTTTCTGCTCCTCACCCCACCCCACCAGCGAGGAGGCTGGGGGGGAGCACAAGAAGCTGGGAGGGGACATGGCCAGGACAGCTGACCCCAACCGACCCCCGAGAGAGGCCCCACCATACGAGGCCATGCTCAGCATATAAAGGTGGGGGAAAAAGAAGGAAGCGGGGGACGTTCAGAGTGATGGCATTTGTCTTCCCAAGTGACTGTCACATGTGATGGAGCTCTGCTTTCCTGGAGATGGCTGAACCCCTGCCTGCCGATGGGAAGGAGGGAATGAATTCCTTGCTTTGCTTTGCTTGCGTGCACAGCTTTTGCTTTAAACTGTCTTTATCTCGACCCATGAGTTTTCTCTTTTACTCTTCTGATTCTCTCACCCATCCCACCAGGGGGAAGTATGAGAATAGGTGTGTGGTGCCTAGATGCCTGTTGGGTTACACTACGGCAGGAAGAAAAGGAGGATGGGTTGAAGGAGTAGCTAGAAGCAATCCCCTTGCCTCTGCCTCGCAACCCAAACCCAACTGCTGCCGCAGCAGCCACTGAGCTCAGGCAGACTCCAAGTCTATGAATTTCTTCTGGTGCCACAGCCAGTCTTTGTGATGTCCATCTGCCTGTGGTGCCTCCACTCCTGAGGACCTGTTTGACCTGATGGAGCCATGGAGACCTTGGCTGTAAAAAAGGTCTCCTGAGTTATCCTTCCCATTCCCACCACTTGAAGAGGAAAGCTGTCTCCCTGTTCTGCCTGTGCACCCCTGCGTGCCCTGTCCTGCCTATGGTAACTTCTCCGTGACTCGCTCATTTCTGCAGGAGACATGGTGGGAACTTCCTTCCTGGGAAAGGCTGGTTACAGGGAATGGTGCTCTGGCTCCCTTTCCACCTCTTACAATTTCCCTTTTGATTTTATTATGCAGGGAAAGGTTTCTGGTTTGTTTTTTTTTTTTAACCCTAAATCTTCTGCCAGCTGTGTTGGGATGTGCCACAGAGGTGTAACACCCCTCCTTCTGGGTGTCATCCATTTGGCCCACCTCTGTGTTCCCATGTTGACAGCTGTTGCTTTTGTGACCAAAGAGAAATGTGCTGGTGCATAATATCCCAGCTCCTCTTGGATTATCTTATGGCCATTTTCCTGCGAAGAACTATTAGAAACCACCTCCCTCCAAGGCTCAGAAATATCCCATGAGGACTTCTCTGCACCACTCTTGCTGATTCCTACATCCCATCTTGCTCCTCAGAATATCACATTCCATTTAAAAGCCCAGCAGCAAAACCAGCCCTCAGAGAGGGAATTTCTCCTCTCCCTGCACCTTTCAGTTTCCCTGCTGGTACAAGAAACTTCTCCTCTGCAGATCTGACATGATGGACCAAGCAGTTCCCAGCATTTCTTTGCCTCTGGGCCTTTTCGTGGTACTTCAAAGCACAGCTGAAACCACAGTTTATTTTCAGTGTATCTCCCCTATAGATTTACTGCTTTTCCTTTGTAATGTACGCCATTATCACTAAAAGCAGCGCAGTAACAAATTAATTTCACTGAGATCCCTGCTGATTTGATCTGATCCTACTAGGCATGGTGGAAACTTTTGCAGACATTTCCTGCCCTGAAGTGTTTGCAAACTCAAAATCCTGTCCAAGACCTGTTTAAGCTGATTGAAAGAGTTGTACTAAAACCAAAGGTAGCTTCAGGGATCTCTAAGAGCAAGAGAAGCAGCAGGTCCCACTTGCTGTCCCTATGGTGGATTGATTGGAAATATTGGGTCTAATTTAATGGGGTACTTGGGCTTTAAAATCTATGAATCCCAAATCCTTTTCCTGCAAAAATCTGAATATTGGGGCACAGAAACGGGATCTTTTGCCTCTGTTGTATGTTTTGGGAGAATCTCTGACACCAGACTCAGCATAGCATTCCCATTTTCTTTTGGTTTCCACCTTCTGGTGTGAAAATTGTTCTACTGCTGTCAGCATTCAGGTGTTTCCCACAGCTATTCCCTGCTGATTTGAAATCAGAGAGCGTCAGAAAAGAAAACCAGGCCTTTTTAAGCAATGCATTCAGAGGTGTTTCCTCATTTCTCCCCTCCAAGGTGTGTTACAACGGTGGATGAACACCCTGTTCCTCTGGGTGACCTGATCAGAGCCAGATGAGGTTAATGGTGAGGTGGTAGCAATTATAGGTCTGTTTTCTGTGGGACTGTCGTGGTTTTAACCCCTGCCAGCAACTAAGCCCCATGCAGCCACTCGCTCGCTCCCCCCTGGTGGGATCGGTGAGAGAATCAGAAGAGTAAAAGTGAGAAAACTCATGGGTCGAGATAAAGACAGTTTAAAGCAAAAGCTGTGCACGCAAGCAAAGCAAAGCAAGGAATTCATTCCCTCCTTCCCATCGGCAGGCAGGGGTTCAGCCATCTCCAGGAAAGCAGAGCTCCATCACGTGTGATGGTTACTTGGGAAGACAAACGCCATCACTCTGAACGTCCCCCCTTCCTTCTTTTTCCCCCACCTTTATATACTGAGCATGACATCGTATGGTGTGGGCTATCTCTGGGGTCGGTTGGGGTCAGCTGTCCTGGCCATGTCCCCTCCCAGCTTCTTGTGCTCCCCCAGCCTCCTCGCTGGTGGGGTGGGGTGAGGAGCAGAAAAGGCCTTGACTCTGTGTCAGCCCTGCTCAGCAGTAACAAAAACATCCCCATGTTATCAACACTGTTTCCAGCACAGATCCAAAACACAGCCCCATACTGGCTACGGTGAAGAAAATTAACTCTATCCCAGCCAAAACTAGCACAGGCATGCACAAGCCTCTGTCCAGTTTGGGTATCCTGCAGGTGGGCTTGGAGTCAAAAGGTAGTGTTTGGTCAGGAGTTGCTCCTGCCAGGCCAGCTCATGGATGGAGGTGCACTTGGTGGGCACCTTTGCCATGCATGTGCCGCATGCCTCCTTAAGAGGATAACATCCTCCTCTTTCGTTCCCTTCCTTGTTGCTCCTTGGATTAGTTTTTTCTTGATGTAAGAGAGCTGAGCGCTGGCTGATTGGGCTGTGACCTGAGTTTTATATAATGTGTTGTGCAATGCACTTTATGTAATCAGAGGTTTCTTGTGTAACTTATTTGCAGGGCATTTGTCAACTCAAGGACCAGACCTGATTCTTGTTGTATGGAAGAAGTATAAGTGGAGGGGCACAGACAGGTTTGCTGTTTCTGGGCTGCTTGTTGCCCAGGAAGGTGTAGTGTTAGAGGGCCAGGAAAGCAAACCCATGCAGCTGTGGGTTCGATGGCTCTCGGTCCATGTCCATCTCCAAAACCATCTCTCCACTCTCCTTAAAAAGAAAGAAGACAGGGCTTGAATTTGTCCTCCTCAGGACCATGTCTAAAGGGGGCTCAGCTTCCCCCACTTTCCACTGGTTATAATGGGAGTCTGAGGCATGGCTTTCCCCCTCGATGCCTTGGCGATGTGCTTGGAGTTAGCCCTCACCGTTTCCTCGCCAAGGGGGCTGGCTCGTGGTAGAAGGTGGGTCAGGAATGTGAGGCGAGGATGTGATTCAGGCTGTGAGCTGAGGATATGACTCCTGTGGCATGAGAATAAAATCCAATTCCTCCTGGCAGCTGCAGCCTGAGAGCACAAATCATGCCTGCTGTTCATGTTGCCCACTGAGGTGGTTAATCCATCAATGGGGCCTCAGCTGTGCCCCAGGAGTGGAAGCATCCACACCCAGCCTACGTTGGAACAGCTAATGGGCTGGAAATAGCCAATGCAGGTGCCAAATGGAAGAAAAATAGCTATGGGGCCCTCTCATGAGACAGGTTCTGGCTCAGCAGCACTGCTGGCTCATTGCATGTCCAGCACGAGTTGTCTTCAGGGGTGGTCAAATGGTGTGCTGCAGCATCCCAGAGCCTCCCCAGTACTCCCATTAGTCCTCTCCAGCCTTCCTCCCCTCCTGTTAAGGGAGAAGTTGGGTCTTTCTTGCTGAGATTGCTAGGGATTTGCTGCAAGCATGGGCATGGCATGGCATGGGTTGCACAGCCCAGTGAGGTGGGACTGCCCCATCCATCTCACTGAGCACCAGGCCCCTTGCAATACTCTTTCAAGCTACAGAAACTGTGCCTGTGGGATAACTTAGAATTCTATATTCTTTTGTATTCCTTTAAGTTAGAAGTATTTCACAACAGCAGGAGAACCTGACACCTGGCTGTGTGTGAGCCAGAAGGCTGGTGG
The DNA here is from genome assembly GCF_000687185.1 of Egretta garzetta. Lineage (NCBI taxonomy): Eukaryota > Metazoa > Chordata > Aves > Pelecaniformes > Ardeidae > Egretta > Egretta garzetta. The sequence goes on from NW_009258908.1 coordinate 147,048, forward strand.
GATTATCAGGCATGTCAACAATGTTCTGCATGAAAAACTACAGGGGAGAAAGCTGCAGGGATTTGGGTGTTAAAGCACTTGCTTCTCAGTCAGTTCAGGTCTAATTAACAAAGGAGATTCTAGTGTTTAGCAGATCCTGATACAAAGCAAAGAAGATACACAGATAATTGTCTTAATCTGTGACCTGAACTAGCTGAGAAGCTTGAAGTCAGTTAAGATGTTCTTCAGTGTGAAGAGAAATAAGAGGGAAATTTCATGAGATGGACATTACCGGATCCTTCATGGATCTGCTTGGCTTGTCCTCACCACCTCTGCAGGAGGTGGAGTGCCTCGGTCTCACCGGCGAGCATGGTCTGTACAGGAAAGCTGCGCTTTTCACTCTTGTTTCTGAGAATCCCTGCCTGAACTTCCTTGTTCCTTGGAGATAACCGGAGTTGCGTGGAGCCAGCATTGCAATCACATGCTCGTTTGCAGAGGTTGTTATGAGACATGTGCTATTTGGGCTGCATCTTGCAGACCATCAGCAAGGAATCAGGTTTTGAGAGGATTTCCCACTTGGAAGCAGATACTTAATTAAAAAATAAATGTTGTGACTCATTGCAGATGGAACAGAGGTTGCGGGTGAGCTGTCTACTATGGTGGTGAAGTCTCTCTGTGGATAGGCTAAACTAAGCAATGTTTTGATTAATTCAGATGTTTTTTCCATTGCAGTTGACATTACGGGGTTCCATCTGTCATCTGTTGGAGACGACTGTACAGTCACCGTGCCCAGCCCTGTCAGCTCTTTGCTCATTGACTTTGTTAGCTCTGACCAGAGAGAAGGAAAGTAATTTGAGGAGAATGGTGCAGGTTTCTCTATGGATGCAGGAATAGGCCTCTGTATAAAGAGGGGAGAAGGAGACAACAGCCTGCCTCTTTAGAAAAGGCTTTGCACGTGGTTATAGTAATTATAAGCTGACCATAAGTCAACAGCATCATGGTGTTGCAAAAAAGAAAGGAAAAGTTAAACATCCCTGGGATGTATGAACAGCAGCATTGTTTGTAGGACACATGAAATGATTCCCACAACCTGTTAGTGTAGGCCATGCCTACATGGCAGGAATATGACCAACTCTGGGCACCTCGGGAAAGATACGTACCAGCGGGAGAGAGTCCAGAGGAATGCAACAGAAGCGACTGGACTTTGAGAAAACCTGATGCATGGAGAAGGACTGATGAGACCAGGGTAGTTTAGTCTAGAGCAGTGATTTTTTGGACTGTGGTCTGTTGTCTTTTGGTCTATTTTTAAAAGGTCTGGAAGAGGTGGCTAAGAAAAGCAAGTTTCTATGTGCTTTAGAGCTGTTTACAGATATCTCTAAAAAGGTCTGCACTTGCAGGGTCCAACACTGAAGTGAGGGACAGTGGGCCACAGCTGTTGCACAGAGAAGACTGAAAGGGACCCAGTGCCAATTTTTAAACGCATACAATTTAAAATGAATTTGTAAATGCATAAAATACAAGAAGCCATCTGTTCTCTAACTTGGAGGGGCAGAAAGTTAGGAGAGTGCATTGCAGCAATGGAGATGGAGGGAGTGAAATCTTACGGATAATAGGCTCAATAGGTGCTGGAATGTGTCACCTGGGCAGTCTTGAGATTCCCAGCAGGGGAATCTCAAAGAACAGGCTAGATAAACATCTCTCTGTAATCACAAGAATAGGGCTAACCCCTTCTTGGCTCTCTCAAGGTCACTTTGCATGCCAATTCTTTAGATTGTGTAACTAACTAGTGCTAATTTATGGTCACTGTTATTTAATATATTCATAAACACAATTGAGAAGGGAGTGAGCAATGATCCAGTTGTCACTTAACGGCTCACTTCCTTTTCTGGATTAGTAAAAGTATATTGAGCAATACCAATCCACTAATCCAGCCCCACGTATCGACAAATTGCTAGACAGATCTCCCCAAGTCTAACTTTTTATGATTTTACATCACAAGACTGGCATGTTGATTCTGGGAGTTAAATGCAGTGGCCTCAGATACTCCTTCTCTACAGCATCTGCCTTGATCTTAACTTTTCACAGTGCTGACAAATAAACCTTCCTGAACGTCATCCACCTCTCCCCTAATCTGTGCTGTCTTGAATTTTACCTGGTAGCAGCAAGACAAAAGGTAATTCCAGTAATGGCAGGCAGGAACCTTGGCTGTGATGCTACTGCTGTTGTTTGAAAAGGATTCAATTCCTTTAAAAACACTTTCCATGGCTTGAAGGAAGCAAAAGCCACAGTTATTTACAGCAATATCTCTATTGCCAGTGAGGAGAGATGATTGAGAGCCAGTCAAAGCTTTGTTGTAAATGTGATGTTTTTAGAGAGGCAGGGCTTCTTGCAGAGGACCTTATTAAGGGGTAGGAGAAAGAGTGGAAGAACTGATGGCCTTGAAAGGTGGTTTGAGGACAGGGTATTTAATGAGGAGGAACCAGGAGAGGTGAGACACTTGCACTCTGCATGGGTGGATTCAAGACCTCTGTAATTGCAATGCAAAGGCAGGAGCCTGCTTTTTTTTGGTATTTTGTTTCTATTCCAGTTAAATTCACTGCAGTTAATTTGCAATTTTAAAAGCTTCTTGTCTCTCAAATCTTTGACTGATGTATCTAAAAGGCTTGGGTAAGTCAAGGCACAATTTAGAAGTGGGGCAGTCGTGTCTCCCGCATGCAATAACTGATTGCCCCACATTAGTTTCACAGCAGTGATGAAAATGCATCTCACCTCAATGTGGACACCACTCAGGGCACTTGCATGCACTGTCTGGTTTTTCTTAACAGACTTTTTTTTAATCCTGGTTTGTGGAAAGTGGGTTTTCACTCCAGAGGGTTTCCTGGATATATTTGCCCAGGACTTACGGGGCTACACAATCAAAGGTAAAGCTATTTTGTAGGGTGTTAAAGTAAGCAGAAAGTGAACAGTGTTTCATGATAGCTGCAACCCTAGGCCTTACAGGGATTACTCCTCTAAGCAGGCTCACCCTTTTGCCCAAATTAGTAGAAGAGCTGCTGCAAGTATCATCAGTAGCTAAAAGGCTTCACAGGCGGCAGTACCATTTCCTTGTTGGAGAATCCTTACGGGCATGTCAGGGATAAACCCTTAGGTTGAAAGGACAAACACAAGTGCTATTAATATGAAATCAAAGAAATCCTCTAAGCCTATTATTCAGAAGAAGTCATCTAAAGACTTGTCTTGAGATAGCAAATCTCAGTAACTAGCCAAAGCACAATCAAATCCTACTGGTTTTCTTTCCTATTTAAATTTTGCTTGTATTTCATCTCCAGGAAAACATGTCCCAGTCAAGAGATTAACAAGGATATACCGAATTAACCAGAATGTTTGAAAAACCTATTAACATCTATAAAGGTGTTGGTCTGATTCATGGGCAGTGGTTTAAATGCTTTGCCCCACCCAGAGCACAGAAGTCTCTGATATGTCATTTTGCTGAAACTTTGCTGAGTCTGGCAATTGTGCCATGTGATAAACTCTTTTATTTCTGTTGTTCCTCTTGCCAGAGTTGTTTGCAGAGAGGGTGTGATGAGTGCTGAGGGATGAGGATAGAGGACACATTTACATGTTCAGTTTGGAGGGTTTTTTATGATCACTTCTCTCCAAAGAATCAAAGAAGAAAGAAGATGAGGTTCTTTTATACTTGTCTGGATTTGAAGCAAGCTGTTTCGTTGCCTCCATGTCCTTTCAAAGAGTCAGTGTCCTCTTGGGGTTAACTTGTTGAAATTTTCAGTTCACGGCTTTGTGGACTCTTTCAGTCTTACAGAAATGACTTTCGTTTATCTTTTTTTTTTGAGTAGAGAAATTACCTGAATGGATTTCAATTTGGTGAGACACTATTCTAGATTTTTTTAGGGTCTTACAGACGTGGAGATTTTGTTCTAGATAAACTGGACAAACTTTATTATTTGTATAAAAGTCCTCCAGCTTGTAAGTTGTCTTTTTAATGACATTAATTATTAAAGAAAGCCTTGACATTTAATTTCTTTTTAAAAATCCTACCACCTTTTCTTCCTAACATCCTTCAGATCTTTCTGAATTTTCTAAGGAAGCTGTCTATGTACTGCCTGCAAACAATTTCCCAATTCTTATAAATACTCTATTCTGTTGGTGGTCATGCTAACAATTGCTTTATAGGGAGTTTGCCATATGCAACAGAAACCTTCCCAGATAAAAAAAGGCAATGAAGGAGTAATTACACAAAGGTTTGTATAATGTGAAAAAAATCCATGCTAAACTTCTTCAAAGTGTTTTGTCATCACAATCAGTTAAGGAATTACCAAGTCTAGTTAGAGTCTTGAATCAGAAAGATAACCAACATATGTAGAAACTTTTCCAGCCATCTATTGGTTTGAGATATTTAGGGGATAGAAAGTGCCTCTAGAAGAACATACTTGTACAAAACCTGCCTTTTGCCCATACTTAAACTAGTGCCTTTCTCAAAGTAGTGTCTTTCTCAAAGTAGTGTCTTTCTCAAACTATCATCTTTCTCAAACTATCATCTTTCTCAAGCAGAAGGTAGGCTTGTGTTTTTCTGACATAGCTAATGGTTCTAATGGTCCTAGTAACACCCTCCTACATCTTTGATCTCAGCCAACAAGCCATATATTATTTCTTGCACAGTAACATCTTATTGAAAAACATAAATATCTTACAAAAGCTTGCTTTTCTTATGTAGATGTTGTGTCTACACTAAATCTGATGTCTTGTATGTATAGGAGTTGCCTTCTCTAAGAAGACATTAATTGTTTCCTTTCCTTTTGGACCAAAGTGTCCCTGGTTTTATAACCTGCTATATAAAACAGGTTTATAAGTTGCAGGTAAAAGTTATTTTCTGGCTTGTGATCAAGTTCAGGTGAATGTCTTGATCTGCTGTTTTGCATCTAAATTACTACTCAGTCCAACACCATATCTCAGCTGGGAGGTGGCGATCAGCTGAGCGCTTCCTAAACCACATAGCAAGCTGCCCATGGTTGTCTGGGTTTCCTTGTCCACCCTGGTACAAAGTAGCTTGAATTCCTCATGGCTTCCAGAATACTCCATCAATGCGCAAGCACTGGGTTTTTAACCCTCTCCCAACAATGCACCAGTTTGCGCACACCTCTGAGCTAGGCTCAGCAAGGGCAGGTCTTAGCCCTGGTGGACACAATGCTGCAGAGGTAGGAGGTCTCAGGGAATATCACTGAGCCACACATTCTTGGATTGAGCTGGAGCCAAGATGCCATGACTGCCCTGGGAAGCACGAGCAGTGGAGGAGTCCCTCTGCAGGAGAAATTGAGCTGAGGAAGATTTTCATTAAGCAGCTTGCTGGGCACATTGGGGCTGGAAGCCCTGCCCCTGTGCAGGATGGGGAGAGAGATGTTGGACTGAGCATGGAGAACAGGAAAAAAGTTGGAGGTGGGCCTGATTAGCTTGTACTTGAGAGAAATTCCAGCAGCCATGCTAGCTGGGTGGGTAGGTGTCCTGGTTTCAGCTGGGATAGAGTTAATTTTTGTCCTAGTAGCTGGCATAGTGCTGTGTTTTGGATTTAGGATGACAAGAATGTTGATAACACACTGATGTTTCAGTTGTTGCTGAGCAGGGCTTACACCAGTCAAGGACTCCTCAGCTTCCCATGCCCTGCCAGGTGCACAAGAAGCTGGGAGGGGGCACAGCCAGGAGAGCTGACCCCAGCTGGCCACAGGGCTATCCCAGACCATATGATGCCTTGCTTGGGGTGAGCTGGCTGGGGGACTGCAGTCGCTGCTCAGGATGGGCTGGGTATCAGTCACGGATGGTGAGCAATTGCACTGTGCATCACTTGTTTTGTATATTCTGTATATTCTCTTATCATTGTTATTATTATTCTTTTCCTCTGCTGTTTTATTAAGTTGTCTTTATCTCAACCCACGGGTTTTACTTTTTTTCCGATTCTCTCTCCCATCCCCCTGAGGCGGTGGGGGGGAGTGAGCAGCTGTGTGGGGTTCAGCTGCCTGCAGGCTTAAACTGCAGAAGTAGGGATGAATTTTCTCTTACAGGTCAATGACCAAAACCATCTACTTTTCGACAACATGAGGAAGAAGTGTCCAAGCTCAGGAGCAGGAAGCTGTGGAACTGGTGGTGAAGGATATCCCACATGCTCTGCCTGCAAACTGGGGGAAGATGGGGGAGTAATCGAGATTAGGTGGTAACTGCTCCCATCTCATAAGCAAGGGCACAGCAAACTGTGTAGCTTTGTGCTGAGTGGCCTGTTGTGGTTGAGGGTTTTTTTCTGAAAGACGGACCCATCCCCAAAGGACTCTGGTCCAGCAATGAGGGGCATGGGGAAGCACCTTGAGTGCAGGGTAGCAGCGGTCGCTGCTCAGGATGGGCTGGATATCAGTCACAGGTGGTGAGCAATTGCACTGTGCATGACTTGTTTTGTATATTCTGTATATTAACTGCAGCTGCTGCTCAGGATGGGCTGGGTATCAGTCACGGATGGTGAGCAATTGCACTGTGCATCACTTGTTTTGTATATTCTGTATATTCTCTTATCATTGTTATTATTATTCTTTTCCTCTGCTGTTTTATTAAGTTGTCTTTATCTCAACCCACGGGTTTTACTTTTTTTCCGATTCTCTCTCCCATCCCCCTGAGGCGGTGGGGGGGAGTGAGCAGCTGTGTGGGGTTCAGCTGCCTGCAGGCTTAAACTGCAGAAGTAGGGATGAATTTTCTCTTACAGGTCAATGACCAAAACCATCTACTTTTCGACAACATGAGGAAGAAGTGTCCAAGCTCAGGAGCAGGAAGCTGTGGAACTGGTGGTGAAGGATATCCCATATGCTCTGCCTGCAAACTGGGGGAAGATGGGGGAGTAATCGAGATTAGGTGGTAACTGCTCCCATCTCATAAGCAAGGGCACAGCAAACTGTGTAGCTTTGTGCTGAGTGGCCTGTTGTGGTTGAGGGTTTTTTTCTGAAAGACGGACCCATCCCCAAAGGACTCTGGTCCAGCAATGAGGGGCATGGGGAAGCACCTTGAGTGCAGGGTACGTAAAATGAATGGAGAAGGGGGGTGGTTCACGTGGCTCAAAGATCTGTGATATAAATGGGTACTGACTGGTGGAAATCGGGAAGCCCAGATCTGTGTGGGCAAAGGGGATGTCTCTCCCATGCAAAGTCCTTGCACACACAGTGCTCTTTTCCCCTAAACGAGGCAGCAACTTGCAAAGCCCCCAGCGAATGCAGCTACTTTGACATGAAACCTTGGGGAGGGCTTGTGAAAGGGGGTTGGTGATACCAGCACACACTGGTGCTGGGAGACCACCACCACTGGCAGGAGTACCCTGGTGATGCCCGCAGGACCCTCATTCCCACATCTCATGTGGGTGCCCCAACCCTGCCTGCATGTCCCTGCCACATGCAATGCTTGCAGCCTTCACGCTGCACTTCTGGCAGCCGGGAGCTGTGCTCCAAGCAGGTTGCAGCTTACGCCAAACCTCTCCATTTGAAACCAGCCCTTTTTGCTGATCTCTCCTGACTTTCTCTGGCTTGCCTGTGCTGTTTCAGAGGTGCAGTGCCTGCAGTTGGACACAGGACTCCAGCTCCATCAGCACTGGAAAAAGCAGATTAATTACTTTCCATGCCCCAGTTCTGGCTTTCCTGTCCTTACCACACACACAATAGCCACCCTTTTTCCCCTGGGCACTACACCCTTTTAGTTTGGTTTATGAAAGTCATTTATATTCTACCTGAATATAAATTCTCCAAAGGCTTCCCAGACTCCCATGTAAGACTCTTCTTTTTCTGCCTGGGAATCAGTAAAAATACTGACCAAAAGGCTGCCCAAGGCTGGCCCTTCTGAGCATCCTTTTGAGACGTTCCCGTATTTGAGAGCATGCTTTGCACAACACAGTTTCCAAGCACAGATTTTTTTTAACCACAACTGCAGCCGCACTTTGTTGATTTTGTGTTAGGATTTCGTGCAGGACAGTGCCAAGAGTGTTGTCTTATCTCCTGATTCCTCTCAGACCGTGAGGTAATCTGCCAGGAAACAGGTTTGATTTGATGTGGTTTCTTCTCAACAAACCCATCTTGGCTGCACCCACCACCTCATTACATTCCCAGCACTTACAAACGGATTGGTTCATAGGGCAAGAGGGAGTCTTTCCGGGTACAGAGGGTGGCCTGACAGAGCTGGGGTTCCCACTGTCCTCCTGGACCTGCTTTTTAAAGATAGATATTGTGTTCACCTTGCACCAGTCCTATGGGTACAACAAGAGATCTTGGAGATAATTACTAATGGGTTTGAAGTGTCTCCAGCTGCTTCCTTAAGTACCCCTGGTTTATTAAACTCTGCCCACTGGGCTTTGACCCATGTTTTTCCTATTCTGGACTCTTCTCCCACCCCTTATTAACACTTGCTGTTGTTGGTAGCTTGTCCCTGTTAACCTTTTCCTATATCTGATGCTTGGCATGGGATGTACCAGCTTTCACTCAGTCACTTGCTACGTGTTCTCCTTTCCTGCAAATAGCAGATCCGCATTTCTTCATCTTCTGCTTCCAAAGCCATTCAAGAACCTCTTCTATAGAGCCCCTTATATATCTCACTAGCTTCTAAGCCTTGCAGGTTCTTCAGCCTATCTGAGTTTATCCTTGCCTGCCTGGGCCTTTCCCTCGTGCTCATCGTTACTCATATGACAGTGTTTCCATTTGTTGTACAATTCCTTTCTGATTCCCAGGTCACCAGCCCGTGTCTCATGCTGTCACTGTCATCTCTCACTGTACTTCCTCTCTCCCCTGGGCAAGAGGACAGATTGCCTTTGTGTGCTTAATTAAGGGCATGTTCACGTGATTGCAAGAGAATTAAGTCAACACATCATAAGAAATTATTACCTGTCAGATGAAACATAGTAACTGACTCTCTCCTTCTGTTTGAGCCTGTCCCAGTTGTGAAATTAAATGGGTTAGTTTAAACACCTTCATGGCTGGGTTAAGCAAACCCTTTTTATCACATTTGCAATGGACTAGTGTTTTGCATATATTCAATTATCACATTAGTTTATTGACAGTAATGCCTTCCAATGCACTAATCGATCTCTTGTGATAAGTAAACACATCCGTAATGTCTTTTGGTAGCACACAGGCTCTCTTGCACTTGCATTATTGGTTTAGATTTTTTTTTCCCTAAGGTCAATTGCCCAAGTTTATTGACTACTCTTTTTTTGAAACTCATTATCCATATTTGAAATCCTTTCTTTGGAGCCCATTGTCCTTATTCTGCTAGTGCCACACAAGATCCAATAGTACAAGTGCCATGGGAAGGCTGGTGGAGGGCAGTTCTTTGTGAACTGAAGTATATATGGAAAAAAACAAAATCCACCTTGTCTTTTCTGCTGTGGCCTCCTCCAACCTGCAGAATACAGGTTCTACCTGACACCATGCAGTGCCAGTCCTGTCCCTTTTGACACAAAAGCATCATCCAGTGTGTAGTTGTTGGTCAGAGATAGCAGGAATCTCATAGAAGAGGAAGATGTGGGATCTGACAGGTGGTGGAAGATTAGGATTAAGTTGTTTCACCTTCACAAGGCTGCTTGAAGTTCCTTTCTTCTCCTTTCCTCATCTTGGCATGCATTTACCTTACAATTTTCATTGTGGCAGGAAACCCAGCTAGAATAGAGATCCATGTCATGAGTAGTTCAGGTGTTTGCATGATCCCAGCTTACCCAAGGGTCTAGGAAAATTTGCAAGTGCCATTTGACGAAATGTGGCTAGGTCTGGTCTGCCCTCATAAATAGATCTGTGTTGGGGAACACAGAAACACTAAAAGTAATTCCACTATTAGGACTGAATGTGTAGCACTGGTGAGACCTTGTTTCTGGTGGGGTCCCCTTGCAAGGGTGGTTAGGGAGCTTAGCTTCTCTGCAATGAAGAGAGGTCAGCCATTTGGCAAAGGGTGTGAGAGAGTGTAAAGGTAGTGAGTGTGGGAGCCAGGACAAATAAGACAATAGATGCAGGCGGGGTGGAGTTGCTCAGATGGAAATCTACTTCTTCTTAACTGAAGAAGCATAAACAGGAAGATGCCGTGACTCATAATTTATTTATTTTTGCTTCTTGTTGGACGGTCAGAGACAGATTGGACGTCTACAATTTACTTTTTGACTCTGCATTCACCTGGGGACCAGGCAAGTTCCCTCTTTAATGATCCCCGCCATAATCTCAAGCTCCACACCCTGGAGTCAGTAGGGTTTATGGCCACTGGTATGTCTCATCTTAGGACCTCCAGGCAGAAGAGACAGAAAAGAATCAGACTCCAGGCTTAGAGTGGGGCACAACACCTACCTTTTAATCCATTTATTTCTGGTTAGCACAGTTTACTCCTATTTATACAGAAGCCATTAAATCTTTTGGTTTAGGTTTTATGATTGAGTCGGTGTTATAATGTGGACATGACCCAGATTTATTCATAGGTACAAAACAGACCTGGCAAGAAGCTGTAAGAATAATACTGCTTAAGACTTTGATTTTCAGTCAAAGCTGGTAAAAGCACTCAACATGAAGGTAAGCAGCTGGTTTTTGTAAGAAGGCAACCCAATATATGTGGGTCACTTTTGGAGACCTGGCCCAGACGTGGTTGGCAAGGCTTTAAAAATTGGTTCTTTGGGGTGTTTTAGAAATATGTGGTACCAGGAGCTTGAGGCATGAGAACAAAAAGGGCTGTAGCTGTGTAAAATAATACCCCTGAAAAATCAGTCTATATTTAAACTGTTCTCTCTGAGTGGTGGAGCTCAACCCAAATGCACAATGGGATCCTCACACAAGAGACCCAGCAGAATCTCAAGGACGTGGAAAGTAATAAGGAAAATTATTGCTCGTAAATGCAATGTTGCAACCAAGAGCAAACAGTGTTCCTGAAAGCACCACAGCCACCAGCAGAACATGTGGCTGAGCTTCTGTGCTGTTCAGGCTGCACCGTAGCCAGGAGTCACTGAGGAGCAATTTATGAAGAGAAGAATGGGCACAATAGGCTCAAAAGTTATCAGTGTGGTGGCTCAGGTGTCAGACAAAAGGCATTTGGGTGCCTGACTCTCTGAATAGCTTCAGGCAAATATTCTGACTCCTCTGAACTTTCATCTGCAATATAAGAAAGAGACTTCCCCACCAGACTGAGCCCTTTCAGACTGATCATATCTCAGAGACACCTTGAAGCTTCAGTGTATTTCCTTAGGCTAGACCTCTTTGCCCCAAGTTGGGGATGGAATCAGGAACTAGATCCTGACACCAGGATCAGAGAGGAGACATCATTATGTCACTATGTCTCAGAGAACAGCAGTGATTTTCTGATGAGAACCGTTTGTTTGCTGTACATCTCTCCTGCAGAGTTATTCAGAAGTCACAGAGCAGGAGCAAAAAACCACAAAGAAACCCAAACCAGTGTTTGATGGTTGCTTTGGCATTGGTTCTCTACCATGGTGAATGGTGGGTAAAATACAGGACTGCTGAGAGAGAGGGCTGCACTGAGAGCTGCATCACCATTTCCAGATGGCAACACATGGGCTCTAGGAAGTCCTCTGGCTTTGTTTTGTAGTGGGTGGAAGACAATGTAGTGCTGCACTTTTTAGATTAGGCCTGATGGTTTTTAGGCTCTGGATGGAAGAGAGGAAACAGCCTGAGGGCCCCACGGGCCCCTGGCTGTAAGCCAGCTCGGGTCCTGCTGATATTTCTCCATGTGAAGAGAGCTGTTGGCTGTGGCCATTGACTTTTGCACATTCCCGGTCTGCCTCTGGTTTCATGGC
>NW_009258908.1:159152-173321 GCF_000687185.1 Egretta garzetta
ATTTCCCCATGGTAATAGAGCTGTTGGCTGTGGCCATTGACTTGTGCACATTCCTTCTCTGCCTCTGGTTTCATGGCACATCAGCTGCCCCATCTTTCACCTTACTGAGTAGCATCAGCTTGCGTAACTCCCTTGGACTAGTATGTTATGGTCACTTTCATTAAGTAAAGACCCCTGAAAGTAAACGGGCTTGGACTTGTGGATCCTGCTTTTGTAGGTCAGAAACATTCTTTTTCTCTTGAGGACCTATTTAGGGAAGTTTATGCAGCTTCCCTCTGTGTGTTTCCCTGCATGTGTGAGTAGGAGAGATGCTCAGGCTGCTGACAGTATATGCACCCAGCTCTGAACTGACCTGCAGAGAAAGTCACCATGGCTCAGAGGCACTGGGTGCTCTGCAGGCGGCCAAGCAGAAGGCACAGCCACAGGCTTCCAGGTCGCTCTTTCAAGCCCTCACAGGGAAGAAAATTTTACATGTCAGTGTAAATGGTAAGCTGCAATTTGAGGTGTTTAAGGATGCTAGAATGCCTAAGGGATTTGGTAGGTCCTCTGAGGTCAGAGAGTAATTTGTAGGCACCTGTAAATGCCTGAAAACCTTTGTAATGTAAAGCTCTTCATTGTCCATGGTATGGATTTCCTAAACCCAACCTCTGCTTTTTTTCATGAATCTCTAGGATCCAGTCCACCCTTTTACCAAAACTCCTGTGTTCCTCCATACTTTCTCCTCTTCCCTTCCCCAGTGCTCCTTGCAAACACAGCTGCTTTTGATCCAGCTACGTGAGCCCTTCACCGCTCCTCTGAGGCCTCAACAAGCTCAGTGCCCCTCATCCCTCTTCAGGGGTCCTTCCTAAATCTGTCTACCAGAGTTTGCCTGGAATTGTCTCTTTTCCCATAGAGTCAATCTCTTTTGCTCCATCAACATGGTCAGTCCTTAAGCATCTATTAATCACAGAATATCACCTACATGGTCCTTGTTTGTGGAATACCCACCCAGCTCCAGCCCTCTGACCACCAGCTGGTTCAAAGTCCAGTGCCTAACTAATTTCTATCATACTGCAAGAATTTGACAAAATATGAAAAAGATATTAAGCTCAGTTTCCTCTCCATCTGTCTGCCAAGTTCTCTGTTCCTGGATGGTGTTCTCCCTGCCTCTTTCTCTCCTGCCCCTCACGTATGGTTTATTATCTTTGACAACGAGGTTTTCAAACACACTGTGGGGATAGACTGTGCTTACAACAACTTTGTAGTCACCCCCAGTAATTTATTATAGCCTTGACTATTGTCATTCTCTCTGGCACATGGTCTCTCTCATGAACATGATTTTCAAACATGTGAATCACTGCTAGACATCCGTTTTCCCAACTTGATCTTTGGCAAGATGAGTTTTTGCTCATCACCATGGACTTCCAGTTTGCATGGATGTGACACGAGTATGGCCTAATTTGGCCTTGGCCCTGCTGTGTCAGGTGCCTTTGCACATGCACGCACACACGCACACACACACACATACACATGTGTCACTGCACAGGATTAACTGGACTCTACACCTCTATCTGTATCAGCCATCATCCTCTTTCTGAGTCATGGCTGAGGCAGATAAGCATCTCGGTTTGCTGTTGGCTTCATGATAATAAGTAAACAGTAATTAATATTTTGCAATCATATAGCTCCTTGAAATGGATGATCTGAAAGCACTTAATTAACATAAACTAATCATCATTGCATAGCCCACATGAGGCAGATAAGGTTTTATTGTGCAGAAGGGGAAATTGAGGCAGAAATGAACATCAGGATCAGGCAGGTTGAACTCCTGTCAGAAGGGTATGCAGTGCCTTGGTGCTTCTCAAAACCTGCTGCAGCTCCATTTTGAAGACATCAAAGGCAAAGCTGGGGCTAAATTGTGGAGGTAAATGTCCTGCCTCCCTCCCTGTGATGTTCAGGACAGAGCCCCACAGGGTTAATTGAGACCTCGATCCCTGCCAGGTTGTGCCTGTCCACTGCCTTGGCTCTTCATACTTTTGCTGCTGTTTGATACTTCACAAATCACTAAGACCCCAGTGCAACAGGTGAAGTAGACATCCAACAGAGCCAAAATGGTGTGGTGGGTCTAGACCTTGGCTGGATCTGGACTGATATCTTAGAGATATTTTTTCAGTTGCCCAGATATAACATTTTCCAAACCATCCAAATGACTTAGGGGTAAAAGTCCTTGCAAAAGCGCATAACGGCCAGACAAAGGACCAGATATAGAACAAAGTATTTGGGTAAAGGAAGATGTGTCTAGACATTGCGTGGGATTTACACACTCACACCAATATCTCACATCTGAGGCTTGAGTCAGTTGCCTAAACGTAGATGTTCAGGGCTTTTTGAGATGATCTGGATGTCCTTACTGACCTCTGTCTGCTGTTTGGAAGGACAAGACTCTCCTGAAGGTCCCATGTCAGATCTACCAATTGGTTTAGGTGCCTCAGGGCCCCTCAGAGACAGCTAGTTTTGGATAACTGAATTGTGCCCCCGATGTCCAGCTTAATGGCCTATGTTGTCAGTGCATGTCCAGCATGTGTTTCACAACATCTAAGTCTGTTTCTCTAGGGATGTATCCCTACCTGAGATGCTGAGTAAGGTGATGTGAGCACCCTCCGTAAAGTCTTTGAAGTTCTCCAGGTTAGAAGTCTAAGCACATTGTTGGGCCCAGTTCCCATATTTACTTTCCACTTCTGGGCCCAAGTCATTTAGGAGCTTTGGCAAAGATCCACCTGATCTCTATCCACCTGAGGATGCCAGACCCGTGCACCAGGAACAGGGTCACTGCAAGACCTACTCTTCCCCTCAGAGCTCTCAGTCCCCTCGTTATCATCCCTAAGGCTCATTGCATACTGGGTGTCCCCTCCAGTATCCTTCTCACTCCAGTGTTGGTTCTATTGAAATTAGTACCACCAGTAGGATTTAACACCAACAAGCCAAATATTGGTCCCCCAAGACTGTCAGTCTTGGTCCTGGTTTCCTTTAATGCCAACTGATTGGATGTCATTACTTGCTTGTGTATATGTCTTGCCCAGTTAGAGGAGGTCTGCATGACAATGGTGAGAGAAGATCAGGGACAGCTGAGTGTCCCCACAGTTTGTAGCTGAGTGCACACAGGAACTGGATGGATCTGCTTTCTCCTTCAGGAACTCCTGTACGTCTTGGTGATCTCAGCCAGATGGATGCGTATGCCAGGGAACCAACCTGCTAAGAGCAGGCACTGTCCTCTTCTCCAAGTGTTAACCTTGCTCACCAGTGACTTACATGATTAACCCCCTCCAAGAGAGTCGAACTAACAGCTCTTTATCTTAATGGTGTCACTGTCAGTGTACAATGCTGGATGTCAATGTGAGATGGGCTTGAATGTACAGCACTGGGTGCTCCGATACAACAGACCTGGGGAGTATCAGATGGGGGACCTACGAGATTTTATTCTTTTAGCTGAAGAGGGGTTAATGCCTCTCTCCCATGCTCCCATCCCAAAAAGTGAAGGGAACTTCACTTCTTGAATGCTTCTTGAATGAACTGCTCCAGCTGGAGGGTGGTGATGGACCTGGGAAATCCAAGGTGACGATGTTCTTTTGGATTAGGGTTGAATTGTTTGAAGACAAGTGAGAAGCAGAGAGAGGAAAAGAGAAGATGCAAGAGCTGTTCATGAGGTGAACACTGCCCATTGCGCACCCCAAAGGAGGGAAAGACAGTGGGTACTACATCTTCATGAGTAAACTCAGAGGGTTTTTTTTTTAAACCAAGGCTGTGTGGGTGAACTTCAGGCTGGCTCTTCTTAATGGAGGGCCAGACTTTAAAGCCTTAACAAACTTCTTTTAATGCATGCATCGGAAGCAGTCCTCTGTGGTTAAAAACCCCACCCAACTGATCAAAACTCAGTCCTCATGACTCATTATACCCCCTCCCCTTCCATCGGAGCAAAGGTAGCCCAGGATGACCGGATGGTGGGAGGCCCCGGTCTTCTTATGAAGTGGGGTTGAAACATGTTTTGCCTGAAGGTCTTCATGAATATTTGCTGACAGCAGAGGATAGGGTGAGACTCATGGCTCTCTTGGGGCTCAACAGCAAAGCCTGTCATGGTTGATACATGTGTGTTTCCCTGGATTCATTGCTTTTTGGAGCATGTCCTCCCATCTGCCCCAGTCTTTTTGCCCTCCTCTGTGTCACCCTGCCCAGTTCAAGGCTCTCAGCCCCTCAAGCTCTAAATTAGTGCCTGTTCCCTTCTTTGCCATTCTGTGGAGACACCTTCCCTCTCCCTTTCTTAACCTCAGACTCTTTATCTGCTGAGCCTGAACTCCCAGCTTAAACTCAGTTTAAAATGCCTCTGTGTACGGCTTGCTGGTCCCAGTCCCTCTGCCTCTTCTCCTGAGTCTTTTATCAGCTGCATGCATGCCTCCTCCCCAGTCCCTGTTGCAGATGCTGCATCCCTGATGCCAGCTCTCTCTGTATCCCCCCTGCTTGTCCCTCCCATCCCTTCCCATGTCCTCCACAGGCTGGAAGTCCCTGTTATCTGGTTCAGCCACCTCTGGGTCCCACCACCTTCTTGTCTGTCTTGGTTTCTTTGGAGAATCATGAGGTGGTCTCTCCAAGAAAGGTTTTCCCTGCCATCACATCCCAAACCCCATCCCAGTCGCCATCCCTTTCCTTTCCATCTCCTTGCCTGTTCTCCCTCTCTAAATCCCAGATCTTCCCTCCACCTTCCCAGTCCTGTTGTCACTAGTGTTTGTTTCACAGTGTACTTGCTCCTCCACCCCGATCTGACTTTGCTAACTCTCAGATAATCCTCCTTCCTCCTAGACACTATCTCATGGAGAAGAGCATGGTCGGGGAAGGTTGTCAGTCCCTGTTTTTCATCCCTGGTGTCCACCTTCTGCCATGGAGCCATCAGGAGCCACCAGCCCAAGGGAGCAGATCTGTTTCCTCTATGGGGATGGTGTGGTGAGTGGTCATCTTCTCACTAGGAGTTGCAGAAATTTTCAGAAAAGAGGTGTATGAATTTCAAAATTTCAGGGGAGTCTTGTCAGCAAAAACTTACCGAGTCCCTGCTGAGGTCACCTGAGCTGCACCTGGACCACACTGGGGTGGATTTTCCCTAGTGGGCAAAGGCACTTACCTTCATCTCTGCCTCCTAATCATATCTCAAGTCCCAGATATATGACAAGGTTACCAAGGCTTTTACAAGTATGATTTTAAGACAGGTAAAAATGTAGATTTGTTACTACTTTTTGGAAGTGCTTAGGATTGTCTTGGTGCAGAGAGGTGTATAGATAGGCTTGAGGCAAATGAACGAGACTGAAAACGTTCAAGCCCCAGCAGTGCCTGGTTGGCAATGCCATGGGCAAGCTTGGGAGCAGAGCAACAGGCTGTGTGGGCAGCTGTGCCGATAAGGCACGGCAGAAGCACTTGTGCAGGCAGATGTTTGGACCTCACAGGCAAAACCACCCCTGGCCCCTTTGCCCAAAAGTGCTTGCTCTGTGACAGGTCCCTTTGCTGCCTGTGCCAGCCAGGTTACCCCCCATGGCACGTGAACACCCAGCTCTTCCCACTCTCACTCTTGTGGTGCAGGCATATTTCAGCTCCCACAGCTGTGGGCAGGACACACACCTCTCCCTGCCCCAGGCATTGCTCCTGCCCTTTCCCTGCCTGCTCAGTGCAGGTGGGCCAGTAGCCCTGCAACGTGTGTGCCCAGGCAGTGGAGGAGAAGGAGGGCAGCGCCTGCCGCGACGCATGTGCCAGCTGCGTGCGTGTCGGTGCTGGGCACCGGCTGTGCCTCGGGGAGTGCGTGGGGGTGTGTTTGCGTGGCTGCATCCTCCTGATGTGGCCGTGTCCCATGGTACACGTGTGGTGTGAAGGGGGAAGGGAGGATGAGTGGGAGATGACTGTAGAGCCTGCAATGGAGGGGATAAGGAGAAAAATCAGCTAGACCTGCTGGGTTGGTTGAAATTCTTGTGTGGGGCTTGGATAGGGTGTTTAAGCACACTTCTCATCCCTTGGTGGGATCAGAGAAGTGCCTGTCATCTCGGTGTGTGGCCCTGCAAGTGCACACTGTCCTGCACACAGGGGTACCGGGGTGTGCCCATGCCCTCTGCTGGGTCAGTGCCTGTCCCCCGGCCTGGGAGGCTGCTCCATGCCGCGCAGCTCTGCAGTCAGCAAGAGACGACTCGCCCCCGGGCGCTGCCATTATATAAGGGAGGGGAGGCAAGTTTCCCGGTCATAAAGGTGTTGCACAATTAATTATTCTGGCTTGGATCCCTGGAGCTCAAGGATGCCACACAACATGACTAGTGCAGCATGGGCTCAGCCCGGCTGAGCCTCAAGCTAGCAAATCACTTCTGGTCATGTCTCTCTCCTTCTGCTGAAGTGTATGCTCCGTTCGAAGGGGGACATGACAGAGCACGCTCTGGAGCAGCAGCACCCACAGTCAATGGGCAGCTGGAAAAAACTCCCAGCTCTTTGCACTGGTGTCTTCCCTCTCCCCTCAGAGACACCCCTGTGCCAAGCCCACCAGCCCGCTTGCCCCAGGACAGCCAGCACCACACTGGGGAAGTGCGATTCCCCGTGCCTGCGCTTCTCATTTGTATTTGTCTGGCTCAAGGCTAAAGGCTGTTTGGCTTGACATGCCTTTCTCCTGGAAATTAAAGACCTTGTATTTTTCTCCCCACAGTGGTATTTGTACCCTGTAATCAAGCTGCCTCTCCATCTTCTCTCTGAAAGGCTGAACATACTGAACTCTCAGCAAAGGGTATTTGCTTTAGCCCTCAGGTGAATTTCCTGGTGGTGTCTTCACCATCTTTAACTTTTTAGCGTCCTTCAGAAAAGCAAAAACACCTGAAACCCCATAGCCCTGCACTTGTCAGGACTGGGTGTACATACTCTCTTGTTGATCTGCTATCAGGCTAGTTCCCTTCCCCTCCTCTCTGCCCTCCCCAGCAAGCCTCCAGCTAGTGGGTATCTACTACATAAGCAACGTTGGCAAGGAGGTCAGACATTTTCATTGCCATGGCCTTTCAAAAGCTGGTTCAGGTGGCCAGACAAGCCACAGGACAACAGGGCTCTGTACTGGCTGTCCAGCTCTTGCAATTACATACCGATGGCATTGGCAGTTCTGGTGGGGGATGGGGATGCAGAACCAGAATATCATTGTTGTTGGAAACCCTAACGCTATGAAGTGCCTCTTATGTCCATGCAGACTCCTAAGCAAGGTTCTTTGAACTTCATTGTAGCTAAAGTTTGTAGCCAGCAAAACACAGCTTTGGTACACACATAGTGTGTCTGCTTTCCTCCATCTTCTTTCCCATGAAAGGAGGCAATAGCTGAGCTATAATCCCAGGCAGTGAGCAGGGCTCTTACACATGCTAGGGCAGAGCCCAAGCATGCCTTAAACCACCTGTAGAGTTGCTCACAGGCTGATGGTGCAGAGCACAAGCAGGGGAGCATCCTGGAATCCAGGGCAACCAAGTTCTAGGGGCCAAATTCTCTACTGCTGAAAGCCGAAGACACCCCAGTTTACACACATGGAGGATTTACCCCAGCATTTCTTGTTATATAAGTTAACAATAACCTTAAGGTGTTGGTTGGAGTGCATCCATTGAATGATGCATTGTCTCAGACACAGGGATGGAAAGTTGCCTGTTCACCAAGCATCAAAAACAATAGTGATGAAAGACAGAGCAGTGACCTGAGTTCAACAGCTCCAGCAGCTGGAGGTAATAATGACAGATGTGATCATTTACTGTGGAGGTCCACAGGCTGGTTTAGAGTTTCAACGCCCAGAGTCATCTTCAGGGCACTGCACATTCCAGAAACATCTCTGAAGCACCTTACGGTAAATGGTAACAAGAAGAAAAAGATCAGGGCTGGTGTCAAGGGAGCAGTGTTCCTCCCTGGCCTCTGATGAAACTCCATTTCAGTGAGCAGAAATTAACTCCTTTCTAGATTAGGGCCTTGGGAAGAGTTACTAGTAATTGGCCCCGGTTCCAGGGCTGCTCTCAGCAGGGCTTGCTGTGGTGCAACTTGAAGTAACCCACCAGGTTGCTTAGCCTGAGTGTATGTCTGCACCTCCCTCCTGGTGTAAAGGCTTTGTGCCACCTCTAGGACATGGGTCTTTATCCCCCACTTGATGTCTTTCTGAATGATATGCCCAATCTGAGGGGTACCTCGCCTCTCCACCATGGGCAGCATGTATGTGGGCACATGCTGCTGCAGATCTCTGGTCTCTTGACTGAAGCTAACGAAGAGCCTCGGCCCATTTCTGTAGGAGCCAGGATGGGCTGCTGTGGCTGCTGCTGGGAACAAGATGAGACACAGTGGCAAAGGGCTGTAGTCCCAGAAGCAAGTCCCACCACCACCAAGGCGATTCCCTCTTCTACAGCTCCGCCTTCTTGCATGCCTTGGGTCTGCATCCTTGTGGGCTGCTCAGAGCCCACAGCCCTTTGCTGCAAACTCAGCAGTGTTTGCTGGCTCTCCACATGAACTGACGCTGGACAGCTTGTGCCTGGAGGCCTGCTGAGCTCAGCCACCACCCTTACACCTTGGTGTTGTGTCCACAGGGCACCAGGGATGCCCACTGGAAGAGCTGCAGGGTGCTCTGCTTTATGCTGCAAAGCTGCCCATTCCAGCAGTGAGCATGCAGGTGGCACAGCTCCTGCCTCTTGGGGGGGTCTCAGAAGTGCTGGGATGGCAAACCCCACCTGAGGAAGACTGCTGCCTCTCCTCCTCCTCACACACATCTTTGCTCTCCTGGAGGAGAAGCAAGGCAGGAAGTTTCCTATATAGGTTAATAATAGCCTTGGGTTCGGATTTCCCGTGATTTCTTTGGCAGCAGATGGGCCCAAGTCTTTCTGGCACATCCCTAATGGAAACCTCCCCCAAATGACCGGCTTGTTTTATTGTTCCCCAGTGGTCCACACTGGAGTATCCCACCAGGTTTTCTCTGCACCCCGCCCCCTCTTCCCCTGTCGTTGCTGACTTTGCATGCGAGGTGGAGGGATGAATGAGCGGGCGCTCGATGGCCATGCCAAGCACCACTCCCTCCTTTCACGCATTGTCATTTCTGCCAGCTGAGTGTATTCGCTGTGGGAGGAGTGGGAGAGCATGCGTGGAGCCAGGGTTGGTGCCTCTTCACAAGGCTGAGAGGATGCCCCAGATGGGTGCCTGCAACAGATACTCCCAAGCCACAAGCGGGATGAGTATAAGTGATCTTATCTTGCCTTTCAGTAATAGATATCCAATCTGCTGACTCCACTTGCCCAACTCAGGTCTGATTCAGGTCTCCGTGGGCTTCCTGCAGGATGTGGTGGCAGGAGGGGTGGGTGCGACGTCTGAGCTGCGGGCAGGGGTGGACATCAATTGTGCCTCCCAATAGGGCCTGTGGGGGTTTGACACCCCCAGCCAGGAGCTGAAGAATGGGTACATCGCTGTGTAGGTTAACTGGAAAAGCAGGAGAGATGCTGCCTGTCCCCAGAGGATCCAGAGCTCCCGCCTGGGAAGCCCCAGCCACACACAAAAGGCTTTCATTGACAGATTTTGCTGTGAAATGGTTTCCCAAGCAGGGTGTGTAGCAAGATACCTGGCTACAGGGTGGGCATTTTGGTACCTTGGCAGCATTGCCCCGCTCCTACCACCCCACAAAACACATGGTGCAGCAAAGTGCCGGTGATGGGGAGACTCGGGGCTGCTGCCAGCCTGGGGAGGGGCAACCTCTTCTCCTGCCTGTGTTTTTTGAGCTCACTGGACAACTGCTGCTCTTGTTGCCTTCCCATTTCTCCTTCTTCTCCAGCCTGGAAGTGAAACAGGAGCCATGGTGCAGATGGGATTCCACAATTGCGATTGGCAGGGAGGGCTGGAGCTGGGAGATGTGGGGCTGCAAGGATGGTGGGATCCATCCCCTCTGCATCCCAGAGGGGAGAGAGACTCAAGGGCTCTCCGTGGGTGGAGGGAGAGGACCCTTTGGTACACTCCATGCTTGCCTCCACACAGCGATGGTTTCAGGTCCCATCCTGCCCTCACCAGGTGCTGGCAGCCAGCAGGGCTGGGGGTTTCCTCACCTAAGGCAGGAGGAACGTCTGACCCTGGGAGGAGGTGACTGGCATTGGGAGCTGCTGCCCATGCTGGCTACAAATGCATTGGTGACTCAGGGAAATCATCTGTTCCCATCTGCCAGTTCCTGATCCCCAGACCCCTGTCATGCGCCAGAGCAGGCAGCTCTTGTGGCTTCTGGGCTGGCTGTTCAACACCTGGCCCTGCCCCCAGATGTAAGGGCTATGGGGAGATGAGGGAGGTCTGTGCTGGGCTGCCTGTCTGGAGAGGGATTGCCCTGGCCGTGTCCTCCCCTCTGCTTCCACAAACCACTTGGATTTGACAGTGGGTTTCTCAAGATAAACCCCATCTGTGCCTTGAGTCATGAAGCAAACCGGGGCTTGGATTTCCCATGTCCACACATGGGAGCAAAGGGATGTATTCCTGGGCACAGTATTAGCCCCATTTCAGTGCTCCTAGTTTAGGACTGAAATTCTGAGTATCTCCTACATACTATTTTGGCATCTACTTTGTTGACTCTTCTTAGGGCTTTCAGTGTGTAATTCCCCACTTTTGTTCCTTGTGGGCAGGCCAAGAAAAAGCATCCATTTTCCTAAGGAAACGCTAGCTCATTACCCTTGGGATACTCCAGGTCAGCCATAGGGTCCGGCAACCAATGTAACTCCATCCAAGGGGAGGGAGAGGAAGACAATGGCTCTCATCACAACAGCATTCAAGTTCTTTGCTTTTCCACACCCATGAGATCAAGTCTTCACTGAAGCCCCCAGAACCAGTTTAAAAGCTAGTGCCCAAAACCAGCTCATGCCCTGCTGATGTCTGTTTGTGCAGGAGCTGTCAGATAAAGGACATTCTCCCTCTCTTTGGGAGAGGGACTCTCCTGGTGAATTGGAAGGTGGGTGCTTGTGTCTCTTCAGACTTTGAGTATTGCATCCACTGCACAACCCAGCCCTTCTGTTTACAGGCCTGTTATCTCCACAGCCGCAGGCACTTGTCTCAGGTGGCTTGTCCATGCCAAATCCCCGTTGCATTATGGAATCTCAGAAATGCCCATTACAATGCAGTTCCTTAATGCCTGTTTGTGTAAGGATGACGTTTAATACTTAAACAACCCAGCGGAAAAAAAAATAGGCTAGTATGGAAATTCCCCCAGGATTCAGGTTGATTTAAAATCAGGTGAAGGAATGAATGTCCCAAAGAGGACAGCAGTCTCTGTTCTCACTTGCAGCGAGTGTAGACAAGCTCATTTTACATTTACAGAGGTGGATTTAGGGACCATCCAGGTGAAGTGGTACTTAAAGTCCTTTGACAGCCCTGAAGTCATAGGAGACAGAGAGCGTAGTTTGCTTTGAAGCTGCTTTTACAGTTCAGAAGCCTGATACTCTTCTCTGAGGGTGCAGGCTAGTGAGAATTCCCTGGTAGAGACCACATAGGGCAAGCAAGACTTGGGGGTACAGAATTGGGACAGCATACAGAAATTGGGAAAAAAGAGTTAACTACTTCAGGGAACTCCCTGCCTCCTTTCAGATTTAACCATCTTATACTTTCTGCCTTTGCATCTTCTAAGAAAGAAAAACATCATCCTGGAACTGGAAAACATATACAGAACATCCATGCTCTTATGGTTTCTGCTTTCTAGCCTAAAATTATCCATAGCTAGTTCATCCCTACTTGCACTTGTACCAACACAAAGAGTTCTTCTGCTTCCTGATGTTCTTACTGGACACCAGCGGTATGCCCCAACTTGGCCTTGGGTTTGCCACATTACCTTATGGGAGCACTTTTGACCCATACTGGGATGGGGGGAGTCCATGCACCTGCTGGTCTTTCTGATATTTCTTTGCACCTCTTGCACTTCCAGTTTGCCTTTCTTGATCTGAAATTCATGTGGTATTGCCAAGAGAGCCCTGCTGCGAACTCTGGAACAGTATTAGGACTTTCTGCTGCTATTGCAAATACCTCACCCTATCTATGGCACAAAAACCTTTGCATTTTGCAGGTCTGCACCTGCTTAGACACTGGGGGTGGGTTACACCAGCTATATGTAGCTGTCTCCATCTGGCCTAGTTGTTTTAGGCTTCCCTTACAGCTGGCAAAGAGACACTTCTGAAATGATCACATGGAGTAGACATCTAAAATGACATCTAGGTGGTTTTTTTTCTCCTAAAGTGATCATTTCTGTGCCCAGGGACATCTGTGCAGGGTTGGACAGCAGGCACACTCCTCATTCCTGGGCATGTCCTCACCTGGTAGGAAAAGTTCTTGTCACTGCTCCTGACTCACACTTTGGGCCAGTGGAGTTTCACCCCATTTCTGTGTCTTCTGCCTTCAGGGTCTGTGAACTCTCCTGCTGCGGTGTACAGCAGCAGCAGTGTCTCCAAGTCAGGACTGGCTCTGCAGCTCTCAGAAGAACGACTGTCTACATAGAGCAGTATACAGGAGAAGCTCCTGCCAAAACCCTATTTCAGGAGATCTGTCTTTAGTAGTTTTCCTTTCAGATGTGTTACTAAAAAGCTTTCTTCTGGAGCAATCGGTGCTTTTCCAGTGTACAGCAGTTATTCTAGTATGCAACTGCTTATACTGGAAAATGGCTTCTTTACAGGAATGGCATGTGATGAATGATATTTATTCCTGTAAATTGGGACCAGCTTTGGGATGAGGAAGAAATCAGAGATGACAAGGAACCGCCGGTGGGAACAGGCTGTGGGCCCACACCCCCATACAACTCTGGGGGATCCATCCCTATGGGACTCTTCTTAGGAAGAGTCTTCCTGTCTCTTATAGGAGATATAGACTCAGCTCAGTGTCATCTTTTGCTCCACTTGGTCCTAAGCAGTGGACTGTATAAAGAGCTGTTTTCAGGAATTCTCAATATTATTCCCATTACTATATTAGAATTCAAAGTCCAAATCCAGTTTTCCCAATTCCAGGCCTCTCTTAGATGCCTGAGGACCCTAAATTAGGATTGCAGTTTCACCTGAAGTTTCTCCAAACACAGATGCCAACAACAGCCCTCAGCTGTGTGGACTACCCCTGTTCCCTGGAGGAATTTCTCCAGTTTTCTAATTCAAGGTGGAGGGCTAAGCAGAGCCAGACGTGAAATGAACACCTGGCTCTGCAAATCTGGAGATTCAAGGCAGGATGTTGAAATCACTGCAATCAACCCTCCAGCTAGAGTCATTTAGGAAGCTTATAAACTTCCTACCCACTCACTTCCTACCCTGCCTTGCGAGGCAAGCTATAATTTTTATTTTTAATGAAATCTTCTGAACGTGTCACTATTGCTCTGTTAAGTAGATCATGGGAAGAAGATGGTCAGAGGTATCTCCCAAAGGGAGATTTCACAAGGACGAATCCTGTCATGCTTTCACCCAGTGACCTCTCTTGGCATAACGGCTTTTGCACCAGGTGACCCAGCCATCGGCACAATGACTCATTACAGATTTGTGTGATTCACGCTTTTCTCCTCATTGGATTGCACCGTGCATCCTGGGCTGGGTGAGTCAGTTTGGCTTGGACAAGATGTGGAACCCATCAGTCCAGGTTTATCCATTCAGCTCCTTAAGAAGAAGTCTGGTTACTTTCTTAAATTTGGTTTTTCATAGGAAAAATGACATTGCCGGAGGCTGATTCGGCACTCTGCAGAAGCCAGGGAGTTTATGAGCCCGGGTTTATTTTGTGTCACTAGAGCCAGTAGGAAAACAGCTGAAGGGGAAGAGCCAAGGATTGGTTCTTCCTTTAAAATTTCACCTGTGCCTTTCCTCTGGCGTGGAGCAACGAGGGAGGGAGCCAAGCAGCAATGCAAACAGCAAACTTGGAACCTGGGTGTTGGTTTTGGATCACGTCTAGAAATAACAGCCCGAGCACAGCGAGTTTCTTGTAGCACGTTGTACGGTTATGCAGGAGGTAAAGGAAAGGAATAAGAAAGTGGCAAATGTTACAGAGAAGTGCTCTTTTGGGCCGGGGTCAGAGGGCATGGGTTCAAATCTTTGTTTATCCCTAGCTACTCCCATATTTGTGGGTCCCAGAAATTATTGGAAGAAAATACTGAGTCTTATGGAATGAGCACAAAAGAACAATATCGTCTCTGATTTCCTGCTG
>NW_009258908.1:173358-182161 GCF_000687185.1 Egretta garzetta
TCCTGAGCCGAGCTTCCTTTTTCTCTTTGAGTTTTCCTCTGGGCAACCAGCAGTTTCCATAAATTACAGTGCTACATTGCCCCCTGCCCCTCCAGTGCCTTGATTTTTTGACAGTGTACAGATTGATAGGGGTAGTTCACTCTGGGCACTTTAACACCTGATGCTTGAGTCAGGCCATTACTGACAACAGAAGTTCCTTGCTGGGGCTTCAGTAGCTTTGGCACCACCAGGAGTTCGGGCATGAGTTTTTGTGACAGAGGTTTGGAATTTTCTTTTTTTTCAAGTCTTTGTGCTGTGAAATAGAATTTTTGCATGTCCTTGCAAGGCAATGCTAAAGGCATGGACATCTTGATGTATCCACCCAACACTACGAAAGCTCAGCAGCTCTGAGGTCCTACCTTGTTAGTCTTACTGCTACATCCTTCCTTCTTTACTTCTACATCCTTCCTTTACTTCTACTGACCTGTGGACTTCTAAACACCAGGCTGGGTACCAGTACCCTGTGAAATAGTTATTGCAGGAGATGGGCTTGTTTGGAAGCTGCTGCTGACACACATCCTTGTTTTGAGCTTGGACCATTGTACCTGGGGTCCAGGTGAATGGTGTGGCAGGCCAGTTCCTGCCTTGGCACGGAGAAGCTCCAGAATTGGGGTCTTTCAGCCCTTACCCACACTTTGATTAGTTATTGCTTCTGAAAAGATCTTCAGCTTCTTCCAACATTGCATCACTGTCCCTTCCCCAAGCTCCTTCCTAGATAATAATGTGGCTGCCTGTTGTGAAAGCAATTGCATAAGTCCCTATTGCTCATTTTAAGTCATTGGATTTTGGGCTCCAGTGATTCACCCTCACAACGCCCCGAGAAGGGAATCCGATGTCACTCTCTCCAATTTACTGATGGAGAAGCTGAGGTGTGGAAAAGTGAAGGATTTGCTGAGTATCAGGCAGTGAGTCAGTTGCAGAGCTAGTGTCAGAGTGCCCACCCCACCCCAGCACCTCAGGCTTGTGTCTGTCTAGACTTTTCCAAGCACCAGCTTTGATGTTGGTGTTACCACCATCTTCTAGCATTGACCTGGGAGCCAGACACCTCCCCTCCCTTCACCAGTCGTAAGGAAACATCTGTATCCTCAGCTCGTAGCTGGAGGGGCTCAGATGCTGCAGGCAGGAGAAATATACCCATCCACCTGGAGAAGATCACACCTCTCCATCCCTCTTGCTCCTCACTTGTCTCTCTCTGATCTTATGGCCCTGTACCCACCACGAGGGAAGGGACAGGATCCAGGACCCAGTCTAAATAAATCCTAATAAAGCTGCATGCATCTGCACACTGCCGGTTCAACAAATGGCAAAGCAGCCCACAGATCTTAGCTTAGGAACCGACAAACGGGGAAAAAAACCCAACATGCAGCTTCCTTTCTGTCTGTGATGGCTTCAATATGGAGTCAAGGTGAAAAGGACAGAGAGGAGTGTAAAGGAGAGGGGAGTGCAGCATGAAGTGAGGCAGAGGGGCAGCTGTAGATCTCCGTGGCTCGGGGGATTGCACAGCAACAGGCGAGGAGAGAGAAAGGGAGAGAAGGTAAAAAATGGATGTTCTGAGCACTGGTTTGCAAACCCCAGCCTCAGGGAGCATGCACGGGGCTGACCCAGTGCTCGCTGTGGTTCAGAGGACCCCATTGATGCTGGTGCTACCAGACTGGGCCTGAGAGCAAAGTAATGAGGAAAGTTTCCTGTCCCTGTAATTATGTTTGGACCCAAGTGTTTCCCTGCATTTGAGTCCTCACACGTTATTGCTTTCTTAACCACATTCCTGACTCTGCTCCTTGGGCTGGCTGCAGTTTCTGTATGAAATAAAGGCCCATTCAACATTGCACTAAAAAGCTCTGCTTTTCCAACAGGAAAGTCGATGGTTAAATAAGGGGGAAAAAAAAAAAAGCTGGGCATCTGTGGCTTTGCAGAGGAGGCGGGGGAACAAATCCAGGAAAGGGATCCCCTTCAGTCCTGCAAATTCAGCCCTGCTGCTCTGCATTGAGCCTTGGTGAGTCAAAGATCCCAGGGAATTTTTACTGCCGACTTAATAGAAACCAGATGCCACAAGTGGCATGCGTCTTGTTAGCACCCTCACCCCCGATGGTACAGACTGGGACAGCTTTCATTTGGACTATCCCATAGAACTGTCCCAGGGTGATGCAGGATGTTGCTGAAGTCAAAAAGGCAACAAGGGTTGGTTCCTGTGAGGCTTAGTGAATCAGTGGTCTCCTCATCAAGGTCCTAGGATGAAGGATTACCTCTGCACCTGGGACCTCTCACCACTTCTCTTCATAGCTTTCCTGGGCGCTGGGGCTGGAAAGGCTCTCCGAAAGCCCTGGGAGGAGGAGAGAAACTGTCACAGTACACGAGAGTTTGGACCCAGATGCATCTTTTCATGGAGAGAGGTCTGGTCTTGCTTCTTGATACCAGCTTCAGCTGGGTAATTGCTGGAGTCAGGAGGTGCCTTGGCCTCAGCCTGCAGCATGGGTGTGGGGGATTGAGCCCTCCAGCCCCATGATTTTGCTGCAAAAACACCTGCAGCCTCTGGATCAGCACAGGAGTACTCATCACCTTGCCGTCCTTTACGGGAATTTGGGAGGGAAGGAAAGCTGAAAGCAGGGTGCTCTGGTTGCACAAATGGGTTAAGACACTGCTCAGCCCATGCATTTAGCTTTTAGGACCTCTGCTGAAGCTGGGGAGTGGCAGATACGGCCCCATGTTTTAGGCGGTAAGAGATGAAAACAGCAGGAGCTTGAGCAGGACATCTTTGTCACATTTAATTCCTTCTTCTGCAACTCCTGTATCCTTTGCTCACCTATGCAAGCAATAAAGAAAATTAAGAAAACCACCCACTCTGTCTCACACTGAATAGGAGGGGGGAAAAAAAAAAGTTGGGTTTGAAGAGAGGGTGGAAGGGGTGTGGTTACCCAGGAGGCGTGTCAGGCATCGTGGACTTATTTATAAGCAAAGGCAGCTCTGCTGGTGAAGAAGTCTTGCTGAGGCTTTACCAGCTTCTGCCTTTTTCCTGACGCTGCTTGAAGGGCACCTCTGCTACGATGGGAAGGCAAAAGGACATTCTTGCCACTATTGATGACCACCTGAGGATCAGAAACAAATTAGTCCGGCAAGCGCTGGCTGAGTGCCTGGGGACGCTGATCCTGGTGGTGAGTCCATGCTGTGGTGCAGGGATGCTCTCTAACTTCTGGGTGCAGGGGAAATTGTCCTGGTGAAGGGGCTGTGCTGCTGCCAGGGTTTTGCATTGGGCATGAACCCAGCTCCAGTGCACCCTGCCCTGTGGGGACTAGAGAAGTCCTTATCCACAGGAAAAGAATTCATGCAAGCTGACACAGGACAAGCTTTGGGGTTGCTGTCAAAGGGTGGGCTCTCAGAGCTTGGTGGGTGTTTGGGGGCTTTCATGTGTCTGCAAAGTCCAGGGAGCAAAAAAGTCTCTGTGCAACCTGCAAGTGTTTTGCTGGAGATCATGCAAAACTTCCTTTCTGTATGCCCTGAATAGCTTCTTGGCACTGAAATACTTCCAAGTGTCATTATCCTGACCTCACTTTGTTTTCCTTCTGCATTACACAGAGCAGAAGTAGCCAGAATTTAAACTGTGGCAGTGTATCTTTGCTGTTGGCTGCAGGTTCCCCAGGGTCTTATCAGCAGGGCTGCACGATGCTGTGGCAGCCCATGACAGCAGCTGATAGGGAGC
The DNA here is from genome assembly GCF_000687185.1 of Egretta garzetta. Classification (NCBI taxonomy): domain Eukaryota; kingdom Metazoa; phylum Chordata; class Aves; order Pelecaniformes; family Ardeidae; genus Egretta; species Egretta garzetta. The sequence continues at coordinate 177,092 of NW_009258908.1, forward strand.
TTCTGCTCATGATGTGTTTGACAGCACCGAACTGTCAGCTGATGTGCTTTTAAGCGGTCAGTGGCCACAAAACTCTTCTGCCTGTTTTAGAGCCTGGTTTTTCAAAGGGATGGGACATAAGGAATAAAGCAGGGTGGATATCTGTGTAAGTGACTTAGTTTGAAGATGTTTTGAGCAGCCCTGGCTTGGTCTGAAGTCAAAGGCAGACGTGAACAGCTAGCACAGTTGTATGTGAGAAGTGGGGACCAAACACTGGTGTAGCAAAACTGGGATAGGGATATCTGGCTTTGGCTATCTGCAGCCAAAAGCGCAGGACCGCCCAACAGGCCACGCATCTGTTGGGTTGATACTGCAGCAGAAGTGAGTTGGTGTGCAGACAGAGAATACCTGCAAGTGAAAATTCCTCACAAGTGGTGGAAAGCCAGAGCAATCCTATAGGTTTCAGTGGAGTGACTGTGGGTTTACATCTCTCTGTAACTGACGGCAGGACTGTCTGGGGAGAAATCTAGCAGTTGGAGGAGCTGAAAGATGAAGATGCACATGCTCCTGGGGAAAACACAAAAGGACTGACACACTATCTTATGCTTTAATAAGTAAGATTGTTTTTGATGAGGAAGAGGAGGACATTGGGTCTTGTGTGGGAGGATAGAGGGCTCAGCTGGGTCCCCCTAAAATGCTGCCGCTCTTAAAAGAAAGCAGCTTCACACAGTGCGAGAGCTTTGTAATCAGGGTGACCCAGCTCTGGTGATTTGCAAACAAGTCCTGTTGATTTTTCAGGGAAGGGTTATTTGGGATTAAGGAGGGTAGAAATTGATAAGAAAGTGATTAACAGGTAGAAAGCTGCTGTCTATGAAGCACTGATATTGCTGCAGTTAGTCTCAGGATGGAAGCAAGGTGAGACTTGTAAGGAGGAATAAAGTCTCCTGATAGCTAAATTAATATTACTGGAGAAAAAAGGCAAGCCTTTAGCCATGTGGATCTGAGCTTTCAGAAGGGCTTGTGATCCAAAAAGTGTTGTTCCTTCTTCTGCCTGTATTAGCTGGTATGACAGAGATTTCTTTTCCTTACAGCCTTGCCTTTCTGGGGTGGAGAGGAGTTGGGATGTGCTAGGAGCCCGAGGAAGGGTTTGGTCCAGAATCATAACCAGCCTCTGAAATGAGTGTGGTAATGGGCACCTGTCAGCAAGGCTGGATGATGCACTGGCAAAAGCGGGCAACGCGTGCCTTGCCCTTAGGAGCCCCACACCTGCCATGTTTTGAAGTGTGTGAGCATATCTAAGTGTACAAGCAGATCTCTCGCCTTATTCAGGAATTCCTGAGCTGGTGTCTGGGGTCAAGAAAATGCAAGTTGTAGTGACACCTTCAACTCCATCTTATAAGTCTTGAGATCTCCTGCAGCAGCACTATAGTGGATGAAGGGTACTGTGGGAGAAGGTGGGGTGGGCTGGTGGGAGAAATGGGAAAATCCCAAAACAGGGTGAATGCTCCTGGGTTGTCAGCAGGCAAAAACAGGGTATGCAGGGAAGGAAATGGGTTCCAGGGCAGCAAGCCTGCAGCATAGCCCTGCTGGGTGTCAATCCCTTTCTGCCTTGGAGCTGTCCCAGTTTCTTCTTCTGTTAATGAAGTGATGATTACAGATTCCATTTATTTTACTAAAAAAATTAATAATTTTTTTTTATTCTCCCTGCCACCCAGATTCTTTTGCATCTTTTTATTATATCACCTGCCTAAAACAGACAGGGTCTTGAAGATTATTTTCTTCCCCTTTCAGATGGCCTGGGTAGTTGAATCTCAGGAGAGATACTGTCATTCTGAACCTTGCAAAAGTCCCTGCTGCCCACCCTTGCCAGCAGGCTGAGCTAGGCGTGCATGCATTTAACTGCATTTGAGCCTGGTAAATATCTCTTACGGGCCTCAGGCAATAAAATACCTGAGGAAAGACCTGGGATCCATGAAATTGTCTTCATGGGAGATGCAACTGACTAAACAGTACTAGGGAAGGATTTAAGGTTTGATATTGCTCACATTGAAATTAACTTCCTGAGCTGAAGGGAAGGAGATTGTTTAAAGTTTGCAGCTTACTTTAAATCTCACTGCGTAATGTAGAAGTTGTCCACTGTGGATATTGGCACGGCTTCAGCTTCTTCCCTCCTCCCTTTCACTTGCATAACGACCGCAGCGCGCTCAAACTTTTCTAGAGCAAAGTGATTTCAGACCCCTGCAAGGTCTCTTTGCCTGTAAGAACTAACATAGTGCTTAATTTTATTTTTCTCATTTTTTAAGGAGGTTGTAAAGGTAGGAGAATATTAAAAAAAAAAACCAGTGCCTTTTTTTTTTTAAGAGAAGAAAAATAATCCAGCCAAGGCAACCAAGCCCTGAATAGCGCAAAGGCAAGGTGCTCTTTACTTGCAAGTTGCTTTTGCTGTATACAGCACCTTGCACAGTGTGGTTTTAGTCTGCAGACAGCAGAATAGTAATGCTGATTCTAACTTCCCTCTGATAATGAAAATGACTGTTTTTTTTCCCCCCTTCAAAATGTGCTTTCCAAGTGGTACTTTAGCTTTGAACTTTATACCTGTGTTGGAAGCACCGCTTGCTGGCAATAGTTAAGCAATGCAAATGCTGAAGGCATTTTCCGAGTTCCTTACTGTTTGTGTTATTATTGTAGCAACTCAGTAAAGCCACGTTTCCAGCGGCAGGCATCTGTGCCTCCCTTAGAGGCTTGATCTGTTTGCCTTGCTTGGCTGGGTAAATACCAAAACTGGGTCTGTTTGGTTTTTACATTTGCGGGAGAAGGGACTCGCTGTTTATAGTTGATTTCAAAGTTGGACTAGCTGTGATTCATTGCTGTAGAGGCACAAAGAAAGAACAAAACAACTCCTAACTGCTTGTCTATCAGGGCTGTCTTGACTTTGTGGCCAGGTGGGAGCTTTTTGGAATATGAGTTTGCTGCAGACCACAGAAACCAAATTAGCAAAGCGGTTGGGATGATCAAGGGGAAGGGAGCCTCCTTTAACTGTTGGCAGTGCAGAGCTTAAAGCTGCCACTCGTCCCACCGCTGTCTGGGACGGCACAGGAATTCCCACAGTTGCTGTTTGTTTTGTGCTGATTTGCTTGAACCCAGCTTGATGCGTTTGGAGAATGTAATTTTTTTTTTTAAATTTTAGAAATTTTGGGGTTTTTTTAATGCTTTGCTAGGATTTGAAAGGGGTTAGAAGTCTTTGCTATAAGCATGTTGAGAGCTGCTAATTCTTCCTTGCAAAGGGTCCATGCTGCTGGGTATGGAGGTGTGGGAAATGGCAGTGCTGCTGGTCTCCCTCACCCTTTCCACCAGGAGAGCTTGAAGCTCTTCATTAACTGTCCAAAACCGTCCCTCCTTGCTGTCCCCATGCAGGAATAGGGACATTTCTCCTTCCTACAAAAAGGGCAGTTGAGGCACTAAGACTTGCCCTCAGTGGGAAGGCAACTTTTCCCCAGCAGTGCCCAACCCTGTGACCAAAACCCCACCAGAAGTACAGGTCTTCCTAAGAGCTAAAGCCTCCTGATCTGAGGGGTACCAGGGATATCAGAATAAGTCTTTTTGCTTCTCTCTGTGTGTAAGGGAACAAGTTAAAACAGTGAATTTCCTCTCTAAAGCCCAGCTCCTCTGCTCACAGTTGCTCAGGTTTCTTGCACTGAGTGCCACCAGTCTCCCCAGCTTCGTGCAGCATTGTTGTAGCACATGATGGATGTGCGGCACAATGCTCCTTAGGCCCTCTTCTCTCTTGAGTCCTGCAACCTTGCCTGGCTCCAGGCACAGCGCAGAAAGAGCTGTAACACGATGTCCATCTGCTGCTGCCCTTCCCTCTGGGACTGCTTCTGCCCAGGCTGGCTCCAGCTCTGCTGGACAAGAAGCCCGACTGTGGGGTCTAATGTTTCTCCTTGCTTTGCCAACTGTAAATGATTGTTCAAGTCTGGTTGTTCAAGAGATGCTTTGAGGAAAGGCCAACATGACAGTGCTCCTTGCACAGCCTTTGTGGCTGGTGGACGTCATCCTGGCTGCACAGGCCACGTGGTTGAGGAAGATCTCTGCATGTTGCTTGAGCAGAAACAGCAATGGGGATGGATCTGTCTTCAGATCTACCCAGCTGGGTCCTTCTCCCTGGGGAGGGCAGCAAGAGGCCATGGGGGAGACTTACAGTGCCCTCAGGCCCTTCTTGCACTGAGCTGCAAAGGAGAAAGAGTTGGGAGGTTGTTTTGAACTGGCTGTAAAGTGATAGTCCTCTGTCCCCTCCCTCCCAGCCTTCCCCCTTGAAGGGACTGTAGGATAGTCTGAAGTTCCACTCTGATATGAAGAGAGGTGTCCCTTTGTGTGTCTAATGCTTAAAACCTTCCATCAATATCTCGGGGTCTCTTCCTTCTGAGTAGACCCATGGTTTTACTGCCCTTCTGGTATCTTCCCCACTAACCAGAGGGCAGGGAGGGCTGAGCAGCCTTTCTCATCCACCAAGGCGATTAGGGTAGATTTACAGCAGGCTCCTTGCCTAATCCCTGGCTTATTTGCTGGCTGAAGAGGGAAGTTGTGACTTGGGTAATAACACTCCTTCTGGGCTATGCCAGCAAAACTTTCCCATCTTGATTTAGAGATCAGTCTATTTGAAGTCCAAAGAAAATGCATCTGAAGTTGTGAAAAAGCGCTGGCAAAGAAAAGAAGAGGGAAACAAGGGAGGAAACCTGGCTGTTGTGCAGGGGAGAGCTGAGCACTACCTTTCTCCCAGCTTAATGTATGGAGCTGCTTTTCACAAGGTCTGCCTATAAACGCATATGGCTTCACTTCTTCATTAGCTTTTCCAACTTTCTTTTTGTCCTCCAAGGTCCTTTCCTACCAGTTCTGACTAGCTCCAGAGCTTTATTGTCTCCAGACACTGAGACAGGGTGTTTTTACCTTGGGTGACAAAGCCAAATGATCAGCCTCCAAACATGCCCTGGACAGGGGGAGTATAAGGTTTTCCTCAGTGTGAAGTTTCTCCAGTGACCTGCTGCCTTTTCCTGGTTTTGCTGCTGCTTCTGGCTGTCCCCTCCCTGGTGCAGG
>NW_009258908.1:182326-235282 GCF_000687185.1 Egretta garzetta
CAGTGTTTTGAGTTTTTTCCCCCCCCCCCCCCCCCTTGAACCAGTTCAAGTCATGGATCCCTCAGAACATGGATTTTGTTATTTTTCACAGTGCAAGGAATTGCATCAGCTCATGGGGAGTGAGAAGCCTCCCTGTTGGCAGGGAAAGCCATTAGATCTGATAGAGCTGGTAAGATGAAATTAGGCAGCAGTCTTCCATTATCCTGGTTAATGGGAGCATTGACCTTGGTTCCTAGGAGAGTAGCCTTAATACATCAGAGTAATGCTTTGTTGCAATCATTTTATTAGCACTTTAAGACTGCTTTTGAACTTGGCTAGTGTATCATGGGGGTATAACCGTTGACTGCTGCCCTGTGAGGTGCTAGCCTGGCTTTCTGTTGGCTGGGATGTTCTTCCAGTAATGTTTGGGGTTTTTTTAACAAAAAGAAAGGAAAAAAGTAGTGTTGGAGGCAGGTTATTAAATTGAGAGTGAGGGGTCATCTCTGCCTTGGGTGTGCACCATTGTGTCTGACCATAGCACTGTAATATTGACTAAGTACTTCTACATACATTGCATGGATTTAAAAACAACTGGGATAAATGCTAAATTGCTTTTATTTGTCCTTCCTTGCCGTTCAACTCAAGCTAGCTCCTCCTAATGCTTCTGTGTGAGCATTGGAAGAAATGACTTGAAAAATGGATGCTGAGGGTGTCCTGTCTAGTGTGATCTAGGAAAAGGAATTGGAAGGAAAAACTAGCAAATAGCAGGAGTGGAAATGGTGTGATTAAAAACTGTAGTAGCCACTACCACAAAAAAACTGTAATGTCAGGCCACTTGTCAAAAGCATGGCTGAGCATGATTTGAACTGGTTCCTGAAAGTCAAATGCAATGGACGGATGTCATGCACGAGAAAGCATGTCATGCATGTTCATGCTTAGTGGACTTTGCTGGTGCAGCATGGAATTGCACACATGCATATCAAAGTTCAAACCTGTCCCTAAATATCACCTTACTCTCTTTATCTGCTGAGGGTCAAGTTTTCTACTGTTACGCTGAATTAAGTCAAATAGTGCTCAGGGCTCATCTGATAAATAATTGTAATGCTCCTGTGGAGTGGCTCCGGGGTGTTTTTGCATGGCCCATAGACTCTCGTCTGAGGAAAAGCTGGAGAGCTATTACCAGATGTAGGATGGGGGGAGAGGAGGATGGGGAACAACCCTCCAGGTTAAGGGAAGACCTTTGTGGGTGAACAGAGGGGTGAAGGGGGAAACTTTACTCTGGTTTCCGCAGCCAAAAGGTATGCGACTAACAAGCCAACCACCATCCGCTTGCAGAACTGCCAGTTCTTTCAGAGTGAGTAACACAAATACCTTCATCAGTTGGAATAACCTGGGGCCAGCCTTGCCAAACTTAGATGCTCATTGCAGTTTTTTGCAGGCTCATCCCCTCCCTGGTCAGACTGATGTGCCATGTGGCATTAGAGCAGTGAACACCATGGCCAAGTACTCTCTTCAAACCTCTGTCTAAAGCATGCCGGGGCTCTTCTGGGGTAAGGGAAGGAAGAGATGTCACCCTGGTCTTTAGCCAGTATTTATTTGCTCAATTGGAGCTATGCTTCCCTCCCTTCCTTTGGAATGGATGGGCTCTGTTTGCTGCACAATAAACAAGACTCATCTTTTCTCCCTTTGCCTGGGTGTCTTCTCTGCCATGGTTTCCCAGTGGGGCAGCTCAGGGTTAGGACATTGAGGGAGCTGTTCTGACTGCAAGCAGTACAGAGCAGTGCTGGATGTCCCCTCTCATTAACTAATGAATTCTACAGGTTCTGTTGCTCTTTCTGCACAAGGTCCTGTGCTGGGGACCTGGCTCCTTGTCAAGAGGCGCCTGTATACAGTGTCCACCTTGTGAGTCAGCCTACAGCCTACCTGGCTGCTCCTTTCCCAGAAGGCTGAGTGCAGTGTTTGCTTTATTAGTAATTCATCAGTTGTCAGGCGCATGGGAGGGGATGACTTAGGTGTGTTTTGGCTTTGCCCCTGATCTGGATTGTGTGTTGCTCAATGGGCATGTCCAGTATTGGCAGGAGAAATGAAGAGAGCCACCTCTGCTGCCCTGGTGCCTGTTTGGTGGCTTATCCCCTAGGAGCAGATACTGCCTCTGTGGCAGTTGAGTAATCCTGGGATGATGGAGTTCACAGAAGCAGAAAGTCTTTGAGTGTGTAGATATGGGCATGTGGTCAGTATAAGTAAGGTAGGCCTTGATCCCTAGATTTGAGGATCTCTGGAGCAAGCTGTAATCCTTGTCCTAGTTTAAGGATGCTCTCAGTACCTGCTGATGAAATAATCCCTGGTATACACCAAGAATCAATTCAGGTGGGGTCAGTGGAAGATAAAAACAGGAATATGATCAGGATTAGGGCTCCTTGAATTACATAGTGGGTAGTGGAGAGACTTGGCCAGGCAGAAAGCCTCCAGCTGGATGAGTGATGAACTGAACTGCCAGGGGAAACTGGTCTGGGTTGTTAAGCGTGAGCATAGGAAGGATGGATTTTGGATGTGGTTGGGAAGAGAAGGATCACCCGCTTGGAGCAAATGTCATTGAACAAGAGCACATGCCTCCTTTAGCTACTAGGGAACACCCCTTATCACCCAGCAGAAACAACTTTTGTCCCACAAAATGCTTGCTGCACGCCTGATTGTGGACAGAAGGCCCAGCCTCTGGATGTGCTGGTGGCAGGCTGTCTGTGGAATATGGACTTCTCGTGATAGTGCCTGTGCCGTGTCTGCGCTGCAGAGACAGGCCAGCTGTGTTGTCCTGATCCTTTGTTACATGGGGGGGGATGGCTTGTTTGGGATGGCGTGCATTCTGCTCAGAGTGCCCACAGCAGAGACCGTACCTTGGGGCTAGGGCAATTGCAGGTACCTGGGCTCAAGGAGGCAGCCCCAATCCCTCATCTGAACAGCTGCATTGTAAATATTTCAATCCAGAGTGCTGTATGGCTGATTCTTCTCACCTACCACCTGAAAATTAGATGGTTGGACAAAGAATTCCAGTATCCTGGAGATGTGAATTGTGGTCTGATCTTGCCTTTGATTTTGGCCCTGGTTTTGTTTCCCCTTGCCAGGAGATAGGCTTGTTCAAGGCTTTGAGTCATGGGTGGGCTGTGATGGTGCGTGCAAGTGTAATGTTGCAAGCACTGGTCAGCAACTGGCTCTTACATGAAACAGAGAGAGTAATTTCAATCTCTTCTTCTCCTAGCTGTTTGGATGTGGATCTGTTGCACAGATCGTGCTCAGCAGAGGGACTCATGGAGGTTTCTTGACTGTTAACCTGGCTTTTGGCTTCGCTGTGATGCTCGGCATCTTGATCTCAGGACAGGTATCAGGTACGTTGTGGCTCATGTGGGCTGGGTTTCATTTGTGGCAAGATGGCTGTGCTTTTCCTCTGTGGCACTGGTATGGAAACCAGTGCCCCTTGGCTCATCTCTGGGACACAAATTCTGCCTGTGAAAGTGCAATAACCAGCAACCTCTCTGCAGGTGGACATCTGAACCCAGCTGTTACTTTTGCCATGTGCTTCTTGGCCCGGGAGCCCTGGATCAAGCTACCAGTTTATGCCCTGGCCCAAACCCTGGGGGCTTTCCTGGGAGCTGGCATAGTGTTTGGGCTGTACTACGGTAAGTGCAGAAACTTTCTGTGTTTGTTGGGGTGAGATGGATGCTCTCCATGACTCACTACAGGGATGCTGGTTCCCAAATCAGAAAAGTGTTTTCTTGTAGAGCAGAGATGTGAGAAACTTCCTTACTGTTTTTCTGTGAGGGCTTTCTCATGATGAGTTCAAATCAATCTGGAGGCCAACCAGCATTGTCAATGTCCAGGTCTTTGTCCTTGAGTAATGATCACTGTAACATGGACCACTGGATGGCCCGTCTTGTGGCTACTGTCTGGACTAAACCAGATCTTTCAGAAATGCTGATGAAACACTAGTAGTAATGGAAATTTTATAGTTGTGTGTTGTTCCAGAGCTGTTTTACCTTTCTTGGTTTAAAAAAAAACCAAAACCCAAAAACTTCACCATGGATGTCGTCTGCATTGTTTCGTGTTAGCTTCCAGACAATAGGACTTCTAGCAGTTTTTGCTGTCCTTATCAGAGTGATTCTATACCTTGGAAAGCATCCTAGAAATCCAGTTCCTCATGCATCTATTCCTCTTGAGGGATATTCCTCACCACAGGGCAATATTTGGTGGGCAAGAACTGACTCTTTGTGCTGGAAATTGCTCTTCCTCAATTGTCAAGGGTGACACTTTGACTCAGAGTTTGCCTCCTGATGCCTGTTTCTGGCAATAGGAGCAGTGTTCCCTGTAGCTGAGCAGAACATCTGGGTCACTGTAGCTTCCACGTGAAGGGAGGAAACTGCTACCCTGGCACTAGCTTTTCACTTTAGAAAGAAGCAGGGGGACATACCTTCATCTCTGTAATCATCAGGATATGAGTTCAACACCAGTTACTGTTCTAGTGGGTGGGCTGAAGTTTCCTCTTCAGAAAAGTTAATCCCATTTTAGATGCCTAAACCATGGAAACACTACCTTTAGAAAGTGTCTGTTTTACTCTCCACTAACCATGAAGGAAATTTTGACAGCTCACCTAGATTAGTTATCCAGCTTCTACATAGTGGTAGGCAAGGGGATGACTGCTCTACAGGACAACCCTGAGAGGTGAAACTAATGGCGTATTGTCTAAAGTGCAAAATCAGCCCAAATCCTGTTTGCTGCGGATTGGATCTGTAGCAATATCTCATGTCTTGACACCAAGACTGCCACCACAGGCATTTGGGTAGCTTCTGGGAGAGATTTGGAGTCAGCTTAGTGTTTACTTTCTGGCTCTAACTCTTCCCTGGTGCCTGGCAAACAAGAAATATTAGGAACAGGGGCTCAGGCCATCTGTATCTGAGCCTGACTGGTAAAATGCTGTGGTAGACCACACCTTAAGTTTTCCAAATGAGTGCTCTACAGCAAATGGTTTTGCAATACACAGCAATGGGGTGCTCAGGGAATCCTGTCTCAATATTCATGGCTTTGTGTAGCCTACATTTTAGTCATCTTCTAAGCAGGGTCCTCTCTCTGTGTGTTGGAAAATGACTGACCTTTCTATCCCCCCCTCCTCTAGATGCCATCTGGGCTTTTGGCAGTAACCAGCTGTATGTAACAGGACAGAATGGCACTGCTGGTATCTTTGCCACCTACCCGTCTCAGCATTTGAACATTGTGAATGGATTCTTTGACCAGGTAAGAGGGTGTTGGGAGGATGAAGGTGCGTTCAAAGAGAAATCTTTTGGGGTAGTTGTAGTTAGGCCTCTCCTACAGTTAGAGAATAAATTGAAATTTAAAGGGAAGATATCCAGAAAGGTGTTTTAGAGCTGACACAGGTATCTCACTAACTCATAGGAAGACAGAGCCAGAAAGCACCCTTGCAGCAAGAAGGTTTGTGTTAAGGGGATTAACCAGTTGCGTAAGACTGGCCAAGACACCAGTAGAAAGGATACCACTTGGTCTCAGCCTCTGAGGAGCAATTGTGTGAGGAAGGATGATGGCTATTCCTCACTCCCACTGTACTACTGTGGCTGTTGTGCAACCCAGAGGTCAACTGGGCATGGGGTGGTGGTGAGTGTTGGAGGTGACTGTCTCCTCCTTAAAGTTGACATCAACCACAAAGGGACAGCATCCACCCAGCTGTGGCAGGTTGAAAGCACATGTCTTCAGCTCTTCTGGCTGCTCAAACAGCTATTCATACCTCTTCTGTGGGTAGGGAAAAAGGTGTTGGTTTGACTGAGCCTAGGGGTTGCCAGGAGGAGCATGTTCCACTCCCATTCCTGTGGGTGCGTAGTCTACTGTGGCCTGCTGATGCCCTGGCATGACTTAGTGCAGCTCTTTCAGTTTAGAGAATGAGTCTTGCATGCATGGGACTTCAGAGGAGTTAAATAATTTGGTTAAAAGATTAATCTGGATTAAATTCTTCTTATTCTTCCACCTCCTTCCCCAGTTTATTGGCACAGCCTCCCTGATTGTTTGTGTCTTGGCTATTGTCGATCCCTACAACAACCCTGTCCCCACGGGGCTGGAGGCTTTCACAGTTGGCTTCGTTGTCCTTGTTATTGGAACTTCCATGGGCTTCAACTCTGGCTATGCTGTCAACCCTGCTAGGGACTTTGGGCCTCGTCTCTTCACAGCCATTGCTGGCTGGGGCACTGAAGTGTTCTGGTAAGTGCTTGCTAATTAAACCTTGTGCAACAAGGAGAAAAAAAAATTACAAGTCCCAGTAGGTCCCAGAGACTTTATGCAGCCATGAGGTGTATTTGGATTTCGTAAACCTTTGTAAAAGGCACTGTTTGCTCTGCTCAGATTTCTTAAGAAATTGTAGAAGCTTGTCAGTTTCTAGCAGTGAGAGCAAATGACCTAACTTTGCTCTCAGGGAGGAAATCTAGGGCATCCATGGAAAGTTCAGGTGCACCTTGAACATTAGTCTATCATAATTTTTTTAGTGGTAGAAAATGTAGAGTATTTGTTATACTTGGATTTTGTTGTTGCTGGAGAAAATTGAGAGCCATGAGTAGTACAGACTATGTGCTGTCAAGGGATGTTTTCCTGCAAGCAGTGGGAGAGAAGTGAAGGTGCCTAGTTCAGGCACTGCAACAGCTTCCCTCCTTTCTTGGTGGAGATGCAGTCTGGGAAATCTGGGAAGTAGCTGTTCTGAATTACTTGTCACCTGAACTTGCAGTGGTGGGCAACATCTGCCTTGGAAACAGCTGTGGACATGTGGGTACTGTTGTCTTTTGCACATTAATGATGATGTTTGGAGTGACAGATCTTGCATTGTTCCAGATCCTAAAGCATAGGCTGCAGTTCTTACCTTTTGCATTTTCTTTTTATTTATTTTCCAGGACTGGTAAACAGTGGTGGTGGGTTCCAATTGTTGCTCCTTTCCTTGGGGCCATTGCAGGAGTGATGGTCTATCAGCTGATGATTGGATGTCATGATGAGCCTTCTCCACCTGCCTCTGAGCAGGAAACAGTCAAGCTGGCTAATGTGAAGCACAAGGAAAGGGTCTGAGGAAGCTGCCACCCAGATCTGGCAGACATTCATTACTCAGGACTGCAGTTGGCAAAGAGGAGGAAGGAGCTAAGAAGAGCTTCAAGAGTAACAGGAAGAGGGTTTTTTCCCTGTCTTGAGATATCCTAGCATATTTTTTTTTTATATCCCTGATGCACTTGCTTTAGGCATTTTCCTGTCAGCCTTTCCCCAAATGCAGTATCATGTAGTTTTTCCCTAGCAGAAGGGGGTTGAGGACTGTAGGAGTCAGCAGGGAAGTGGGCATTGCCGTCCAACACCTCCAACACAGGCCAGTTGTTCAGGAATCTGGAGCTCTTTTGGGCTGTGTTGCTGGTCTTGCCTGTGAGCTTGGCAAACTGCTTCCCTCCAAACCTCTGTCCCCATCTGTAGCGTGGGGATGGTGCAAAACTTAAACTTTTTTGCTAGCACGGAATGGAAACTCCTACATCCCATAAAAAATTTGCCTGTGATCCTACTATGGAACAATTTCATGCCTGGTGTTGCTCTAAGGTCAATAACTTGGCACCAGGAATGAGCTCATCTAAAGGATTTTTATTGGCCAAACTCTGTCTCCCATGAATTCCTAAAACATCATATCAATCCACTGTTCCACAATGTCAGAGCAGAGAGTGAGAATGCACTGGATTTTAATTTAATATTAAGACAAAATGTTTACAAACCACTGCACCCTGGTATTCTAATTACAATTTTTAACATTGATGACTCCTAGAAGATAACGTACAGGAAATCCTTGTTCTAGCCAGGGGCTAACCTGGAAAGAAAGCTTGCCTCCCTGTAGCAGCCTTTCTAATTAATCAGCTTTGTATATAAACTGCAAGCAGCTAATAGCCAAGTTCCACTGGAAACATGGTGTTGCTAAAGTTGTGTGTGTTCATGTAAATTTCACAATAGTGTGTGTTTTTTTTAATAGATTTATATATAAATATACTCTTTAAAGCTGTTACTAAATACCAGGGTTGGGATGAGTTAATTTTAAGAGATGTGTGGGAGCCACCTATTCTCTGACAGCTTTGAGATACTATTGGATTTTCCTGAGGTGACCTTAGAGTTGTTGGAGCATCTCCTTTTCTACCTTGCAGAATTATTGGGATATCCCTGGTACTCATGGCTGAAAGACTAAGGTCAGGCTCCTCCTGTACAAGCAGTGCTGGCATCTCAGGGGATCTCTAGCTCTCCCAATGCCATATTACAGAGTATTTGAAACAAGCAGTGTCAGTTCTGAAAGAATTTGTAGATCCAATGTCACTGCAAGAGAAATTCTTTCAAATTGTTTCTTTAATGTGTGAATTCCTTGAAATATGTAACTTTGTACACATTTCCAGTCACTAAAATGATGTATTCCTTTTTTTTTTTTGCATTTAAAAAAAATAAAACGTCAATACCCACACTGTAAAATGCTAGTGTTGATTGTATTTTTAAGCAGCTGTGAGTAAACTTTGCCATGGAAAGGAAGTCATCTATAGCAATAGCTTCCTCAAGCCCTCTTCCTCTTCAGCCTGTAAGAGCAAAATGGAATTAACCCTTTCAGGCAATACATGTCCATGCTCCATTTGTGTTTTATTCCTTTCACTTTTGGGGGAGGTGGGAGGAGATGGGGTGTGCGTACTCAGTACAAAGGCCAAGGTATGGGCTCTTGGGTGTGGATGTCCTGCTGGCAGGCATCTTATTCTTCAGGCAAAAGGAACAAGAAGTCAGCATTTGTCCCTTGCCCTTTGTACCATTTAACTTCTCTTATTATTCTTTCAGTTAATGCAGTTCTGAGTATGCAATCCTACTCTGCATTCAGCATACTGTCCGGCACCACCCAGCATATTTCACTTGTCACTTCTTTTTATTAGCTATGCCATGCAAGGAAAAGTATTACAGACCTGAACCCAGTGCTCGAAGGATTACACAAACAGCTTGCTTCCAGCCTGTGTCCTCTGTAAATACAATTGTGGCTCTTTGGCTGATCTGTATCCTGCTGTATTTTTCCTGTATTAATTGTATTGCCTTAAAATAACTCATAACTTCCCATATGCTGCCATACTGAACAATTCGGTGAAGCTGGGATGAATGTAGCTTCCTGCAATTCACCAGCTAGAAATCAAATGGCTTTTGGCAAGAAAGTTGCTGAATTTGTTTGGTATGGTTTATCCGCGGTCAGCATGCTGCTTTATTCCATTTCTGTCTTGAAAGTTTATCCCTCAAAATATGTGTAGAAATATTGTATACTACTGTGATCAATTGACGTAGTTGCAGAGGTCAATTCTCATTCCCCTTCAGGACTGTTAGACCTTTTTCTACTCTTCTACCACATGGTGCCTCCAACTGATTTGATCAATATATTAAAATTCTTATTACAGACCTTATGACTTTTCATTCAAGGTGTGGGTTTTGGGTTTGTTTGGTTTTTTTTTTTGTGGTTTCTTTTTCTTTTTTTGATGAGTTCCCTCCTGCTTCCACCTGGCATGTACCCTGGCCTTACTTGTGTCTCAATGGTTGTATGTTATTACCCATATTAAAACTGCAATAAAATACCAGGTTCAAGTCAATTTTTGTCTTATCCATATCCCCACTGTGTAAAGCTGCAGCTTTTCTGGGATCTGTTGGAGAAGCACCAAGAGCTGTTGCATAGATCCATTACCACATGGAAAGAGGTAAGCTCAGCCTGCAGTCGGTGGTGGGAGAGCTATGGAGACCTTAGCCTCACCTTCCAGAAATGTCTGGCCTCTATGAGACGTGATTAGGTGTGCCGGTTTTGGCTGGGTTAAAGTTAATTTTCTTCCTAGTAGCTGGCATAGTGCCGTGTTTTGGATTTAGTACCAGAAGAATGCTGATCACACGATAATGGTTCAGTTGTTGCTG
This sequence comes from Egretta garzetta, assembly GCF_000687185.1. Classification (NCBI taxonomy): domain Eukaryota; kingdom Metazoa; phylum Chordata; class Aves; order Pelecaniformes; family Ardeidae; genus Egretta; species Egretta garzetta. Next base: position 192,275 of record NW_009258908.1, read on the forward strand.
AGCAGTGCTTACACCACTCAAGGACTTTTCAGCTTCCCATGCCCTGCCAGTGAGAAGCTGAGAGAGGGCACAGCCAGGACAGCTGACCCAAACTGGCCAAAGGGATATCCCACAGCATATGATGTCATGCTCAGCATAGAAAGGTGGGGAAAGAAGAAGGAAGAGGGGGATGTTCGGAATGATGGCATTTGTCTTCCCAAGTGACTGCCACATGTGATGGAGCCCTGCTTTCCTGGAGATGGGAAGGATTAGATGAATTCCTTCCCTCATGGAGAGGGGCCTGCCGATGGGAAGGATTAGATGAATTCCTTGGTTTGCTTTGCTTGTGTGTGTGGCTTTTGGCTGTCTTTATCTCAACCCATGAGTTTTCTCACTTGTATTCTTCTGATTCTCACCCCCATCCCACCAGGGGGGAGCGAGTGAGCAGCTGTGTGGGGCTGAGCTGCTGGCTGGGGTTAAACCACAACATTAGGGCAGGTCTTTGCTAACCGTGTAAGGAGGGCAGTGCACAGGACAGTTTGATGTGCCAGATTTCGCTCTAGAAGTGTTATTAAAGCATGGGGAGGGAAAGATGGAGTTAACTGCAGATGGCATTTCCCTGGCAGCAAACACCCTTAAATTGCTGCAAGTTGTGGTTCTATTTGTTCTCAATGTAGCTGCCTTGAGAGAGCTTCTGGGCGTTATTCATCTGGCAGGCCCATGCAAACTAAAAGTTTTTTTTTGCTTTTTTGTCCATGCCTAAATTTCAATGTCAATGAATCATCTTGTAGTTAACGCCTTGCTTTTGGAGTCACTGGAGGGATAAGACTCATCTGGCCAAATATAGCCATCCGGGTTTTAGGTCAGATGAACTCCAGCTGTCAAGCTATTGAAATATACTTACTTTGTAGGAAGAAATAAATCTATGATTTAAACTATTCATGCTTGACAGGGAGAGACTTTGTTAAATCCAAGCCATACTCTTAAGAGCAAGTCCTGCTGGAGGAAATTCCCAGACCTCCGTATTACAGAAGGTCAAGTTGACAGGAATTGACCCTTCTGACTTTAAAACCTATGAAATTTATAAGGCAGGCTGAAAGTGGACAAGTGTTCAGTTCCTCTTGGTTCTCAGCTGGTCCAAGCTCTTTGCTGCAGGTGCTGTAACATGGTGGCACACCAGCTGTAGCCCGGGGAAACCTGCTTTTGGTTCCCTGTTCTCCTTGGTGCCTTGAGATGCATAGCTCGGGAGACCCTTCCAGCTCCCTTTGCTTTGCCTGTCTGTGCCAGCAGCAGTGCTGATCCCTTCCAGACCCTGCTCTGCTTTACCTCATGGGAGCAAGGTGCCGTCATGAATCAAAGGGCTGACGCTGCTGGGCACTGCAGTGTGGATGGGAGAATAGTACAGCTCCCTTTGTGCAGCTCTTCTGTCCCAAAGTGAGTTTCAGCTCTACATCTGCTGGTGGTGCATGCCGGGGTTGCAGGAGCAGGTTGGCACTCTGTTGACTACCTCCAAGTGAGAAGGACAGAAAGAGGACGAAGGACTAGGCTCTATTGAGGGACAATGTTGGCAAAGACCAGGCCATGAATGTTGTTGTATTCCCTGTTGCCTCCTTTAAGTTGTTGGCAGTTCTCCATGCTCAGGTTATGTGTGAACTCCCAGCTCTCCTGTGCAGCCAAGGGTTTTACCCTCATTCTGTATCTCAAAGCAGAAAAAAGTCCTCGCCCACTGCCCAATTCCAGCATGTCTGCAGTTCCAGTGTCTCCAGGGCCTCTGAGCCTGTGGGCGTTCAACTCCTTAGGAGCCTCTGTAGCCTCATAGGTGCCTGGGGCACGTGTCTTTTCCAACCTGAATGATCCTATGATGCCATGATTCTAAATAAACCATCATCTCATTTATTTTTTACTGTGTAAAGAATAATAAAAAACCTTCCTGGCACCAGAAACTCCTTACTGAGTGGGAGGTTCCTCTTCACTCTTCCCCATTCAAGCTCCAATTCAGGAACCACATCCCTCATGAGGGTTTCCCTGGGTGCAGAGTGTGCATGTGAGGATGACATCAAGGAGCTTCAGACAAATGTGTCTGCAACCCAGCAGCTGTCATGTAGCTTGTCACCACTGCAAAAGATTAATTTGGCTGGAGAAGTGAGCACAACCATCTCCCTCCAGGGGGCTGGAGAATGATTATACAGCTAAATGAGGTTATCAGAGTGAAAATATTTTCATATCCAGTCATATACCAATAACAAAAAAGCCACAGTGGAAAAGGAAAGGTCAGTAACATAAAGGTGTGAAAGCCATGGAGAGAAAGACTCAATAATATTAAAGGACAACATTTTTATTCACAAAGCAGCTGCAATATTCTGCCAGCAAAGTTTTGTAGTGTGCCTTGTATTTATCATTATCAAATTGGAGCACGGAGGTGGATTCAAACTGTAGTCAGGAAAGATTTCAAGGCATTCTTTTATTTGCAAAACTGGGGTGACTATTCAAGGTTTTCCTCCAGTCCTCTAACACCAGTCTGAAGAAGGAACGAAAACTGGAGTTCCGTTGTTAAACTGTGTAACAAGCTCAGGGCTAAAGATTTGGGTTTGGTCTGTTTTTCCTAAAATTTCTAAAGAATTTAAAAAAACCAACATCTGATTTCGGTAAACCCATCTTGATATCAAATGCCGAAAGCAGCGTGTCTCCACTAGCATCGAAGCCCTCCCCGTGCAAGTGAAGCAGCACAGACTGCACGAACGGCTTAGTGCCTGCATTCACGTTTGGATAGGTCTGTGCAGATACGTTACTGAAACACATCCAAGCCAAGAGCTGCTGCACCACTGAATGAAACCCTTGATCCCATATTTGCCATGGTTTCAGGCAGCCCTGCAGTACCTGTATCCCTTGGGTTTGGGTTTTTTTTTTTTTTATTTGTTTGTTTGGGTTCTTTTTTACAAATGGTAAGTGTACAGAGGTGTCTGGTATTTTGGAAGTAAAACCAGCTGCACAGAGCAGGCATTGAATGGGATATACAGACACTCGAGAAACTTTATGACATGGAATTATGCAGGTTATGAAATCCAACATAAACAACACTTACATCAACATGAATGGGAAGATAGACCCCATTTTGGATCCTTTCCCTTACCGGGAGAGGTACCCAGTGATATGCCAGCAATATCTGTGGGGAAGCGAGTTGAAAATAACACCAGTCAGATTTCTGCACCTGTGGAGCCCATGGGAATGTGGCCCTACCCCTTTAGATGTGCTCCCAAATCCCACTGAGTGGGTATCGGCACTCGCACAAAGTATCTTGGTAAACCTAAGTGCAAGTGGTGTGGGGGTCTAAATTGTTGTGGGGTTTCTTCTAACTCCCCCATCACTTGTTAGTCACGCTGGGAATTTCGGGCGCCTTCTTAAAACAGTCATTCTTGCAGAGGACACTGCCTCGCAGACTGGCCTCCCCCTCGTCCCCACTCCTAGGTGGGAGGAGGTGGCTGCCCTTCAGCTGCTGCCCATTCTCCCCTCTTGTGCTCAGCTTGGTGCCTGAGCTGTCTGTGCTTGCTGGCCGCAGCTCTGGCTTGCTAACTTCCCCATCACTGTCTGTGGGTTTAGAGGATGCTGCCAGGATGCAGGATCTCACCCCCGGCTCCCCCAGCCTGGTGCAGTCACAGTGGGATACCACTCCTGGTTGCTGCTGCTGTGGGGGGGAAGTATGGGATGTGGGACAAGTGTGGTGTGATCTATCCTTTCTTTGTACTTTCTCCACGTCTGGTGAACCACATGGCAGGGCCTTTCTTAGCTGGAGGTTGCACCAAGAATGTGGAAATTAGCAACCAACCTTGAATACATCTGCCCTGAGGTCTTTTTTTGATCCATTCTTACTTTTTGCCCTGGGGACATCCTGTGGCAATGAGCATTAGCATTTTATAGGGGCCCACTACCTGAATTGCTCCTTTCGGTGAGAGGGGCCAGCCCTCTCTCAGCCCTACCAGTGCCTCTCCTCCATGATCTCCCTGAGGACCCAGTTTTTCCCAAGCTGGGACACTGCTAAACGCCCTGGGAGGATGTCAGGGAAGGTGATGGAGACTTCATCCTCTACAGCAACAAATTCTACTCCCTTATCTACTCTCATCAGGCTGAGTGGCATTTATAGTTGAAGAAGGAAAATCTTCCCCCCCCTGTTGGGGGACCGACTGGTTGAGGTCTTGCCCCGCCAGCTGCAGTACATCTCCCCTCTGCCCAGAGAGACAACTGGGAGCGGCAGAGGATGTAAAAAAAGTAGTGTTGCAGCCTTCACATTGAACTGCTCCAGAAGACAAAGTTTTGTTAAGGCTGAGTTAGTTGCTCTTAGGTGTCTATCTGCCAGTTGATCTGAGGACAAATGGCTGTTAACAAAGCATTTCCCCAGCAGAACCTGTTCAGCTGGGGCTAAGAATCTGGCAAAGGAGGTGAATGAAAGAGAAATAAATAAATGGGAGGAGGACAACAAGGAGAACAAGCTCTCAAACTAAAGATTGCCAACTAGGATACACCTCTGAAAATACAACAAGAAATGTGCTGCCTGAGATGGTGGTTTTATTGGTTGCAGGATCACAAATTACCTTTGCTCCTTGCAGGGAATTTGCACAGTTCCCATCTACCCATCTTCTACTCTCCCCTGCCTCCCCAGGATATCCACTTGCTTTCTACTAATTTTGGCTGCTGGCCTGGAACCGGCTGAAACATCTTCCTTGGGATCTGGGAAACCTTCTATAAAAGATCCCTCACTCCCCTGTGCTTTGATTGTCTCAAAGGAAAGTGTCTTTGACTTCTTTAGCTTGCTTGTATTGAAAGTGTCTTTGACTTCTTTAGCTTGCTTGTATAAAATCTTTTAATTAAAGCACTGAGACACAACTCATCTGTATCCAAGTTCATGAATTCAGCCCAGGCCAGCTGGCTTACAGAACCTGTGTGGCTAAGGGAGGCCAGACTTTGCAGCTGGTGCCACACGAGGGAACAGGCACCCTCCGAATGCAGCTAACCATCCTGACCCAGGGGTAGAGGAGGAGGGTTCTTGCCTGGAGTCTAGAGTGGGACCTTCCTCCTGCCTCCAGGATGGATAAGGACACCTTACCAGCTGCCCCTGCTTGCCTGGCAGTCAGTGCCACGGGTGCCCGTATCAGTTATTTGGGTGTTGGGGGGTGACTTTGTGCCACTCTTGTGTTACTTTGGTAGCAGCTGCAGTCCAGATATAAGACGTGAGAACGAAGAATACGTCATGAAACATAAGAACTGCTGGCACGCTCCCACCTAACCTCGAGGAGGGAAAATGTGCCTCTGAGTCCCGTGACCCTCATTGGTCGTAGTGCAGCTGTAATGTGCGAGAATGAGGTGGGGTGGAGGGAGAGCTGGGGGTCTGGTCAGGTCCTGTCATCCTAAAAGCCCTTTTGCTCCAGGACAAGTACTGAGTGTAGGTTAGGGGTGTATCTGTTGACAGGATTTGCCCTCTTCTAATTTGGAACATTCAGCACTTACCCACTTTGTGCCTGGGACACCACTAACCCTTGAAATTCGTCACTCTGTCCCTGGTGGAAATGCAAGATCAGGGAGTCTCTATCTCTGAGCAACAGGGACACAAAGTGACACATTGCCAAACCTCTCACCCATGTCTGCTGCCTCTTAGTCCAGACGCTCCAAGCACTGAGCAGACGTCAGGCGCTGGAGCCCAGCCCTGTGCCTGCCCTGATGAACAGCTGAGCTTGAAAAACACACCACAGTGATGATCATTCCTGATAGTGGGATAGCGTTTGTCCCTCCAGACACAAGATGAAGGCGATGGTGTCTTCAGCCTCCAGACACAAAAGGTGAAACACTGAGAAGACCTCTGTGCTGCCTCCAGGGACTGGAGGGTGGAGGGACAAGTGCGCAAGTGTTGGAAGACCCAGCACAGGGGTTGGGTGGAGAAGCTGATCATATCTAAGCCCTGCAGCCCATGAGACAAGCGTAGCGCAAGCGGGGCAAATAGCAGCTGAGGGCAGTCTGGGAGCCCATGACCCTGCTGAGGCTGGCAAGGGATGTCATGAACTTTCACTGTGCCCATCTGCAAAGGACAACTGAACGGTTTCACTGATTGTGCAGACTGTAGGCCCAGTTCAGATACCTGACTGTAGGGATCTGGAGCCATTTGAGATGCCCTGGGGAGTCCTGCGTTGGCTTTAGCTGCCACTCCAGAAGGGCTGAGGTCTCCTGCAGGCCCTGTGCCGTAGCTCCAAACCGTAGGTACCTCTGAGCACCCTCTGTGTGCGTGCAACTGGGTCAAGCCCTGGAGATTACTGATCTGGTGCTGAATTCCTCCCTGGGAAACTATGGCCTGGGCAGAGGCAGGAACCTGACAAATCTCCATATTTCTGTTTCCTTTGTGGTATGATGCCCATCTCCATAAAGGCTGAAGAATGTCACAGGCAACAGACGAAAGGTCTGCCTGCCCCTGCGCCCTGTCTCCAACAGCAGCTGCTTGCGTCTCCCTACCCTCTTTAGGAATGCTGCAACAGGGAGCAGTGAAAGCCACACGGGTGAGCTGGCTTTTGAGCTCCCAGATGCTCTTCTTGGTTTGATTTGAGTTGTGACAGAGTTGGTTGAAACCAGGTCCCCTGAGGAGCTGGAGTAACACTGCATTTACATACTAACTGAAAAAAGTTTGTGGGTTTATACTGGGAGGGGCAACCTCATTCACGCGAGGAGAAACACTGATGTTGTCTCATAATTAACATTTTTCTTACTCTAATTTTCTCACTGGGAGACAACTTCCCTGCCAGGCAGGCTTGGCTTGTCCCAGGAGATCTTCAACTGTTCTAAGCTGTACTTGAGAGCACAGGAACACCTTTCTGGACAACCTTTCAGGGAACCCTGCAGACGCTTGGGTTTCTGGCTCCCATCACTGGGAAGTGGCCCCAGGTGGATGCTCCCTGCCAGAGGCAGCAGCTGAGGCTCAGCCTGGGCTACGGGAGCCAAAAGAGATGTAGCTGGAGTCTCAGGGGCAGGCTGGTTTCCCTCTCCTATCTGAACTGAGCACGCTCAGGCATCAGCCACACACACATCGTTTCACGTGTCAGGCTCTTTTTACAACTGTGCCCTGTCCCCGGCCAGGAGCCTCAAACCCAGAGCACAGGTAACTAACTCAAATGGCTAATATCTGGGTAAAACACTTACCTCTCAGGTATGAGTCATTGAGACGATTTGTAATAGTTGAATTTTGTGCCTCGGCTGGCGTCAGCTCACTCCCTGAAACAATTACATTTTCACTTTAACCTCCTGGGCTCACTTGCAACCTCTGAACTACACCCAGCACAGAAGGGCAGCATTTCTGTTGCCCTTTAACTTTGCTTTCTCTTTCTTGCTATGCTGCTTTAGGTAACCTCCAGCCAAATTGTTGCGTGTCTGTGTCCTTTCCTCTCATTTACCTTGTGCTCATGCAGGAAATGTCTATGGCTGTACTGGCCCTTCAGGAGGAAAGAAGCTGGCGGGAGAGGGGAAGCGATGCTGATAAGCCTCGCCTGAGCCCCAGGAGCAGAAGTGCTAGCACCTGGTCCTCAGGAAAACCACAAGCCCGTAAACCCCAGCTCAGCTGCTCCCGGAGTTCTGGAAGCAGCAACGCTGCTCCAGCACATCTGGAGGGTCCCTGGCCAGAAGAACTTGGCCCTTGTATCAGCCCTGCTGAGATGCATAAGCTGACTGGTCTTGTGAAGGGCTGTGGGATCCTTAATGGCCTGAGTGCAAAGCTCTTGCCTGGGTGATGTGGTCTCCCACCTTCCCTCCTTTGAGGCTGGGCTTACTGGGAGGTAAATCCATGAGACAGAAAGCAGCAAAGCAAGGGAGACCCTGGCCCTGAAGGGGTGGGGGCAGCAACAGTTCTGCTTGACTTTAGTTCAGTGATCTTAAAGCTTTGAATCCTACTCTCAATGAGAGCGGATGTATTGAAACAAATTAAAAAACAGGGGACTTGGGTCTATCCTGAACTGTAGAACCAAGGAAAAAAAATTATGTTTTGTATCTATAACCAAGGGGAGAATAACGCAGGATGGAAAGTCTTGGGGACCACCCTTGGTCGCAGGAGGTGGGAGCTGGCTTTGGGAGGGGTGGCTCTCCTTGTTTGTGCTACAGGGCGCTTCTGTCTCTCCTGCAGCACGCATGCTGGCTGCCTGGAAGTGAGGAGCAGCAACGCAGAGCTTTCCCACGCCTGGGACCCTTTGCTGGTCTGGGCATGAGCCTTTGTGTGCCTTTAAAGTAGAGAGAGCAGCACCACCCTGCCCCTGGGCGGGCAGGGAGAAGGTGTACACTGAAGATAGTGTCGTGCACTGATGGAGACAGCCTGTACACAACATTTGCTATTCAATCATTTTGGTTAAGTGGCTCAGTGTTTTCCCTTCCCATGACCTCTTCTCCACTCAGGCCTCTTATGTGCCTCTTCCGTGTTTCGGCATCTCTGAGATTAATTTGTCTTCCAGGTTTTGTTCTGCTCCTCTCTTTCATTAAGGCACTCTTCCTCTTCCTCCTCCTCAGTGCTTTTCCTTCTCCTCTCCTCCCCCCCTCAGTCCTAGCAGAGCTCCCCAGCCTCATTTACGCTTGTGAGGCAGGGAGGCAGGGAAGGAGGACCAGCCCCAATGAAGCAAGCTGGGAATTTGGGGGCACAGGGGATGTGGAAGCTCTTGCTGCAGGCTAGTGGCCAGCCACGTTTCTCTGAGGAGCTCTCATAAAATATTCCCAGTGTTTTATCGAAGAGGTGATGCTGTCATGGTCTCCCTTCCCCCACCTGCTCCTCTCCCTCCATGGTCTCCAACCTTAACCAGGCTCCTCCTCCCACCGTGCCCAAACCTTCCTCTCTGAGGGGGTCCTCACTCCCTTCTCACGTCCCACCCAGTGCAACTCATTTGAGCTATTTCAGCCAAGCTTTGAGCAAATCTGCCTGAATCCTTCCCTCCTCCTTCCTCTTCCTCTCCTGTTGAAGCCTGCGCCAATGAGGATTTCACTGGGCAGGGGAGCACAAGGGACTTTTCCATGGTGGAGGCAGATGAAGGGACAGAGGCGGGTGAGTTCCCGTCCCTTGATGCCTGCCTGTTCCTGCCTTCACTCCAGACATGTACCATGCCACGGCCTTGCCTGAGGCACCACGTGAGCCTGGGACCAGGCCTCCTTCACCCAATGCCCTCAGGCTGTTTTCTTTACCCTTGGTGTGCAGCTCAGTCACTTTGCATCCTCCTGGTGTTTTGGAAGGACCTCCTGTTCTTGTGCTAGTATCTTTATTTCCTAACACATTTCCTGCATTCCCTCAGCCCCCAGGAGACTTTCTATCTCTTTTATTCCTGCTAAAGATCTGTCTCTCTGTTGCTATGTCTAGAAGTATTGCACACATATAAGCACAGTAGCAGAAGGCTCTCAGGGTCCTTTGAGAGGACTTGCAGGTTGGAAACCCTCTATTATTTTCTCCTGTATCATCTCATATTCTTTCCTTACCTTCTTTCCCTTGTGTACTTTTGGGAGCATCATGAAGCACATGACTGAGAAACACCACTTCAAAGCCAAGGAGAAAGCATGAACAAGGAAATGAATGAAAAGAGGGGGGGAATCTTCTTTCATCATTGATGCTCTTGCTGGTAGCTTTGGTCTCCTATTTTTTTCCCTTCTTGCAGCACAGATTTCCCGTGCTGAAGGGGGCAGAGCAGTGTGTCTGGGGGAAGGTTTGGGTTGCAGATGGGCTCTTGGCTATACCTTGGAGTATCAGCTGTAGACCAAGTAGATAAGCAGACAATTCTTAGCATTTTTTCCTAAGAGTTTTTGCTTAGCTTCTTCAAAGGAAACCCAGGAAAAAATCTTCCTGAGTGATCTGCTTGCAAACAAGCTATCAGCTTCAAAGCAAGCTTCACCCCTGCCTTGGATCTGGAGCTGACGTGCTACTCATCATCTCATGTTTTTGGTGTATGAGCACTCCGTGGGGCAGGGAAGTCTACCCACACAAGAAGTGATGTCTCCTGCAGGGTATAATTTTACTCCTGGAAACATACAATGCAGATATGATTACCTGCTTCTGTCTGGTTTCCCCAGGAGGCCAGGACTATGTGATCATGCCGTCTGGGTGTGCGAGAGAGTGAGTGTGCACGTCTGTTCCCCTGACACCTCCGAACCACTTGGCCCCTTGCAGGCAAATGTGGAAGAGTGGCAGACATAGCAGGAGTGATGAATTCCTACAAATTTCATAAAAGTCTGTGGCTGGACAGAGGACTGAGATGGTGTTATTGACCCCACTGAGGGGGATATTAGTAAGCATGACATTTATTGGATGACAGAGACTCCACATGCATTCAAGCCATCAGAAAACAGATCTCTGCCCTGCACAGAAAAACTCATTTCGGCCTAAAGTCAGGGAGAACTGGCAAGATCAAGTAATCATATCATGCTTGTCCCCTAAGATGGTATTGGAAAGCAGTCACCTGTGATAACAAGCTCCTAGAGCCATGAAAGATAGATATATATGACAGAGATATATATATCTATAATTTTAGATATATATGACAGAGATACATATATATAATTTTTGAAAACAATCTTGGTTTTCAAAGCCTCTCCTGTATAAAGTGAAGTTGATGAAAATTGCTGAAAAGATGACTGGGCTTTTCAGAGAGGAAAGACTATTTTGGCTAAGCAGGCTGTTCTTGCACAGGGCTCCCATCTGCTTAGGCGCATCTGGTTAGACGCAGTCCTCTCCATATTCAGCTGCTGACTGCTGCACCTCAGCTCTGGCTTATTTTCCCCTATGTGGAAACACACCTATTTAAAAAAACTTAAATAAAAAAAAAGAAAAAAAAGGTGGAAAAAAAGAAAGAAAATGTAATGATGGCAGCTTCTCAGCAGCTCTGCAAATTAAAATTGCTGGCTGACTTCTATTCATTTTATTAGTTAAGGACTTTATTTTACTTCTAGCCACAAAAGCAGGGGTCTATGTGGACTAGCCTGCCCCTCTGTTCTGCACCAAAGCTTTCCAGTCCCTAGAGCCTTCCGGTTGCTTTGGGGTGTCATTTTCTCCCTTAAGCAAACCAGGCCCAACACCAATCCTTGACTCACTGCTGTAAGTCAGATCAGAAAACGTCTGTGATTCTGTGCTGTTACTCATTTCTGGGAAGGAGAAGACAATTATGTTGGTCTTTCTGGTTTTGAAGGAAAGTGTGCGCTGTTCCAGGGAGTAGAGTTGGCTCGTGAAAGATGCTGGTTTAAGATGCACGCACAACATTGCACCCACCTGCCCACCACCCAGTGCTGTTAAATGCCTGAGCCTGTATCCTTGGCACTTGGTGACCATGGAGAAGTCTCCTTATCTTGCCTGTTTGTCAGTCATCTTTGTTATTTTCTCTCTCATGAGAAAACAGAAATGAGTAATGAGGACAAGGATCAAAGCTTCAAGGCCCTGGAGGAACTGTGGGTGAATCACATGGAACCTCTCCAGATATGAGGCAAACACAATCATGTCATCAGGTGCTGCAGAGATTGCACTGGGAAGGGGTGAACTGTCTGGGGAGGCCTAAGTGAAATGAAGCCCCAGAGTGGGAAAGGAGAGTGATTTTCTTGTTGCCACTTCCTCACGTGAGCTCTGCTGCGATGCTCGCCTGAGGGACTTGGAGCTGTGGAGCTGGTGGGTCACTCTCCTGGGCTTGTTGTCCAATATGTTTGAGTGCAGCTGGGGTAACACAAACCTTCAATTTAGATAGTATTTATGCTAACATATCATAGAATCATAGAATGTTTAGGGTTGGAAGGGACCCCCAGAGGTCATCTAGTCCAACCCCTCTGCAGGGAGCAGGGACACTGCTAACTCCATCAGGTTGCTCAGAGCCCCATCCAACCTGGCCTTGAATGTTCCCAGGGATGGGGCCTCCACCACCTCTCTGGGTAACCTGTTCCAGTGTTTTACCACCCTCATTGTAAAGATTTTCTTCCTTATATCCAGTCTAAATCAACCCTGTTTTACTTTAAAACCTTTACCCCTTGTCCTGTCACAGCTGGCCCTACTAAAAAGATTTTCCCCATCTTTCCTATGGGCCCCTTTTAAGTACTGAAAGGCCGCAATCGGGTCTCCCCGCAGCCTTCTCTCCTCCAGGCTGAACAAGCCCAACTCCCTCAGCCTGTCCTCATAGGAGAGATGCTCCAGCCCTCGGATCATTTTTGTGGCCTTCCTCTAGACCCGCTCCAACTGTTCCACGTCCTTCTTGTGCTCAGGGTTCCAGAGCTGGATGCAGTACTCCAGGTGAGGTGGTTAGTGTTAGAGTACAGAAGTCTCCAAGGTCAGCAAACGCCATGGGTATAAACCACATCTCTTTCTCCGCTAAAATTATAGTAGAAAAAAAATACTTTTCTTGGGGTGGTGATGTGTGCTTATTCCATATTACTCTTCCCATTACTGAATGCCTTGGTCCATGGCCTGAAGAGCTGCAGCCCCAGGGTGCTCAAACTTTCAGGCCAAGGCACAAAACCTGTGGCTTCCTGTTCCAGGTGCTTGGGCAACATGCTCAGGTGTGTCCCCACCCAACAACACAAGGGTAATTTAGCCAGAAGACCTTCTTAGCTCTGTTACAAGATGCATGCATGGTCTAGAAGGAAAACACAGTGATGCCTATGGTTAGTTACTGGCTGACAGTTGTGGCCATGGTTCAGTGAGGATGGGGACCTCTGATGTAAGGAGACAGCTATTCCTTTGTGCTCAGCCATCCTCCCCTTCACTCTCTGGTTTTTCGCTTTCTTACCTAGTCTCACCTCTTATTCTTTGCCTTTTGGGCTGGACAGGTTTCCTCTTGGAGCAGCTCCGTGTCTGGTGCTTGAGCACTTTTTGTCTGTGGGCTGCTAGAGTTCCAGTGTCTTGTAGAAAATGAATGTGACATAAAGAGCCTGGACCAGAGACAGCTGTGAGATGACTCACATGGTGTCTTCCATCCTTGTCTGGGGCCCAGCATGGCTTGGTAAGAGGCTATATGGGCCAGACCTGGAAGCTAGCAGGAGTTGGTGGTTTGCGTAATGTGACTGTCCCTGGGGGGCATCACTTGGCTTCCTCTGCACTGAGCTCCACAGATGTGGGCATCGTTAAGCTTTTTGTGAAAGTTTCCCATTTCATAAGAAGGCCACATGTGGCTGAAAAGTGATTTGAAAAAAATGTTGCCTGTCTGTACTGGTAGACATTGGGTCTACAACCAGGGAGGCTTTGGGACTCTTCCAGAGTCTGTTTCCACAGTGTTTGTGCATTTTTTCCCTGCCTCCTCCTCTCTATTGACATAATAGAGAATAAGTGACCTAATCGTGGATGTGGACTCCCCTGTGCCTCACAGCACTTAAGCACATGTGCCTTTCATACTGTTTACAGACAATATCAGACAAGAACTGATAGGTGGATGAAAACCCATGGGGCAGAAGAAGGGATTGAGACCCTAATGATCAGCCTGACAAATGGTGGTTTTAACACAGAGGGGTGAAAAAAGTGAAGGACAAGGGGTATGAGGTTTCCAGAGGGTCTTCTTTGGGTAAATTCCCCCAGGATTGAGGAGCATAGGATAAAAGATGAAGGCACATGTTTGAAAATCAGCAGGTGATGGCACTGGCGACTTGGGCTACCTGGGTTCAGGCGCCAACTCCCTTGTGGTAGCTTCCCACATGGAGTCTGGCCAGCTGGAGGCAGTGATCAAACATCCTGGTTACTAGCTCCCTGTCACCCTCATGTCTGATAGATCCTTCCAGCTCTGTGCATGATGGACATCAAGGTCCTTGAAAGTGCAGCCAGGATGGGTGTTACCATACGGAGGCTTTGCCAAACTTGTATGGCACCATTTACTCACCACTAACTTTTGCTCTTCCAGCCCTGCTCACGCACATGTTCCTTGGGAATCGAGCTTGGAAAAATATTTCTGGAGCAGTTCCTAACACTGTATAGTGCAGCGTTTGTTGCTGTTGGCTTATGCTTTTTGTCTAATAGTGGACTTGGGACTTGATGAGAATTCAGATTTCCTGATTCTCCTTTCCCACTTGGTACATCCTGGATTATGGGCATGTGAACAGTAGCAACCAAGATATTACAGCTTAAAGAGTTGTGGTGAGCTGCAATAACTGTTCTGGCCCAGCGTGTCCCATCTGTCAAGACAGCATTTGTGGCCATCTCTTTGGCCGTGGACTCACAAGGCCTACAAATGATCCACTATTCCAGGGTTAAGCAACTCCGTTATTCAAAAAGAGGAAAAAAGAAGAGTAATTGACTTAAACTGAGGAAGGGTATGAGACCAGAAACCCTCAGTTTGTACCTTGATGTTGTTCCAAAGGAAGTCAGAGCCAGTGCAGGTCACAGGCACAGTAAGACTCACAGAACAGCCTTCCTGGGGGACCTCAGAGGCTCTCTCTACTGCCCTGCTGCATTGCAAAGAGCTTTCCTGGCTAACATGCCTTTTTCATGACCTCTCCATTACCTGTCTGTAGCGTGGTCCATGCAGGTGAGGGAAGTGCAGCCTAAAACCCTTTTGTTTCCTGAAGTATTGTAATACTGTGGGCAGGAGAGAGTGTTATCACACCCGTTGGCACTGTCTTCTTGGAGTGGCAATTCATGCAACGAGAAGTGCAGTGCCAGCCAAGCTAAAGAAAAGTAAACAAAGAATTTGTCTGTGAAAGTGAAACAAACAGAAGAGTTGAAATGGTGGAAGAAGGGAGGAATAAAACACTTTGTACCTGTCACCCTAAGGCTGGCCTGCATGTCCACTCTTGCTGTGCATCACACAGCTCGCCCGGGACCCATTTCTCTACCTGCTTTGTTGTGCTTTTCTTATGCAAACTCTGCAGCCTTAAATTGCCTTTTGACCCAAATTGTCATGGAAGCGAATGCACATTTCAATATTTATCTTCCTTTTATACCCAAACTCAATGTGAAGCTCTCTTCAGATTCAGATCTTGCTCCCTCTCCCTGCAAATGACCTCATTCATTACTGACTTGGTTAGGAGGCAGTCTTAATCCTGTGAAATTACTTATGCTGAGTCGTTATCGTATGGTGAGGCAGCACTCTTGTTCTCCCACATGTACCCACACACGTGGCTCACTACAAGCTCTGGATTGAGACTGACAAGCAGTTAAGTCGAGGATGATTTGGCTGAGGGAGACTGATCCCTAACCTAGGTTTTGAGGGCTGCATTCCTTAATTCATATTCTAGAGGTCCTTAATTCGTATTCTACAGGGACATGAGACTGCTTCAGCTAGGAAGCTACAAAGCTGTGCTGAGCCCAAAATATAAACTTCTCCGAGACAGGTTATATCTTAGATTACCAGTGGTCTTGTATATGTTTTGCTGGTAGTGGTGGTAACCTGGACACCATCTGCCATGGACTGCTCATCTCTGTTCCCAGTTTGGCATGGGAACTCTTAGAATGGATCCACCTGGAACAAATAATTGTTTTCTGGGTTTTTAACTAAAGTGGTTCCCTGTCCCCTTGTGTGGCCCTACAGAAAGCTGACAAAGCTGATGAGAGTACTGTACCGCAGACATAAGAGGTTTCAGTTGAATATGCGGAAGAACTTCTTTACTCTGAGGGTGACAGAGCACAGGAACAGGCTGCCCAGGGGGGTTGTGCAGTCTCCTTCTCTGGAGATATTCAAAGCCTGCCTGGATGAAGTCCTGTGCAACCTGCTCTAGGTGAACCTGCTTTAGCAGGAGGGTTGGACTAGATGATCTCCTGAGGTCCCTTCCAACCCTTGCCATTCTGTGATTCTGTGAAGCTCTGGTCCAAAGAGGTCTCTGGAGATCTGCCCTCCAATCTCCTGCTCTGACTAGCTGGGCTATCCCCAACATTCAATCAGGCTGGCCACGGCTTTGTTTACCTGTGTCTTGAAAAGCTCCAAGGATGGAGATATCTCTGGTGACCTCATGCAGGGCTGGTCCTCCCTCCCACCTAAAAAGCTTTTCCTCAAGTCCACCCTGAACCTCCGAAACTCCAGTTTGTTGCCCCTTGTTGCATCACCTGACCCTGCTGAAGAGAGCTGGTCTGCACAGTCTTTGTAGTTGCCCTTCAACTAGTTGTTGGCAGCTGTTAGATCTCACCTTCAGCTTCCTCTCCGCCAGACTAAACAATCCCAACTCCCTCAATCTCTGCTTCTTGGACGTGTGCTCTGTATCCTGATCTTGGCAGCCCTCCCCTGCCCCTTCCCCAGTTTCTTGATGCCCGCTTTGAACTGGGGGCCCAGCAGTGGAGACAGTAACTCCCTCGGTCTGCTTGCCACTAAGGTAGCTCAGTATGTAGTTTACCTAATTTGTGATGAGAGCACATTGTTGGCTCATATTCAGCCTGGCATTGACAATATAGTAAAATAACATGCTAAGGTCAGGGTAGGGCAGTGATGGTGGATCCTTCCCCACAGGCTCAGCAGCATGCTAATGTGAGTGCTCAGTTTGCACACCAAACATGGCTCATGCCAAAGGATGGTTTTTAGCCACCTGTGAATAAAAAGCCACAGCAGCAGACCTGCACTCAAAGAGATCTTAAAGAAAATCCCAGTTGCTTCTTGAAGAGGAGTGTGATTTAACTCTTCTCTCTGACTTACTCTGCAGTGCAGTGTCCCAAAAGCATATTAAGGAGCAGTGTGGGAAGCACCATCATTTTAAATGATGCCTGTGTTGGTTGTGGTCTGTAAAGATCTCATCAGATATTGCTGAGGATGTTAGCCCTGATACCCTGGGAAAGTTCCAGCACAGATAATTGCCTCCTGCCTAATTCAATTCACGTTTAATAGAGTGGCAACACTCAAGTGAATACCCCCAGGGTAGATGAGTGGTGGGAATCAAGAGTGCACAGAAAGAAGATTAAGCAGCAGAGATGGAAATCCAATGAGAATCAGTCTTTGGGGAAAAGCCCTTCTCCCCTGCCCCAGGAAGTGCCGAGCCAATGTGCCGTTCTGAGCTGTGCCAGCCTGAATGTATGGAAAGAAACCTTGGGCTGTTCTTCGTCTAGAAAGGTGATGTCATGAAGCATTACATTGTGGATGGTGCCATGAGGGGTGCCACAATTCTGTCTGCAAAACTCTTCACAAACCTCTCCAGACCTTGTGTTCTGCGGACCATAGACTTTTGTTTCCATGTACTTGCTGTCTGTCCCAGGGAAAAAGGAATGTATTCTGCTTGCCACCACTGGTGGGAGGGCAGCAATAATGCGAGCATACAACACTTTTGTAGTGTAGCTATTGGTGCAGACTCTCTGCACTACAGAGCTGAGACCATTTATGTACTGTGTCCATCTTAAATTATTCAGACATGTTATCTGTAGCAGAAAAATGGAAATACTGTTAAAATAGATGGAGATAGGCATGTCAGAGGGACAAAAAGTTCTGTCCTGTCTCAGACATGTCTAAGCGGACACTTGCAGGAATATTGCATATTCCTGTACAGCCCTTCCTCCCCACACATTAAGCAAACTGAAATGGGCTGGCTTTGCTGAAGATCTTCCTTGAAGTGCAGAAGGAAAGGTCCCTGCCCTGGCAGAGGCTTGCTCTCTGCTCTGCATTCTTTGAGATCAAATTGACACGTTTATTATTATTTTTCTTAATAAATTGGCAGCCTTGCTGAGCTCCAGGTTTCTCTGTGCCAGGTGCTGCATCTGCATTTAGTGAAAGATTTGTCAGAGACCCTACAGACCCGAATAAGTCAGGGTGCAGGGCAAGAGGGCAGTGGCAGCTGCTCCATACTGGGTTCCTACCTTGGCTTTTACCTACTCTGGGTGCTGCATGGAGGCACAGAGGGATGCAGCTTACCTTCCCTTATCTTTGGTGTGAAGAATTGTACCACTACAATTCCCTGACTGAACAGAAAATTGGAAATCTCCTCAACTATCTTGCAGTGCTGACACCCTCCCATTTTGTCCCTTCTGAGGCCCCTGGCTCTGTTGGTCATCTCTTTCCTCGGTTGACAGACAGCCTCCCCCACCCCCCTTTCCAAAAATCATGTCTAAGCTGTATCTTGATGTTATTCCCAACCTAACAGCTTATAGTCAAGTCCTGAAAGTCTGAACATCATCCCTTTGCAAAAAGCCCTTCGGATAAGCCCCCAAGCAGAACTACCTCCTTTCCACCCATGCAGCCCTGGGGTCCCCTCGCCCAGCTCTCTGTCAGCAATAAGAAAATAGCTGCTTCTGAATCCCAGGTGGTGACCCTGAGCCAGTCAACCTCTGCAGGAAAGTTAGTCCAGAGCCTTCAACTCATCTCTGAGCCCCGAGAACAGACCTGCTGCAATCTGTGCATGTACAGGAGGAGAAAACTGAGAGTAGGACCCGACTAGATTTTTCCATTTCAATTGAATCAATTACTCATCCAACCGTGCTTTCCTTGTTATGCACTTAAGGGATATTCTCACTTAAGTAATTTCTGAGCCAGAGCCTTATTTGGAGGGTGTGTTATAATTCAACTAGCAAGCTGGGGCAGCTCTCCTTGGCAAGCTGGAGGTACTGAAAGGATCTTGGCTTCAATAGATGAAGATAATTTGGGAGACTGGATGAAGGAGAAAGAAGGGAGAGAGCTGGTTTCAGCCAGTTATGTGTACAGAATGTTAAGTAATCACATAACTTGGTAGTAATTATTCATCTTGGTGATGCCTTGTTAAAGTTCTGGGCTAGTTGAGTCTTGCATCCATGCTCTAGGCTGAAATGGGGACAAATGCATCTCTGGCTTTGAGGGCTTGTTAAACGTTGTGTAAGGGACTCAGCTCCCCTTTCTAGTGGAAGCAGAGGCTAACTCTGGGGGGTGCCTGGGCAGGGGCTCTCAAAACAGTAGGAGCAGCCTGCTGGTGGTGGAAGGTATCTCTGAAATGAGGAGAGACATGTACTTCTAGGCTGTGGAAAATGTGGGGCTTTGCTAGCAGGTTGCTCTTGGTAAATTGTGCTCTTGCCAGCTGTAACCTTGGCAGAGAGTACATATGAGCTATGCATATCTCTCTCTTCTAGTGACATTAATTAGCCATTTCCTTTCGGGCCAAAGGCGCTTTGGATCAGTAGGCATAGGCCTATTGTCCAGGATTACTGTGTTTTAACCCTGGCTTTGGTCTTATGCAGATTTCCTTCATAGAATCATAGAACTGTTTATGTTGGAAAAGTCCTTTAACCCAACACTGTCAAGTCCACCATTAAACCATGTCCCTAAGCACCACATCTACCCATATTTTAAATACCTCCAGAGATGGGGACTCCATCACTTCCCTTGGCAGCCAGTTCCAATGCTTAACAATGATTTCAGTGAAAAAGATACTTCCTAGTGTTGAACCTAAACCTGCCCTGGCACAACTTGAGGCCATTTTCTCTTGTCCTTGTTCATCTTCCTGTGTGGAAACCAGTTTCTCCATCTGCAGAGGGCTGTGGTTTATTCCTTTACAGTCTGGAAGAGGAAGAAGAAGTTTCCTTTGCCTGTGACACTATGGGTCCTGGTGGGGAGCAAAAGGAGAAGGAGGAGCCTTTTTCCTCTTGGTATGAACACCAGCCTGGCAGAGGAGGGGAATTCCATGTTCTATGCACATTGTGTTATTCGTGACAAGCTTAAGTATCATGTTCTTAGCTTTGAATGTATAGAAAGGCAAACTCTGGGCAGCCCAGGGCCTAGGAAGGTCTAGGAAACTGGAAACACCAATTAATTCCTGGAATGGGCATGTCATAACAATTCTATGACATTTTTGATTTTCCAAGTATTGAGTGACCTTAATTCAGCCCCACGTGATGAGGAACTAATTTCTTAGTTTCCCTTGCAGGAGTTCCACTCAGTTTTTCTGTCTGTGATAGAGGTGTGCCTACATCCCAAAAGATGAACCTGGGATCCTGCAAAATGTCCCAGCGAAAGAGCCAGGGACTGTGTGAATGCTGGAGATGGGGCTCGCGATTCTGTAACCCTCAAAACCAGGTCTGTATGCTGTAGGGTCATGTCACAACACAGATTTGAACCAAACCAGGTTTGAGTTCTAAATCAATTTAATTCAATTAGCCAGACTTTAGGCAGCAGGTATGCTTCCTACATGCCTGACCAAACAGACACACTACATTGAAGATGGTGTTAGTGTGTGGTTCCCTGCCAACGTCAGCCAAGCCAAAGTTGGGCTGCTGCCACTTTGTCCTCTCTATCCCTGCCAGCTTGGCCACATGGCCTGACCATGTTGCTCTCTTCATTGCTGGGTGAGTGTTAGATGGATCCGCTCCCTGAACTGCCTTGCCAGGGGAGCACAAGAGCACTGGCAATGGTTGAAGGGAGAAGAAGTAGGAGAAGGTAGAAGGAGGAGGACACACAGAGCAGACAACATGGGAGAAGGAAGTGGTGATCTTGGGTTAACTACCATGGCGTGACACTATATGGGCTTAGTGCAGTCAGATGACATCTGATCTGAGCTAGAGACAGTGTAGTACAGCTTGTGCTGGGTCTGATCCAGAACAAAGCCTGCTGGGTCAGAGGTAATCCTTGGAATACTTTTCTGCCACCAGTGTCAACTCCTGTGCCAGAACTTTGCTTCATGTGGCTTCTTTTTCTGGTACTAGAAGCCCTCTTGAACCCTTGGATACATATGGAGAAGACACTGGTTTTCTGCTTACCTAGCTCCGTCTTAAGAACAGCTCAGGTCTGACAGGCCAGTATGTCAGGAAATATCTATTCCTTGGCACAGACAAAAGGCACCATCAAGACCTGTATTCCCACAGCGATTTTCTCCCTGATGCATAAATAGCAGGTCATGATGGATGCAAACCCATGTGGAAGACAAAAGCTATTCCCTTAGCAACAGGTGGTATAACAGGAGATGTGTTTAGGTTGGAGCAGCTGGAGCAACCCTAGAGTGGTGCTGTGTGCCTTGCCTCGCTTGCCCATTGCTTTCAGAGCAGGAGAGACTTCTTCCTGTCTCTAACCCTGCCACATGGGGTTGTCACTGGAATGGGATTGTCATGGGGATTGAGTGGTTTAAGTATAGGCAACAGGTCCTCTGCAGGATTGCTTTTGGCAGGGCACTTACGCTGCCTGTGAGACCACAAGCAAGTCACTTGTCCCTCTGCGTTAAGGTCTCTTTCCTAAAGTGTTTAGGACCTGGTGTTGCCTCTTTCTATGCATACATACAGTGCTGGTGTAACTAGATCTTGTTGCAGTTATATTTCCCTAGGGACTGTATAAAGCAAAGCACTATCGTAGCATCTTGTGAATCTGTGGGTTTAATAACTGTGGATCACCTGATACAGGGAACATTGTTGGGCCTCCAGAGATAATGCAATGCACAGGCTTCTCAGACGGGATTCAGCTTGCAAACTAAGTCTCATGCATTTAGGGACCATGAATGAAATGCCCTGCAGTATCTGAAAAGTCCTCATGTTGCTGTCAGACCTGACACAGGAACTACAGCAAACCCATACAGCAGCTTAGCATTAGCATCTCAAAGGGACCATGTAGCAGATACCAACGTTTGAGCCTTGTCTCAAAGACTTTGTTCAGGTCCTCAGACCATCTTCATCACTGTGCTGTCCTCAAAACTGACCACCTCTCTTGATCTTCAGCCACAAAACTTGCAGGGTTTGGGAATCCAGATCTCATTGCTGCAGTGTGCAGTAAATGCTTCATCTCTTTCTCCATTCTTGGGATGCCTGATAGGAAGAGGGTGTAAGTCTTTCCCAAAGCCCAAGCTTCATCTTTGGTTTCATCTTTGTTTGCACCCTTTTTTGCCTCTGCACACAGGCTGCATGTGTGAATTTTCCACCACTGATATCATACTCTTTTCTAAGGATGCAACTCTATTCAGACAACTCCATCAAAATGCAGATGCACCCGTAATTAACAGATCACAAAGTGGCGGTGCTTCATGCCAACATTTTCTGAGCTTTTTGCCCACTTGTATTAAGCTGAACTCCCATGTCTGACTCGGGCAGGAAAGTGGGAATGAGAGAAGCAGCATTTCTCAGTGTTCAGTCTAATCAGAGACAAGTCCTCAGAAACTGCTCCGTGGCCTGATGATCTGAGCTGTGCCCCATAGCACAAGCTCAACTACTGGATCTGCAGTGTTGGGCCACGCAATGGAGTGGTTTTGGTTGTCTGGTCCGCATCAATCCTGTTCCCTGATCTACCTGGCAACAGGGTCATCATGGTAATTTCTAAGACTCTGTCCTTGGCCACAGCTTCCAAAGTGCCATCATCCCATGAGGTGTCCGTGACTGCCCTGTTGAAGCTCATCTTTTCCTCCAGTGAACATTTCCTTTTGCAAGAGAAAAGGGAAAATACACCAATCCCCTTTGCTCAGCACATGTAATTCCTTTCTCTTAACTGTCTGTATCCCCAGGCTGAAGACAGAAGCTGAACTTCCTTCATTAAGTTTTTCCTAGTTTGCCTTTACTCTACACAATTCTATGGTTTGGTTACATGTCACTAGGAGAAAGACCTGGATAGGCTCTGCCTTTGCACCAAGGGGGCCTGGAAGGCTTCTTTCTCCAGGAGCTTTAGAAATCCCAATATATTCTGCTTTTCAAAGTGCTTGCTCAGACCTTTCCACTGTTTGCTGCAGACTTTCCAGTACATGAGTTGTCATGGGCATCATGTTGAAGTCCCAGGGAAGAAAGGTGTTTTCCATTCATGAAGAAATGTAGAGCTGGCATATGCTGGAGTGGCATCGGACAGGACAGCTGAGACTGTAATGTTTTGGAGGCTATTTTAAGAAAGAATTACTTCACAATCAGTCAAAACTTGTAAAGGGAGAAAGTGTTAAAACACTGTTTTGGAGTGAAACTGAATCTTTCTCTAGATCCAAAAGACATTACTTCCTAGTTTCATCAGTTTGGTTAATGAAGAGAAAGTCTAGAAAGAGCAGTCTTTCCACTGGTCACATTATTGGCTTGCCCTTAATCCATGCATGGCCCAAGAGACGTCAGACATTTGTGCACTGTCAGCAGGTCTTCCCTGGGATCGTGACTTTGAGAAGGTCCTGTCATGGAGAGGAGGAATATTGCTCCTATGGTCTCGCCAAGGTCCTTCCTAGTAATATGTTCCCTCCTGTAGCCCCCAAATCTGCTCTAGAGCCTTTCCCAGTAGGCAGCATGAGTGTGCCACAGTTTTTATTTTGTGCCAGCCTCATGCTATGACTTTCCGTGTAACCAGTGAATGTAATTTTGGCTTTCCTCAAACTGAGATGAAATGTGATGGTCTTATTTGATGACTTTATATAGATATTTTAAAGAACTGATTAAAACAATGCAGAGATCTGGATCCCAGTTGTATTCTTCAATCTTTTGCTGTGTGTTCACACAAAAGTTCAAATTTGAAGATGACAAAAACTTTCTTGAAAAAAGTTATGTTAGGGAGGACTTTTTGCTCTAATATGGAACTGTCCTGGTCTTTTAATGATCTTATAATCCCTGGTTTACATATCTGCCTTTCTTCTCTCACATTTGTTTTGATTTTCATTCTATAGCCACCTAATTATCATTTCCATACATTTCATATTACTAGCACTGGAATTTCCCATGTCTTATCTGTATGGCATTATTTTTTATTTACTCATTATACTGCATGATTAAGTTGTTAAGTAAAATTCTTTTAATCTGTTTCCATAAACCCTAATGTCTTTGGGGCAGGCTCATTAAAATCTTGTGGTTCCCCAGATGATTCCTTGAGGCCTAAAAGACACGCAAGCCCTACCCATTTATCCGTATATCACCCCTATCAGGTATGTTTATAATATCCCAGGTTTGAAGATGTGAGGCAGACCAATTAGACTGTGTTTGGGGGGATTTTGTTTGCATCTATGTCACTGATATGCTAAGAACCTTTTTATTGGGACATATTCTTGTTGTAAAACTTTGATTTCATATAAACAAACAGTTTGCAAAGGACCCCAAGGCATTTTGTAGCCTCGTCTCCTGACTTGCTGAAACCAGTTGCTTTTTGGTTGGTGTAGCACAGTGAGGGCCAGTGTGTGAAAATATATTTATTATCATATATTATCCTGGAGAGAGGTCCTTGCCAGAATGGTTTTTATCCCCATAGCCACGGTGTTTGCTAGGGAGTGAGAAACTCCAGTTCATGCCCTTTTGGGCTGGGTAGGTGGGAGTGTGGCATCCATGGAAGAGTTTGATTGTCCCTTGCAAGGTCTCTCATCTTTTTCTGCTCATTGCTTCTGCCTGGTTCTTTCCAGTCTGCCCAGATGAGGGCAAGCAATGACAAAGTAATTTGTCTTGTTCTGTACACAGCTCTAGCCACTGGTCACCGGCAGCTGCCACTGGTTTCTGACCCCCTGATCACTGGTGTGACCAGATGGGAGGCTGCTGCGTGAGCATCTCCATGGGGTGCAGGGCAGCACCTTTTGCTCTGGATCCTGGAGGTCAGCATGGCACCCTCAGGCCTCACTTGCTTTCAGGACCTGAGCTGACGTCTCCGCATGGTGCTGTGCCACAAGCTGTACCAGCTTGTGGTGTACCGTGGAGGTTCACTTGGATCTCTCCCCCTGCCATTCTTTTTTTGCTATTTCTGGGTATTTATCTGATGTTTGCTGTGATATTTGAACATCCTGCAGTATTACAGCTAGTCAAACAGTTGTTTTGCCTGGGGACCTGCCCTACCTTGGGCGATGGATGCATTTTCTCACGAATGTGTAAGAGAATGCAAGAACAAAGAATATGTTTTCTTCAGCTCTTAAAAAAAAACAGACAAACACAACAATGGCTTTTGCTTTGTGGGTTAGAAAATCTGCCCAAGCCAATGCAAGTTTTGAGCAAACATGTGCTTCTTAGTGCTGTGTGACACACTCATCTGGGAATATCTTTATTGTGTGATGCTTATCATGCAATGAATAATGTTGAATTGGAAAGTGATGGGAAAGATGAGCATCGTTTGGAAAGCAGTGAACATGTCTCTTGGTGCTGCAGGGCATGGCTTTCCGGGCTCCTCCTTATGCAATGTGTCATGCTTCACAATAAGGGACTGGGAAGAGGAGGCAGAAGCTGGCACTGATAAGCACACAACACCTGGGCTCATTAGAAATGACATGTGCTTTGCGCACACAGG
Source organism: Egretta garzetta (assembly GCF_000687185.1). NCBI lineage: Eukaryota > Metazoa > Chordata > Aves > Pelecaniformes > Ardeidae > Egretta > Egretta garzetta. The sequence continues at coordinate 217,273 of NW_009258908.1, forward strand.
AAAAATCCTGCAACAGAAGAGGATGGCATTGACAGAGTGAGGTCACACGTCTTGGAGATGGGATGCCAAAAATTGTAATGAGGGCTCAGTCAGTTCCAGATCACTTCAGTTTAAGAAAAGGTGGTATATGAGGTTGTGTGGATCTTCAGGCTTCAAAGATCTCCAGTATAAATAGATCTGCTGCGTCTGTGTGATGGTTCAAAGAAGAACCTGCATGCAAATACTTCCCACCATGGGGAGAGTTTGTAGCTACAGACTAGCCTTTTGTCTTGTATCTATTGGTAACACATTTATTTTTCATTTTTCTGATTTGGCTGCATATGCTCGTTTCGAAGGCAGGTGTTACTCAGCCATGACTACTACTTTTCATGACAAGATCTTGTTTCCTGCCGGTGGGACTTGGTTAGCAGTTGACTGAATGAGAAGAGAGGGTGGGAAAGTGATAAAGTCATGTATTTAAGAATAAATGTAATCAAGGTGAAAAATTAATCCCTTTACCCATTACACACCTCCTGTTTCCAAGTATCTTGCAGTCTGTTTTAAGGAGGCTTCCTGCGCCAGAGATGGGAGCAGCGGATAGCCAGAGGGAAGGAGAGCTGAGTAAAGGACTGAATGAATCTTTGTCCTCCAAAATCCCCCAGATCAGCCCAGCACCTGCAATCCATGGATGCCTCATCTCCTGGTTGGCTTTGCCTGGCTCCTTTTTTATAAATTCCTGTTATCTTCGTTGCTCTCTTCACAAATTCCAGTGTGATGCAAAAGGCAGCCATTTGTGCCTCCCAGGACCTGGGACCTTCATCACCAGCCCCAAGCTTCAGCTGTATGGAAGCGGGGGGACTCTTTTTATAGAAAGCAGCAAACCAGGAGGCCATTTAGAAGACAGAGACTTTCAGGCATGTTAAGTCAGGTTACCAGAGACCTGAGGTGAGGTCAGTTCTCCAAGGGACAAGAGCAGACACAAATTACTTGAGTGCACACTTAGAAGTCATCCCTGAAACGTTGAATTTCTATTCCATTTTGAGGGTCCTATCCATGGCCATTAAGAATAAGTAAAATGCATGGGTATTAATATTGTATTAAAAGACCGGTCCTCCTCTTATACATTTATTGTCTATTGACACCAGCCCATGGCAGCATTAAAAGTGATAAACCGGTCTGCCTCAGCTGCCAGCCTGGAACTCTCTCAGCAAACAAACTCTGCTGCTGGCAAATGTTAACTAATTCACATGTCGGAGCAAATCTCTGAAGAGGAGGTTGAAATATGAATGTCTAACAATGACTGTGAATATCTAATAAGGACTTACTTTTTACATCATCCACCAGAGGATTAAGTAGTTGCTGTTGTCTTGATTGCTTGAAGATGATATTGCTGATCATTAACGCCAGAAAAGAAAGCTTGTTCAACATGTTACCTTGCATGCAATTCTGTGCCAGGATGCCTGAAAAGCAGCTGGATTCCCTGGCAATTATTTCAATTGAAAAGGTATATGCTGCCCAGGGTATGAAAAATTCATATTCAAATCATTGCCATAAATGGTGTAGGATCAAAGGCAAGATAAAATGTCCCTTTAGATGTCTTGATCTCTTCAAAAATGAAGCTACATAATTTGAGAATAGTCAGTAATTTGATTGCGTGTATTTTCACTGAGGTGTCTTTGTACATGTCTGATAAAATGTTAAATAACATCTTTTTTAGCCACAGAAGAAAACATTTAAGGACCAGTTTTATGTTATTACATATTATTTCCAGCCTTCAACTTCTCTTCCCTAGCTCCCAAACCCTTTGCTGACTGTAGCTCTGCCCCTGAGGGACTGACCTGGCTGGAAACCACCCCTTATGGGTGTTTTCAGGCAGGGCAGGTCTGGCGGTGGCACTGTGCTGTTGGAGACCCCCTTTAACTTGGGGGAGCCCATTGCTATCGCAGCCCCACTGAGTCTCTGCTTGAGCTCTGTTGTGGGACGTGTTCCCCCCTTGCTGCATTGCTGGTGCTCCATTAGTAATAGCAGCATTGCTTTCAAAGTGAGTACACAGCTGTGCATGGAGGAGTCCTCATCGGAAATTAATGTGTGTCAATTAACACCCTATTACAGGCACGCTGCTCTTCCAGGCATCCACCCACATCCTCGCTGACAAACCCACAGGACTGTGAGCTCCCACGTGAGCAGCAAGGATGGTTTTGCTCCTTTGAATCACCTGGGTGCCACCAACCCTCCCTCCCCAGCTTCTGACTTCCCACAAAGATGTTGGGGAATGGTTGAGGGAGCTGGGGGTGTTCAGCCTGGAGCAGAGGAGGCTGAGGGGAGCCCTTATGGCTCCCTACAACTGCCTGACAGAAGGTTGTAGTGAAGTGGGTGTTGGTCTCTTCTCCCAGGTAGGGCAAGGGGAAATGGCCTCAAGTTGCACCAGGGAAGATCTAGGTTGGACATTAAGAAATTTTTTTTCACCAAAAGGGTTGTCAAGCACTGGAAGGGGCTGCTCAGGGAAGTGGAGGAGTCCCCATCCCTGGAGGCATTTAAAAGGCGGGTAGATGTAGTGCTTAGGGATGTGGTTTAGTGGTGGGATGGCAGGGTTAGGTTAATGGTTGGACTTGATGATCTTAAAGGTCTTTTCCAACCTAAACGATTCTATGATTCTATTTCAAGCACTGAGCCCAGATCAGCAATAAGTGGGGAGAGACAATAAATTCCCTCCTCTCTGGCCTGGGATGAGGTGATGAAGTGTTGCAGGGGGAACACAGCTGAGGGGGGTCTTGTGGGCTGTTGGGAAGGTGCAAATCAGGAGTGGCAATTAGATCTATACTGACCTCCCACCACCTGCCTGGTTTATTAATTTGTGCAATCACAGCTGAAACAAATGAGCATCAAAAGCTTCTTCAGCCTGGAGCTAGCTAGCAAGCAAGCAGTGGGACTCCTCCCGCTCTCACTCCTTAGGACAGGCGTACTAATCCCTGCATGGTGGGGTTAGGGTTGCTGTCTTAGGTTTCCTTGCCTGGTTAACCAGATTGGCAGGTTTAGCTAAACTCTGTACTGGAGAACAAGGAATCGGCTCAAAAAATGAGTGGGTTTGATTCTTCTTCTACAGCTTTTTTATGGGCTGCGGATGACTTCACTGTTGAAATGTTCCAACATGTTGTGGCTCTGCCCTCTTGCACTATGGGTAGAGGGAGGTAGGGGAGATACCTTTGTTCTATTGCTCCCACAGAAGCTGTGCCTGGGTTTTTGGGACACTGTTAGACTTGTTCTGTCTTAATGGTAGTGTTAGAGCTGTTGGGGGTGCACAGGGTCCTGCAGCCACAGGCAGCCTCATGTTAGCATAGCCCAAATGTTAGCCTAGCCCAGGTGTTAGTCGAGTGAGGCCTAAGAGTCAGGATTGTCCTCTAACAGAAGGAGAAGAAGAGGAACACTGCAATTAAAAATGGCTATTATGGTCATGATGGCCCCTCCAGGCTGGTTCTGGATCTGCGTCCTGGTAATGTCAGGACAGCAGGGGACAGTACTGCTGTGGCTGCCACCAGCCTGGGTGACCCTCTGGACCCAGCTGAGCACCCAGGCCATGCAAGGACCTTGTGTACAGGGCTTCAATCTGGCACGGTGACATGCATCTGAGTATACTATTTGTGACCTGAAACGTGCATGTGACCACATTCTTCCTCAGTTCCTTGCTTTGATTTGAGCCTCACCTGCTCCCCCTCTCTGCTCAGCTGCAAGCAGTGGCAGCAGGCGCAGTGGGGGCTGCTCTGTTCCTCTCCAGCCACCCCAAGCCCATGGAGCTGCTGCTGCAGCTGGTGGGTGGCTGACCCTTACCCAAGAGATGCTCCTCCCTAGAGCTGGCTGCAGGATGCAGTACCCATGCTCTGCTGAGGGTAGGAGCCTGGAAAAAGAAAAAAACCAAACCAAAACAGTGGATTTAAGCAGAGCCCTGAGGAAGAGGAAGAACAGAGCAAACGTGTATGATACCCCTGTTTCCATCCTGACCTGCCAGCCTCAGCTACTTCAGTGTTGGGGCTTCCCGAGTCAGATGTGGTTTCACAGAGTTAGTGACCCACAGTGAATCTCAAATAAATATGGCCAGTTCCTCAAAGGGTGTCTGCAGACCAAGGTACCCCCAAACGAGACATTTAGTGAGACACATGGGTTGGATTTAGATCGCCAATGTGAGCTGTGCCTCCGAGCTGAGCAGCTGAATCGCAACGGCCTCTGCCTGGGTTCTAGTTTTTGTCTCTGGTTGCAGGAGGTGCTTTGCTGTTCCCCAGCTGCTAAGAGGGGAGCCCTCTTCATGGTGCTGCCACCCCTTGGAGCTGCAGTAGCCGGAGGGATGAGGGCTGGCAGATGCAGTGCGCTTGCCCGCTCCCAGGGCTGTGTCGGCTTCGCCCTTGACCCAGGCACACGCTGTCCTTCTGGCTTGTTATCAGGTATTTTGTCCCAGGAGCAGGGTGCTCATCCTGGCCACAGCTGATCTCACCATCCGAGGTTTATCCTTAGCTCTGATCTCACTTCTTTCTTAAAACCATCACTGTGATTCTCCCTTGAGCATCTCCTTCCATTTCAAGCCGTTAGGTCTGTATAAGGCTTTTCCCCAGCATCTCCTACACAAACTGTGCACCCCCGGCCCTTTCTGTATTTTCCTTTCTTTGCCACACCTTTGTCACTTTCTTACTTTTTCCAGAGCTTTCTGACCTGGGTTCTTCAGCTGCAATGTAAGCCTCACTCGTTAGCTTCATGCTTTGATGACATACCTTTATGTTTGGGCTCTTAGGACCAGAGGAAACAGCCTCAAGTTGCACCAGGGGAGGTTTAGATTGGATATTAGGAAAAAATTATTCACTGAAAGGGTTGTCAAGCATTGGAACAGGCTGCCCAGGGAAGTGATTGGGCCACCATCCCTGGAGGTATTTAAAGGATGTGCTTAGGGACATGGTTTAGTGGTGGACTTGGCAGTGTTAGGTTAATGGTTGGACTTGAAGATTTTAAGGGTCTTTTCCAATCTAAATGATTCTATGATTCTATGAAACTCACTGGCATTTTCTTCCACAAACCTGTATGACAAATTCACATCTGATTTTTGTCCATGCTTTAGCTGTAACAGGCGTCTTTCTTCTGCTGAATATCTTTCTTTCATACACATACCCTTCTCACCTTCCTGCCAATGCTATTTTCAGGCTTGGATTTCTAACTTTTCTCGCCTCACAAATTTCTCTCACCTCCCCAGCCTTTGCCTCACCTCCCCATAGAGTGCAGCTATCATGTTATCGCCCTCCTCTGCTTCTAGAAACATGGACATGCTGCAGGAGACAGGCGCTTCATGCACATCATGAAATTAAAATATAGGAACCAATTTAGAAAGGAACTTGAGAGAGATCATCTAATCCATCTCTCAGCCCTGGAGCAGGATCCTATCAACTTATATAATTCCCTAATAAGTATTTGTCTAGCCTGTTTTTCCAAGCCACCCAGGATGGAGGATCCACACCTTCCTATGCAATCATCTTCACTAATGTCACTGTTAGAAAATTCCCCCAATGCCTAACGTAAGCCTCCTGTGATAGTTTTTCCTATCCAGCCCTTGTTTTTACAGATATATGTGATATGACTGGGTGTCCCCTGAGGACCTTTATTGTTTCCACCTTCTCTCATGAGTCTTATTTTCCAGGTCTCTTATTGCTGCAGATTGTGGCTCCTCCTTGCTATGCTTGGCTTGATCTCTAAAAACGCTCATGAAAAGGCTGCAGCTTCACACCCTCCCTCCACGAGAGGTGGGAACAGGTGAGTTCAATATAATTCAGTGGGGCTAGTACAGTCATGTCATTCAGGGAAAATCCCCCAGGCTCTTCAGTAATCAACTTAAATGAAAGGGCATGAATTTAGAATCACCAGAGACAGCCACATCCACCCGTCTCCCTACCTGTGTCTGCAAACCCACATGTAGTTAAATGGCAGGATCACCCTGATCTGAGTACCCCAGCCTGCCTGGGGCCAGGGTTTTATTCAGCCTGAGGTTTAAGATCAACAAGGAATGAATTTTAATCCTGGACTGGCTGCAGTCTAAAGTTTGACTTCATTGTAACATATCTATAGATGAGACCACTTATGAGCTGAAAAAGAAATTCAAGGTGATGATATCATTCTCCCTTGTCTTCTTGTGATACCAGCTTTATGGACATTGGGGGACCTAGGCTTTTACCCAGTGTGATTGCATTCATTTCCATTCTCATAGTTCTGCAGGCTTAGCTAAGAAGAGGTCCCACTGGACAACTCAGTGTATTTGGAAATGGCACAAGACCACTTTTCCACTGAAGAAGTTAGTCCCAAGTGGGAAAAGCAGATAGTAAGGTGGGAGGGAGAAACAGAAAATCAAAATAAAGAAGTGAGTGGAAACATCAGCAAGGTCTGTGATTTTTCTCTATGGATTTGCAGAAAGTCTTTGGTAGAGCTAGGAACAGCACTTTGAGCTCATTTGCACATCACTAGGAAAACTCAGCCGTGAAACCCTCTCTGTTCCTCACCAAAGACCTAGCCCTGCCAAGTTTGAGGTGAGGCTCCCTCCCCAGCAGACCAGATTTCCCTGCTACATGATGCATCCCCACAGGCAGCCCTTGTCCTGGGCTAGAGGTGTCCTGGATGGACAGTCCTGGATGGACTGGGTAAGCCTCAGAAAGTCCTTGAACCTTGTATCTGTGATTCGTTACCCCTCTGTATTTGTGGTCTGCATGCCCCTACTGTGGAGGACTTGTTTGCGTTGCCCTTGTGTCTGGAGGCTAGATGATCCCAGCACCCCTGCCAGGTGCAAAAAAGTCTACCTGGAGCAATATCTTGCCCAAGGAGCTGACACTGTAGGTGAGAGGGGGCACAAGGGAATTTTAGTTCTTCATTGCTGTCAGTGCAAAAAGTCCCGGAGGACCATAAACTAACTGGCTGTGTCCAACCTGGTGCAGGACAGGAGTATAGAGGGTATCTTCGGGGTAGGGAACGGTTTCTGTGAGACAACAACCTGATAAAACCTGCACATGGGGCAGGGAACCTTTGGGCTGATGGCAAGTTGGTCACTGCTGCCTGGCATTAGTTCATCATGAGATCTCAGTGCATGGAAAACCTGCGATAACATTACCTAAGCTGTGACCAGGCTGTCTCATAGCCACACTGATGCTTTCTCCACACTTTCTGGTTTGAGTTAAAGCCCAGAGAAACAACAGAAGACTTTCTTATCAACTTCCAAGTGTTTTATGTCCTAACCCACATGCTGGAGGACCTGTTTTGCAGCTCTGACATATTCAACCCCTGGAACCCTTGACTGAGCCTGATCCAAGGTGCGCATTGGCAGTTATTTTGCAAACAGAAGCTGCACACCAGCTTGGAGAGGAAGTTTCCTGTGTTGCTGCTGTACTCAGGGTATGAGAGCTCCTGAGTCTCTCATGGGAAGGGAGATGGGAAACCAGCCAGCAAGAACTCAGCCACAAGGAAAATTCCTGGCTGGTCCTTACTACACTTTGCTTTTTTGGGCCTAATGGTGAGAGTACAACAGGGCTGTTCAAATGGTTTCTTCTCCGTCTTTCATATGTATGGCAGAGGATGAATGTTGCTCAAAGAAAGTCTGCACTGGAGAGATGCCCAATAGACTCCAGGCAAGCCAGTCTTTCCCCAACAGCTGCATACTCTGCACTAGGAAAGGCAAACAGCATTCCTCATGTGGAGGAGAAGGCAGAACTTGTGCTTTAAATGAAAAAACAAACACTGGTGTTAGTGCTCTGCAGTACCTGTATTCTTACCACCACTTCCCCAGACCACCCCGTTTCCCTCCAGTTTATAAAGCCCTTGTGGCACACAGGGCTGTGTCCAGTAGGACTTGGCAGCTCCCTGTGCTTACACCCCATCAGCATGAAAGTGTCCCTTGGCCTCAGCTTCTTCCTGGCTTTCCTAGACACAGGTGAGTTTTCCATGAGACATGGAAGTGGCCTGGAATGGGTGCTCTGTGTGTGGGGCTGTTCCTGCCCTCGGAGCCATAGGAACCCTCCATCCATGGAGATTTGCACTGCAGAGGAGTGAGCAGTCTCAGGCGATCTTTGGTGCTACAAGCCAATGTGCAGATGAAGGTGTAGGTATTTACAACGTGAACTGGCTGTCTGAGCTCCCACGGTGGTCACCAGTGATCTAGCTGGGGCAGTCATGGGAGTGATCCAGGTTACTCTGAGGCAGGCAGACCTCTGGTCAGCTGAACTGATCTCCAGCCACCATTTACCACAAACTTAGGGGCTCATTTATTTTGCTCATGCCCAGGGTTGTGTGACATTTCAGACATTATATGCCATCTCAACTGTCCTTCAGCTCTGCTCCAGAAGAGCACTGGTGTCTTGGAGGTCTTGTGTCATACACTCTCAAGGCTGAGAGGAGACCTTATTGCCCTCTACAACTACCTGAAAGGAGGTTGCAGTGAGGTGGCTGTTGGTCTTTTCTCCCTGGTAATGGGCAATAGGATGAGGGAAAATGGCCTCAAGTTGTGCCAGGGCAGGTTTAGGTTGGACATTAGGAAAGATTTTTTCACTGAAAGGGTTGTCAAGCATTGGAATGGGCTACCCAGGGAAGTGGTGGAGTCCCCAGCGCCAGAGGTATTTAAAAGACGGGCAGATGAGGTGCTTAGAGACAAGGTTTAGTGGTGGGATGGCAGGGTTAGGGTAATGGTTGAACTTGATGATCTTAAAGGTCTTTTCCAGCCTAAATGATTGTATGATTCTATACCTGCAGCCCCATGTAGATGTCACAGCCACTGCAAGGTGCCGTGAGTGGCACCTGGGCTTAGGGAACTGACACATGCCCTGGAACTCTGAATCTACATGCTGGACCCTTGGGTGTCGATGAGTGTGTGTCAGGGAAGATATGCTATTTGTCCTCTCTCGATAAATATTTTATTCCTTTCCAAGTGTTTCCTGCTCACTGCCTGATATTCTGATCTGCTTAAGACCCTCCAGCAGGTAGCCCATAGAGTGCTTTACCCTAATGGTTACAAAGAGATATGCCATTCCCCAGTTTGTACATAGCAGTCAGTGACCGCTGGCAGCCTCTTGATTGCCGGACATTTGGGTGCCCCTGTTCACTGCAAAGAGAGGATTTGGGACCTGGGAATCCAGGGACACCTGAATGCCTGCCAGGATGGATGGGGATGCTTTCCTTAGCAACTACAGGAAAACCAAGCATCATCATACAGGAGACAAGGAAAGCTGTCCCCATGGTTAATAAGCCAAAGATGGGTGCTGAGCCCTGATGCAACTGCACACTTGGTTGTGGTAGTGACATGGCCTCAGTCATCGCCCAGCTTCAGTAATGTGACTTGGCTTTTAGACTGGGGGTTATTTCATATCCTACTAGCTTTGGTGCTGGCAGCTCTGGTGCATGTCTTGCCTCTGCTTCTGCACAGCCATCTTTCCTCCTCACAGCACTGGGGGGGCCTCAGTAGACTGCAACGTAACTGATCTGTCCCCCATCATACCTTTTTTGTTTGGTTCATGAGAAAGACTAGACTTGCCTGTGTTAGGATGCTTGTGGCTGCAATAGACCGTGTGCTCTGTGGACTGTGCATGAAGAAGCGTGGGCTGTGGGTCAGAGGCACATGTGTCACCCCATGAGCTCTGTGGCTGGGGAATTCTGGCTAAGGTGAACATCTGCAACAAGACCAGCTGCCTCTGAGGGTTTGTGCTCTCCTCCTGCCTTTGAGAAAAACGTGGAGAAGGAGAAATTCCTTACTAGTGTCTCAGATGTGGTGGCACCATTGCTCCTGTGAGGCGATCACCAGGATCACTGGTGCTGTTTTTGAGGTGTCCCCAGACCCTTCTGAGGCCCCAGGATGGCTGCTTAGCAGTTGCTGCTGTAGGAACTAATGGGAGGGGAAGGGAATTACCTTGTGGTTAATGACTTGGTGCTGCCTTCCACTTTGTTACAGGGGGGATGGTAATCCCTTCATCCATCAAGTCCTGCCTGCTAACCAGCATTTGCCATCTTGGCCCTAACACCATGAACTACGGGAAGGTAAAGGAGCCACTTGTCTTGCTGCACAGGCAACGATTGTTGAACAATCTCTGTCTCACATAAACTCCCTTTTTCCATATACTCCATCCCCTCTCTGTCTTCCCCACCTGAGGGGAGGCTTTCCAGGCTAAGCCATCACCTGGCTTATTCCTTGCCTTCCTTTGTTAAAAACAATAATGGCCCATCTTGTTCCTTCCAGCGCCGTCAGAGGACAACATGCCCAATGGATACCAGTGTCCTGCTGCTACAGCGTGGACTCCTTTCAGTGTGGTAACGAAATCATAAACTGCACTGCATCTGAAACCCAGTGTGTTGACCTTGCTGGGTTAATGAATTCTGGAAACTGCCTTTTATCTGGGGCTCTCTTGCATCTTTTTGGTTAAATGGGTGAAACTAGTCTAAGATGAATCATCATGGAGAAATAAAAATGAGCAAAAAATGTGAAGGAAAAACAGGAAGAGAGACAGAACTGAAAGGGAACATGCTTAAAGCTGATATAAAGGCAGGGGTATTTTTTTCTTCGTCCTTCCCCACCATGCACAGGTAACTGCTGGGATTCTTCATAGCATGCAAAACTGAGGTCAAGAGCAGAACTGGACTCCTGAAGCAATCTGATACATGGGTGTGTAATAAATCTGATCAAGACCCTGAACCTGCTGACCCTAGCTAGGATGCATCAGGATGAATCTGGATCTAAGCCAGTTGCCTACTTGGTGGAGGTTCGGATGAAACTAATACAGAGCTATTGGCTTTCTCATGAGGTGATGCTGGCCTCTGGTGATGAGACAGTGTTTGTTGTAGTGGTGCCTCTGCTCCTAGAGTGCCAGGGGCAGGTCCCTCCCCATGAATCCTGCATCTGGGCCTTTGGGGTACCCAAAGATCTTCCCTGTGAGGCAACTCCAGTCTTTGAACGGCCAGAGTCACCAGCAGCACATAACGCTTCCCTACAGAAATCTTTTTCCTGCCTCTGGATCTGTAATTAGAGAGACGAAAGGAGACAGCAAGCTCCCTAGGCACTCCCCTTTCCCCCCCGCCAGACTCCTGGATTGTTAAGTGCATGATTGTGTCCATCCTTAATACCTGTGGCTCATGGTGCAAGTGTGCGGTGTTTCGGACACGGAGTTACAGTGGTCAAGTGATACACTTTGATCTCGTATTTCAATGCTGTGGCAGAAAGCACTATGGAAAGCCTTGGCTGCTGAAACCAGGCCGTAATGTGTGGCGGTGGTGAGAAGACTATGCCTACATATGCGCTTATGAATATATACGTGATCAGCTTTTAACTTGCAGCGTGGGGACTGAACGTTCTTGTAATTTTTGTTTCCCCCAGACTTTCTCTTCTACCCAAACAGGCTGGAGCTCCTTTCTTCCTAGTATTCCCACCAAATTATTTGGGAGAGAATTTCACATTATCCATTATAATAACAGGGTGTGGGTCTGAGAGTGAAAATTAATTTCTGGAGTGGGGAGTGAACTGATAATACAGATTTAATTCAGGCAAAAGAGTCTGGTTAGGCTCAGTTAATTATTTGCAGAGGCTGTGCAATTACAGTGTGGATATTAGAGAGGGAATATAGCTCCCCCTTCGTTGTGTAGCAATAGGCTGATACTCCAGTGACCCACTTGTTCAGCATTTTTCCAGATCTGATAACACCCTGGAATTAAAAAAATTCTCTATCTATACAAGTCCATTATCCCTGAACACATCTCCTGCACGTTCATGCAGAACATTACATTATTGTCCGTGGCACCCCCATGGCAGATCTCAATCCGCTTCAATGGCTCAACCCTTCACTTTCTGTTTGTCCCACTTCGACCTGTGATGTTATCACGACGGAAAAGCGACATGGGTTTGTTCAGCCTGGCCAAGGCTTGAGTGAGACAAGTCCAGAGAGCCATGGCGCTGGGGTGGTATTGAGGGGAGGACAAGGGGGAGGGGAGCAGACAACAATGTTTCTGACAGGGGTTTGTGGTGCAGAGAGGAGAAGCAGCTCAGTGTTGACCTCTAATTCAATGTTGTGGCAAAAAAAGCAGTTGTTGCAATCTGTGGCTGTATAAATGGGGGGTGATGAGTGGAAACAACCCTGCATCTCTATGACTGATGCACTAATGCTTGGTCCTGTTCCAGCATCCACATTTTTAAATGCCTTACAGGGAAAGTATTCAGGAGCATAACCTGTGATCTTACTGAAAAGAAGATAGAGAGGTGGCTTGTTTACAGGCTATAAAGAGACTTATATGGAAATGATAAGATCTTAAAGGGCTCTTTTATACATGACAGCACAGCAGAAACCTGACATATCCACAGGAGAAGATGTCACACCATCACTGTGCACAGCCCGCAGCTGTTAGTGCAAAGGGGTCATCAGCTTTTGGTGTCCGCAAATCCAGCGTGAAGACCTTTCAGAAATGGATGCTTTACTTGCAGACAGGTTATAGGCAGTTCAGGTAGAGCTGGTAGAAATGTGGTAGACTGGGGTATGGAGGAAGGTGGTGAGATGATGAGCCCTTCTGATCTCAGATCTGGCTCCTGGGGAGGGAGATGATGCTGGAGTGTGTTCAGATAAAAGCAGAACAAAAGCAAGAAAAAAAATATGGAGGCGCCAATTTACAAAACCAAATCAAACAATGGGATCTTGGTATCCTGAGCAAGGAGTGATGAATGAGCAACACTTGCCTCTGAGTATCTGCGGGTGTGAACACCAGAGGAGGGAGCATCTCCAGTGGTTCCCTGTACAACAGCCACCCTGTCCCCTGAATGGGACGCCCCATTGCTCACAGGGTTTAACTGAGGATATGCAGCAGAAAGCAGTCCTGAGCTCATAGGCATGTTGGGGAGGGGCAAGGAGAGATGTGGACAAAATCCATCACAGCAAACTGAATCTGGTTGATTTTAATGGACTTTGAGCCAGGCCTTAGACACCAAACTGGGTTGTTTCCATCGGCAGTTTCTCCTTATAATATATACAAAACCTACTCCCACACAGTCGCACACATGCAGACACATATATACCAGATCCTCCCTTAGATCTTGCAGACACTTCAGCTACCAGGCATGCGAGATATGGGCTCTCCTGGATGCTGCCTTCCTTACCCACAATGCTGACGATGCCAACAACAGCTTTGATGTCCCCCTTTGCATAGCGAGGAGGACTCAGACCCTTGTCTTCTCTCCCCAAACAGTGGAAAATCAGCTGCCTCCTGCCATTCCCTGTGTCTCCTCTGAAGTTTTGATTCTTTCCCAAAATGCTGAGCCAGCCAGAAAGCCTGGTGGCAGCCAGAAAACCTGTTGGTGATCTGAGATAGGGAGATGGATGTGCAGGAATTTTGCCCAACAGGCTGGTGGTTTTGCAGGGTGAGGGTAAGTGAGGATTTGAGCTGTCATTTGGTGGACACAGTCCTGAGCTCTGTGGGTGGACTGGGGAGGAACAGGACTAGAGAAGCTGGGAAGAAGGAGCTGTGTCTCTGCACAGCCACACACCATGCAAGGCAGTTCTTATCAGATACTAAAACCCCTCGGCTCCTTCTTCCCAGCATATCTGGAGCTGGGAATGGTTTCCCTTCCACTTTTTGGGAAGAATTTCTGCCCCCAGTATTTTCACACCAGGAGCTCCAGACACTGGGACACAATTTATCTGGCCAGAGCATGTCCTGGAGCTGTATTTGCAAAGGAATGCAAAGTTGTTGCTGTGTTTCTTTTATATAATGACCAGGGGTCCTAAGAGGAAGTTTGTCCGGCACCCTGGGCCAGCACACTCAGTAGGTATTTTGGGGATTACACGTCTTCAAAGGCAAAATGAAGACAGTGAGTGAACAAGTCTCACACAGTCGCAATCTTTCTTGCACACAAGGAGAACATGTCTCCTGCTGCATACCATGAGAATAAACAATTTTTCCAGCCTCTTTCAGGAAAGGACAGCAGGACTGGGGCCATCAGACCAAATGTGGGCTTCTGCAAGGGGTGGGTGTCTCCATCTGAGCATGTCATCAAACCCCCAGGGCGACTGAGTCAAGACAGACCTTGGAGATCAGGTTCTCCATGTCTAATCACACTGAAGGTTCCCATTTGTACTGAGAGGCCCACCACAGAGGCACCTCGTTTGTAGACACACAATGTTAGATGGAGAGGTTCCCATCACCAGGGTCCTGTCTTTTCCTTGGAGAACATATTTTACCTTCAAGCCCTAGAGCACAGAGAACAAATGCTTCAGAGCCCACTGCACTAAGGAATAGGCTGAGCTTGTGTCAAAAACGTCATGGTCTCATCTCTTAACTCCTTGGACACCTCTGCTGGATGAAAAACTGCTGTTCTCAAACCTTCACATGTATTTGCTCTTCTCTGGACTGTGTATTGTGAAGAACAACATTTGGTCCCCATCTCTTTTGCTGCCACATGGAAGAAGCATCTCTCCCTCCTTATGCACATCTGAACGGTGGTAGACCATCTTGTTCAGATTCATCAGAGCTCTTATGCAGATGAGTGAATGAAAATGAAATTCACTCCTGCACCTGTCTTGGACTTACCTAACAAACCACTCCAAGCAACCATACCTCTAAGACTTAGCAGTTATTAGGACAAGAGCTGATGTCCAAGTCGGCCCTTGTGACTGGATACTTGGCTGCTGCCACTGGAGACACAGTTGTTCTGTTTTAGGAAGTTGCAGATCACAGGAAGGGAAAGTTTCCTTCCATGGTTCACTGCCTCCCATGATCACACCTCATGTCTGATTTTGTCTCCAGGGAACAAGGTCTTGGGCTCTTGGGCCTCCTGCCCAGAAACCTGTGTTGTTGCAGTGACGAATTCAGATTTTCTGCTCCAGAAAAATCAGGTAGGGAATATCAGACCATAGCACACGTTTTCCAAACAGGTTTCTGCTGGAAACCTCCTGGGATGGTGTGGCTTGCTGGAGAAAATGTGAAAACTATTGGCAGCCAATTTCCAAAAGAATAGCTGGTTGCAGGTATTGGGGTCTGTTCAGGTTGAAGGGAGCTGTGAGGTTACGACTTGAGGAAATCACAAAGCCTTTTGTGGCCCTCAGATAAGGACTCATGTCATAGGGCTTGCTGGATCCAAAGGGACTGATGCAATTTGTGAAGTAACTTGTCACAGCCTATACAAAGTATCTGGCTGGAATCTCAGATTCATTGGAGGAGCTTGTTCAAGCTGGAGGAGCTGATCCCCCCTGGGGAGGTGGGAGCTCTGGCAGGTAGGGTTACAGGATGCTAACCTATAGTATCAGTGTGATGCTCAGGGTATGCTTAAAACATCAGGCTTTTAGTCAATGCTTAAGTTCCCTTACAATGTGTCTGTAAAATGATGAATTTAGGGTGTTTTAATTCATTGATTTCCCCCCTGCTTTTTCTTTACTGTGTTGCTGAGTCCATGGCCAGTACTCATGCACAATGGCAGTGGTCTGACACATAGCATTGCTGGCCAGAAGCTTTTGAGAAGTGTGACTTAGTTTCCTTTGTCTCAGACTGTAGCTGTGGCTTGATTTGTCTTCCTTGTGGTCTCAAACCTTTATGATTCACTCAAGAAATTTGCAGACACAAGTGTCAGAATAATTTTTTTCCTAAATGGGAGCTGAGATCCTCAATATTTGCATGACGGCAGGAGGGGTGCTGTAAGAAATTCATTATAGTATTACGAGATTTGACAGATTACAGGAACTGACCATAATGCAAATTACACACCACAGTTGCTATAAGCTGCCAAAACTACTAACGAGTACCATGTTCCATGAATGTCCCCAGACTGAAAGCACATGGTGCTTGGGACTCTGATGACCTGCAGGAAATATAAAAGCAATGTACAGTAGAAGGAGACCTAGTCATTAACCAATGTAATTCCCCATTTCCAGCTTCTCTTTGCTCTGGTTTTCTGTAGAAACTCCTGCCTGTGGGCTGTGCTCACATCACCTAGAGGGAAAGGCTGAAGGGTAGGCTGTGACAGATAGCTGTGGAAACTCCTGGTTTACATTCAGATGGATGAAGTTCAGTCCCTGCAGAAAACCCAACCAGTCAAGACCAGACCCAAACTGTGCATCTTGCAGATATCTTTCTCACTCATTTTTCATGAAGAATTAGTCTTGCTCCTAGTGTTGCATGACCCAGACTGTCCAGAGGGAGACTCCCGTGCTGTTCAGGATAGTCCTGAGCAGGAGAAAGGAGGGATCAGAAGTTACTGGGCTCTGTGAGGCACATTCCCAGTACATATCCATCCTCTTCCCCACCTCCACCCTGGTTGTGGCAGTTCCTCTCTTCGCAGTCCATCTGGGGCACATGAGGAACCACTCAACGCTCCATTTTCTGTAATTTACAGGAAGATGAGGTCTTCCCGGCAGTCTGCGGGGTCTGCTGGAGCACCACAGCTATTTCTGGCACAGGCTCTTTGTTCCCCTATGTCTAGAGATCCTGCTGCCACAGTCCCAGTTGTGGAGCAAACCCTCTGTGGTTGAGCTGCACTGCCACAAAACCTCCAAACCCACATCATCTCAGATTTTCAGCTCTCTGATGCCTCAATACAACCCAGAGCCAGAGTAAGAAGTACTGGCTTAAAATCAGGGCAGTTGTGCTGGAGTAGGGTTTCTAGTTGAAATGAGAGCTGACTGGCAGCTCAACACGGGGAAATAATGGGCAGGATACCTCTAAGAAAAACAGGGAAGAGAAAAATAGATATATTTTTTTCTGAAAAGACGCTTTTCTTTTGTTATCATTAACAACTCCATGAGAAGGTTCATCCCTCTGTTTCTAATCCTGTTTTGTGTCAGCACATCCCCTACCCATGTGGTTTTTAGCTGACAGCAACAAGGAGCACAGCTTTCTCAAGGGGGATTCTCTGGAAGGACACAGCTTGGCACCAGATTCACCTTTTCCCTCTGCATTTCGTTTTTTGGGTTTCAGTAATGGCTGGAGTTCTTCATCAAGACAGGAGGCCATGAGGAAGTTCAAAGAAAGAAATTGAATTTTGATGTCCTGAACAGGTCTATTCAGCTTCTAGGTGTTATGTAGATAGATCTCAGTGACAGAAATGAAAACGAGTAAAATAACTGCAATAAAATTTCACTGGCAGAGGCAAATGTATGACATAAAACGGGAAAAAAACAGAATTTCAAAGAAAAAATAAGCCTGGCAGGCAGAATATTTTCTGATGTGGACTCAGCAGCTGGCAGATCTTAATGCCATGTGCTAAGGGTGCTAAAGGTCCCTTCCTTATTCTTATTCTGCTTTTTCTTATTGTGCCCTGGATCAGTGCAGCAGAAGACTGTGATGGTAACTGCAGCAGATGCAGAGGGTGCAGCTTTCTAACATCACTTTGGCTATCTCCTCTTCCAGCACTTCACAGAGTTGCTTTTCAAAAGACAAATGTTCATCACCTTCAGGAAAAACCATAGTAACTCAGAAAAATAGAGACAGAGGAACCTCAGGATTCATCAGAAATCATGCCCTTTTGTGATGCTGCAAGTTGCAGTTCCTCTGGATTCACTGGTTTTCTCTGGAGCTCCCCCAGAAAGCCATTGGCCAGGGAAACCGGAGCTCCTGGGGAGTGGGTGGGATCTCAAATGGGGCCCCACTACACCTCCAGTGAGGCTGCAACCTCTTGGCCTCCCATGGAGATAAATTCCCTAACCCAGTGTCCCCTCAGTTACTCATGAGCAAGGGGATTTCTATTTCTCTCAGCCATGTCCCTTTCCTGCTCAGGAGCACGCACAATTTAGCAGCCAGTTAGACTCTGTCTTTCAGCCTAAATTCTATTGCTGCATTTCTTTTTTCTTTCTCCCTCTCTGTCTTTGGCTTTTCTGGTAATTACTGACACTTGCTTAAAATTGACTTGAAAGGGACTTTAATGGGCCCATCAGATCTTTTGCAGGTTGCAGCAGGCGTGACCTCACTTGAGCTATATCCCTAATGGATTCCTGTTGACATCTACAAATCAGTGTGTAAAGTCCACAGTAGTGCCATTTGCCAGTATTTTTAAGCCTAATTACCTAGGGAA